>NW_027397072.1:50971323-51102058 GCF_003265705.2 Callorhinus ursinus
CACACACACACACACACACACACACACACACACACACACACACCCCAAACTCCAGGACCATAAGGGAAAAATGTGGTGGGTGGGGGAAGTCCTTGAAAAGTTAACTTGGGTCAGGGAAATACCAGTATCTCTGTGGTCTTTCAGGAACAAAAAACATCTTTTGCAGAGGGCTAGTGTTTGAGCCAAGATATGAAGTGACCTTCATGGTTGGCTGGCTCAACCTCAAGTTTTCCTGGGGAGAGTCGGTCAGCTTTGCTAGAGTGCTTGCCAGTGGGCAGCGGAGCACTTGCCAGTGGGAATCAAGGAAATGATGGTTGAAGCAAGGAATGACTGTTATTTCTCACCAGCAGATAGGTACACATTACTTGCTGAAATGATTCAGCACTTTAAAGTTGAGAGCTGTGAGACTCTGTGAGTTACACATGGGGAACATAGGACCCAGGAGGGTCAGTGCCCTTGGAATACTTCTGGGATGGCTCTGTTCCCTTCTGCTTTGAGTCTCAGGCTGAGGTGTGCTTGTAGGCTTTTTCTTCTTTTTTCTCCTCACCGCTAACCTTACCCCCAAGGTTACTTGACTATTTATGATAGAATGTTCTAGAAAGCAGCAGGTAAAAATTTTCAGCTGTGGGGTGGGGGGACAGGGGAAGGACAGGAGGGGAAGGAAGGTGTTTCATCTATCCCATCAGTGCTTAAAGTACTACCATTTAAAAAAAAATGACATTATTCTGTTCTACCCTCACTCCCTGGAAAAAAACAGGCCTCTTGTCTGGATCTTTTCGTTTTAATGATTTCCATGAAAAGGCTTTTACCCAGGCTCTGACATGACTGTCAGAACACACATTTAAATGCGAGACTGCTTAAAAGGCTATTGATATTCCCTGGTGGAAAAGAAAGTGCTTTAAAAAAAAAAAATCCATCTGTCCATACACAAGTTAACCCTGACTATTTTCTTTCTTCCTCCTCTTCTTCCTCCTCCTCCACTTTTTTGGTCAGAGACTCAGGTTAAAGCCAGATCTCTGGCTTCACAAAAACTTGTGTGTCACCGTCTCCCAGAAGCTGTCATTTTCGTACATTGATGGCTCTGATTAATTTAATCCAGATCCAAGGATATTGAGTGAGGAGGAAGAATGCTTAATTTTGATCTAAGGCTGCTGTTCAGTCTCCGACTGCTTCTTTTGAATCTGGGGCTCATTTCTGTTTGTATGTCTTGGATATGTTAGCAGAAGTCAATGGTCTGTAGGAATTGTGTATGGTATTCATAATCAAAGACACATTTGGCATGAAGTTACTAAGTGTTAGTGGGAATTAAAGTTCATATCAGATTGCTGTACTATATAAGCAGTCTGTTATGGCAAATGGGTTCTGATGTAACAACAAGGTATTTGATAAGATTTTAATTAATTGTTAGGCAGTTGAGCTGTCAACATGGTTGGTCTGTTCTCATGTTGGTGAGAGAATGTTCTGTCTATTAACCGTTAACCGTGATGTTCATTGTTCTCTTTCTTACATAAAGTGTGATGGTTTATTTACTGAACAAGCAGACTTAGGCAGTAAAATCCATAACTAGGAAAAAATTGCGCTACTGAGAATGCACTTCTGAGAAAAGTAATATAATTATCCAGATTTTATCCACTATAATCATGCTACCTGAACTTACCTAGACATTCATGGCTACTTATAAATAATTATAATTATCTCATAAGTTCTAGTTTCTTTTTTGGAGTGACTGTTCTGAACTTTTCTCATGTCACTCAATTCCACAACTTTATTTCTGTTCTACATTTGAGTGAATGACCTTTTACCTAGAAAAGGAAGATCATTAGGTAGAGATGTAGGCCATTAGGATAATTTTCTCAAATTCCTTTTTTTCTATTTCAAATTTCCCCTGGGCCATTCACCCTCCCTTTTCTGTTTCAGAGAAAGAAGTACTTGGCTTCCTTAATATAAGCCTTTTTTGATCCTGCTTCTTCCTAATTTTCTAAAATGTTGTTATTTATTTATTTATTTTTTTAAAAAAATTTATTATGTTATGTTAGTCACCATACAGTACAGCATTAGTTTTTGATGTGGTGATCCACGATCCATTGTTTTTGTATAACACCCAGTGCTCCATGCAGTAGTACATGCCCTCCTTAATACCCATCACTGAGCTAACCAATCCCCCCTCCCCCCTCCCCTCTAAACTTTGTTTCTCAGAGTCCATAGTCTCTCATGGTTCATCTCTCCCTCCAATTCCCTCCCCCCATTTTTCCCTTCCTTCTCCTAATGTCCTCCATGCCTTATGTTCCACAAATAAGTGAAACCATATGATAATTGACTTTCTCTGCTTGACTTATTTCACTTAGCATAATCTCCTCCAGTCCCATCCATGTTGATGTAAAAGTTGGGTATTCATCCTTTCTGATGGCTGAGTAATATTCCATTGTATATATGGACCACATCTTCTTTATCAGTTCTTCTGTTGAAGGGCATCTTGGCTCTTTCCACAGTTTAGCTATTGCGGACATTGCTGCTCTGAACATTGGGGTGCATATGGCCCTTCTTTTCACTACATCTGTGTCTTTGGAGTAAATACCCAGTAGTGCAATTGCTGGGTCATAGGGTAGCTCTATTTTTAAATTTTTGAGGAACCTGCACACTGTTTTCCAAAGTGGCTGTACCAACTTGCATTCCCACCAACAGTGTAAGAGGGTTCCCCTTCCTCCACAACCTCTCCAACATTTGTTGTTTCTTTCCCTGTCCATTTTTGCCATTCTAACTGGTGTAAGGTGGTATCTCAATGTGGTTTTGATTTGAATTTCCCTGATGGCTAATGATGATGAACATTTTTTCATGTGTTTGTTAGCCATTTGTATGTCTTCTTCAGAGAAGTGTCTTTTCATATCTTCTGCCCACTTTTTGACTTGATTATTTGTTTTTTGGTTGTTGAGTTTGAGAAGTTCTTTATAGATCTTGGATACCAGCCCTTTATCTGTAGTGTCATTTGCAAATATCTTCTCCCATTCAGTGGGTTGCCTCTTCGTTTTGTTGACTATTTCCTTTGCTGTGCAGAAGCTTTTTATCTTGATGAAGTCCCAAAAGTTCATTTTTGCTTTTGTCTCACTAGCTTTTGGAGATGTATCTTGAAAGAAGATGCTGTGGCTGATGTCAGAGAGGTTACTGCCTATGTTCTCTAGGATTTTGATGGATTCCTGTCTCATATTGAGGTCTTTCATCCACTTTGAGTTTATCTTTGTGAATGGTGTTAGAGAATGGTCCAGTTTCATTCTTCTGCATGTGGCTGTCTAATTTTCCCAGCACCATTTATTGAAGAGACTGTCTTTTTTCCATTGCATGTTTTTTCCTGCTCTGTCAAAGATTATTTGACCATAGAGTTGGGTCCATATCTGGGTTCTCTATTCTGTTCCATTGGTCTATACGTCTGTTTTTGTGCCAGTACCATGCTGTGTTGGTGATCACAGCTTTGTAATATAGCTTGAAATCGGGCAACGTGATGCCCCCAGCTTTGTTTTTCTTTTTCAACATTTCCTTGGCAATTCGGGGTCTTTTCTGATTCCATACAAATTTTAGGATGGTTTGTTCCAGCACTTTGAAATATGTCATTGGAATTTTGATCGGGATGGCATTGAAGGTATAGATTGCTCTGGGTAGCATAGACATTTTAACAAAGTTTATTCTTCCGATCCACGAGCATGGAATATTTTTCCATCTTTTTACGTCTTCTTCACTTTCTTTCATGAGTGTTCTGTAGTTCCTAGAGTATAGATCCTTTACCTCTTTGGTTAGGTTTATTCCGAGGTATCTTACGGTTTTTGGTGCTATTGTAAATGGAATTGTTTCTCTAATTTCTCTTTCTACAGTTGCATTGTTAGTGTATAGGAAAGCAACTGATTTCTATGAATTGATTTTGTACTCTGCCACATTACTGAATTGCTGTATGAGTTCTAGTAATTTGGGGGTGGAGTCTTTTGGGTTTTCCACATAAAGTATCATGTCGTCTGCAAAAAGAGAGAGTTTGACTTCTTTGCCAATTTGAATACCTTTTATTTCTTTTTGTTGTCTGATTGCTGTTGCTAGGACTTCTAGTACTATGTTGAACAATAGTGATGAGAGTGGGCATCCTTGACGTGCTCCTGATCTTAAGGGAAAGGCTCTCAGCTTTTCCCCATTGAGGATGATACTCGCTGTGGGTTTTTCATAGATGGATTTTATGAACCTGAGGAATGTTCCCTGTATCCCTATACTCTGGAGAGTTTTAATCAGGAAAGGATGTTGTATTTTGTCAAATGCTTTTTCTGAGGACCATATGGTTCTTTTCCCTCCTCTTATTAATGTGTTCTATCACATTGATTGATTTGTGAATGTTGAACCACACTTGCATCCCAGGGATAAATCCCACTTGGTCGTGGTAGATGATCCTTTTAATGTATTGTTGGATCCTATTAGCTAGGATTTTGTTGAGGATTTTGGAATCCATATTCATCAGGGATATCGGTGTGAAATTCTCCTTTTTGATGGGGTCTTTGCCTGGTTTGGGGATTAAGGTAATGCTGGCCTCATAGAATGAGTTTGGAAGTTTTCCTTCTGTTTCTATTTTTTGAAACAGCTTCAGTAGAATAGGTGTTATTTCTTCTTTGAATGGTTGGTAGAATTCCCCAGGGAATCCATCAGGCCCTGGACTCTTGTTTTTTGGGAGGTTTTTGATCACTGCTTCAATCTTGTTACTGGTTATTGGCCTATTCAGGTTGTCAATTTCTTCCTGTTTCAGTCTTGGCAGCTTATAGGTTTCCAGGAAGGCCTCCATTTCATCCAGATTGCTCAGTTTATTGGCATATAGTTGTTGATAATAATTTCTAATAATTGTTTCTATTTCCTTGGTGTTAGTTGTGATCTCTCCCCTTTCATTCATAATTTTATTAATTTGGGTCCTTTCTCTTTTCTTTTGGATAAGTCTGGTCAGTGGTTTATCGATCTTATTAATTCTTTCAAAGAACCAACTTCTAGTTTTGTTGATCTGATCTACTGTGTTTCTGGTTTCTAATTCATTGATCTCTGCTTTAATTTTAATTATTTCTCTTCTAATGCATGGCTTAGGCATTGTTGTTGCTTTTTCTCTAGTTCTTTAAGGTGTAGAGTTAGTTGGTGAATTCGGGATTTTTCTATTTTTTTGAGTGAGGCTTGGATGGCTATGTATTTCCCCCTTAGGACCACTTTTGCAGTATCCCATAGGTTTTGGGCTGATGTGTTTTCATTCTCATTGATTTCCATGAATTGTTTAAGTTCTTCTTTGATTTCCTGGTTGACCCAAACATTCTTTAAAACGTTGTTTTAAGTGATTTCCTCTCTTAAATTTTTGGTCCCTTGTTTGGCTCTTTTCCTTCTGCT
This sequence comes from Callorhinus ursinus, assembly GCF_003265705.2. Taxonomy (NCBI): domain Eukaryota; kingdom Metazoa; phylum Chordata; class Mammalia; order Carnivora; family Otariidae; genus Callorhinus; species Callorhinus ursinus. Next base: position 50,976,709 of record NW_027397072.1, read on the forward strand.
CACAAACTTGGTCTTGTACTTTATTAATAATAATAATAATATTTAAAGAATAAAAAAGAAAGTATTCTTTTAGCCATACTGCCCTCTTGAATGGAGCTTTGGCTTTATAGTTCTTTTTAATGCTTTTGCGGTGATAGCTTTGAAGTTTTTCAGTTCAATTCAGTATTTACTGAGACTTACTATGTGCTTAGCTCAAAGATCAGCCAGCTACAGCCTCTGTCTTCTAAGAGTTTAGGTATATTTCAGTGTAGTAAAGAAGATTAGGTCTAGTTATGATATTAAGTGATAGATGCTTTAATAGAGCAATGTACTCAGTGCTGTGGGAACTTACCCTGGCATTTACAGTGTGCCCTCAACCTGTCTTTGGATTCTTACCTCTTATTGAATGTCTGATGACTCTCCTAATGAAGGATAAAAAAATTAATGCTCTTATATTCCTTTCTTTTCATCTCTTTTATTCTATCTTTTGTTGTGGGGGGTGAGATCTGGTTATAATTATAATTAAAATAATGCTGCAATAACCATAGGAATGCAGATATCTTTTTGATATCCTGTTTTCATTTCCTTTGGATAAATCCTGCTTTTTTCCCTATAAAATGAAGTTTTTTTTATATATCATAATTTTTATTAAATATAAAGCTTCTAATTATAGAGGTTTCATGTTGTCTTATCAATGTGTGATAAGTTATTGAGAGCTAATTACATTTTAAAATAATCAGTGTTCTGATCCCTTCATACTCAACTTCTGCAGCCACGAGTAATTTATTTTGGATCAAGATTAGTTGCATTTCTAACTTCAAGTAGAGTTTTCAAGATGGTTCATAAAATGCAACTTTTACTTAGGGAGGATTTTTTTTTTAAATATAAGAATCTGTCTCCCTAATATTTGTTATTTTAAAATGTCTTCTTGGCTTTTTTTCCCCCTATATTAACAGACAGTATTTTTTAGGAAAGTTTTAGGTTAAAAAAAATTGAGCACAGAGTTCCCATATACTTTTTTCTTTCTAGCAGTTTTCCTTATTCTCTTGCATTATAGGGGTATATTTGTTACAGTTGATGAACTGATATTGTTATTATTTTAAAAATTGAGATATAATTGACATATAACATTGTATAAGTTTAAGCTGTATATTTTAAGCTGTGTTGATTTGGTGTATTTTTATATAGCTGTAGGATTACCACCATATGGTTAGCTAACATCTCTAGCATGTCACATAATTATCATTTCTTTTTTGTGATGAGAACATTTAAGATATAGTCTCTTAGCAGCTGTGAAGTTCATAATACAGTATTTTTGATCCTAATCACTATGCTGTCCTCTAGAGCTTATTTATTGACTAGTTGCAAATTTGAGCTCTAAACATCTCTCCAGTTATCCTGCTCCCCAGCCCCTAGTAACCACCATTCTACCCTCTGTTATTATGAATTTGGCTTTTTTAGATTCCACATATAACTGGAATCATACTGTGTTTGTCTTTCTCTGCGTAACTTAACTTGTTTAACACAATGCCCTCAAAGTCCATCCATGTCGTTGTAAATGGCAAGATTTATCCAAAGGAAGTGAAAACAGGATATCAAAAAGATATGTTTTTCCTATGTTTATTGCAGCATTATTTACAATGCCAAGGTAGGAACCAACCTAAGGGTCTGTCAGTGAATGAATGGATAAAGGCGATGTGGGAGGTGTGTGTGTGTGTGTATTGGCAGCTCTATATCTATGTATAATGAAATATTCAGATATGAGAAAGACGGAAATACTGCTATTTGTGACAATATAATATATTATTATTATTATTTTGTGATGACATAATATATTGTTAACCAAAGTTCATAATTTACACTAAGGTTTATTCTTTATGTTGGAATGCATAATGTCATGTATTCATCATTGAAATGTCATACAGAATAGTTCACCATGCTAAAAATGCTCTATTCTTCACAACTGTTTATTTACTCCTTACCCCACCCCCAAACCTCTGACAGCCATTGATCTTTTTATTGCTCTGTAGTCTTGCTTTTCCTGAAATGTCATATGGTTAGATTCGTATAGTGTATAGCCTTTCAGAATGGGTTTTTTTTTTCACTTAGCAGTATGCATTTAAGGTTCCTCTGTGTCTCTTTATGGCATGATAGCTCATTTTTCTTGGTTTTAGAAGAATATTCCATTATATGGATGTACCATAGTTTGTTTTCCATTCTCCTATTGAGGGATGTCTTGGTAGCTTCCAACTTTTGGCAATTATGAGTGTAGTTGCTATAAATATTTGTATGCATATAAATTTTAAATTTATTGGGTATATACCTAAGAGTGCAGTTGATGGCTCATGAGATAAGACTATATTTAGCTTTGTAAGAAACCACTGAAGTGCCTTCCAAAGTGGCTTTTGCATTCCCACCAGCAATCAATGAGAGTTCCTGTTGCTCCACATCCTCACCAGCATTTGGTATTGTCAGTTTTTTTTTTTTAATTTTAGCCATAATAGTGGTATCTTCTTCTTGTTTTAATTAGCAATTCTCTAATAACAGATGATGTTGAGCATCTTTTCATATGCTTATTTGCCACCTGTACATCTTCTTTGGTGAGGTGTCTCTTCAGAATTTTTGCTCATTTTTTGATTGGGTTGTTTATTTTTTTTGAGTTTTAAGAGTCCTTTATATATTTTGGATGCCAATACTTTTATCAGATAGGCATTCTGTAAAGATTTTATCACAGTCTGTGGGTTGTCTGTTCTCATAATAGTGTCTTTCACAGAAAAGATGTTTTTTAATTTTAATGAACTCTAACATCAGTTTTTCTTTCATGGGGCGTGCATTTTGAATGGTTAGCTAAAATGCTTCACCAAACCCAAGGTCACCTAGATTTTCTCTAATGTTCTTTTCTGGTAGTTTTACATTTTTGCATTTTTATTTAGGTCTATGATCCATTTTGATTTAATTATTTTTATGAATGATATTAAGATCTGTGTCTACATTCATTTTATTGCATGTGGATGTCCAGTTCTAGCACCATTAGTTGAAATGACTCTTCTTTTTCCACTGAATTGCCTTTGTTTTATTGTCAAAGATCAGATGACTGTATTTGTGTGAGTCTATTTATGTACTCTCAATTCTGTTCCCATTGATGTATTTGTCTGTTTTTTTTTTTTTTTTTTTTTTGCCAGTAGCACACTGTCTTGATGACACATCTTTATACTAAGTCATGAAGTTTGACACTGTTAGTTCTCTGGTGTTTTTTGCCATCAGTATAATGTTGACTATTCTGTGTCTTTTGTTTTTCCATATAAACTTTAGAATTAGCTATCGATATCTACAAAGTAACTTGCTGGAATTTTATTGGTACTGTGTTGAATCTATAGATCAAGTTGGGAAAAACTGGTATCTTAACAGTACTGAGTCTTATTATCAATGAACATGAAATTTTTCTCCATTTATTTAGATCTTCTTTGATTTCTTTCATTTAATTTTGTAATTATCGTCCAATAGGTTTTGTACATATTTTGGTAGATTTATACCTAACTATTTCTTTTGGGTGCTAATGTAAGTAGCATTATGTTGTAATTTTCTTTCTTTCTTTTTTTAAAATTTATTTTATTTTATTTATTTGAGAGAGAGAGAATGAGAGATAGAGAGCACGAGAGGGAAGAGGGTCAGAGGGAGAAGCAGATTCCCCGCCGAGCAGGGAGCCCGATGCGGGACTCGATCCCGGGACTCCAGGATCATGACCTGAGCCAAAGGCAGTCGCTTAACCAACTGAGCCACCCAGGTGCCCTATGTTGTAATTTTCTAATTCCAATTGTTCATTGCAGGAATTTAGTGAAGCAATTGACTGTTGTATATTCATCTCCATCCTGCAGTCTTTCAATAATCACTTACTAGTTCTAGGAACTTTTTAAAATTGATTCTTTAGAAATTTCTACGTAGACAATCATGTCATCTTCAAACAAAGACGGTTTTATTTCTTCATTCCCAATTTGTAGACATGTAATTTCCTTTTTTTGCCATAGTGCTTTAGCTAGCACTTCTAGTATGATGTTGATTTGGAGTGATGGAGGGGCCATCTTTGCCCTCTTCCTGATCTTAGGAGGAAAGCATGTAGTTTATCAACATTAAGTATGTGCTATAGATTTTCTTTTACAGATGTTCTTTATCAAATTTAGGAAATAACATAATTATGTAATACACCTTTTATTCTTGGTAATTTTCTTTGTTCTGAATTCTGTTTTGTCTGAAAAGGATATAGTTAGTCCATCTTTCTTTGGATTAATGTTAGCATGGTATAGCTTTCTCCATCTCTTTACTTTTCCAATCTATCTGTGCCTTATGCTTATTTATTTAATTATCTTAAAGATTTTATTTATTTTAGAGAGAGAAAATATGAGTAGGGGAAGGGGAAGAGGGAGAAGCAGAAAATTCTAAGCAGACTCCACGTGGAGTGTGGCACCTGACTTGGGGCTCGATCTCATGACCCCGATATTGTGACCTGAGCCGAAACCAAGAGTCGGACACTTACCCTACTGAGCCACCCAGGCATCCCTGCGACTTTATACTCAAAGTGGGTTTCTTGTAGGGAACATATAATTGGGTCTTGTTTTTTATCTACTCTTTCAGTCACTTTTAACTGCTGTATTTTGACCATTCACACAAAGTGATTATTGATGTAGTTGGATTAATATATACCATGTTTGTAATTTTTTAAGTCATTTCATTTGTTCTTTCTTTTTTTATCTTCTCCTTTTCTGCCTTCTCTGGTTTTAACTGAGTGTTTTATGAGATTTCATTTTCTTTCTTCTCTCAGCAACTAATTATACTTTATTTTTATTTATTTATTTTTTTACTGGCTGCTCTAGGATTTGCAACACAGTTTTGTAATTAATCTAAGTCCATTTCAAATAATGTTATAACACTTTACAGGTAGAGTAGATATAACAGAATTCCCAGTTCCTCCTTCAGGTCCCTTACATCATTGCTGTTATACATTTCTCTTATCAATGAACTGTTATAACCCAATACATTTAGCTTATTATTATTAAAAATTATAATTTTTTTATTTAGGTAAAATTCAGTGACATAAAATTAACCATTTTAAGGTGAACATTTTAATGGCATTTAGTACATTTTTTTGATTTTTGTTTTTTTAAAATTTGGAGATAATTATAGAATTACTCAGGGGCATTCTACAAAATAACCAAACAGTGTAAAGTTGTAAATAAGAGTTGTAAAAAATAATGTAGAGATTTCCCATCTACCTTTACCCATCCATCTTCCTCTGTGATAACATCTTTCATAACCATAGAACATTAACATTTACTAAAATTAAGGAATTAACCTTGATACAGATCTATTAACTACTGTACAGAACTTATTTAGATTTCACCAGTTGCCACTAATATCATTTTCATGTTCTAGGATCAAATCTAGGAGCCGTTGTTGCATTTAGTTGCTCTGTCTCATTATTCTTTTTTAACCTGTGGCTGTTTCTCAGTCTTTTCTCTCTTTTATGACCTTTACACTGTTCGGTTATTTTGTAGAATGCCCCTGAGTTTGCGTTTGTCTGATGTTTTCTCAAGATTAGATTGAGGTTGTGCATTATTAGAATGAATACCAAAGAGGTAATACGTTCTCAGTGCATCATGTTGGGGGTTACATGATATCAATATTTATTAGCAACTTTGGTTGGTTAATGTGATGTCTGCCAGGGTACTCCAGTATAAAGTTACTTATTTTCCTTTTGTAATTAAAAGTATCAGTTGGCCATAAATGTCTGTTCTGATGCATTTATATACATGTCTGTCTTTATACCAATATATCCTGATGCTGTCTTATCATTGCAGTTTTATAATACTGAAATTCTGAAATCAGGTTGTGTACACTTATTTTTCTTCTGCAAAATTATTTTGGCTATTCTGTATCCCTGCATTTCCATAAATTTTCAAATCAGCCTGTCAGTTTCTGCCAAAATCCTGCTGGGATTTTGATTGGGCATTTATTGTATCTATAGATCAATTTGGGGAGAATTAACATCTTAACAACAATAAGTCTTGTCCATGGTAATGATGTACCTCTCCATTTATTTTGGTCTGTTGATTTCTCTCAACAATACTTGGCATTTTTTAAAGGTACAGGTATTTTACACCATTGGTTAAAAGTATCTCTTAAGTATTTCATATTTTTGATACTATTGTAAGTAGTCTTGTTTTTTCCAGATTGTTTATTGTTAGATAGAATGTAGAAATACAATTGATTTTTGTATATTGACCTTGTATCCTATGAACTTGTTAAATTTTCTTATCAGTTCTGATAGGTTTTTTTTTTTTTGAGATTCTGTCTGATTTTCTATAGATGATCATCTGCAAAGACAGGTTCACAGTCCTGACCCCCTAACCTCTATGCCATTTTTTTCTTATTTTTGCCTTTTTATTCTGGCTGAGACTTCCAGTTCACTGCTGAATAAAAGCAGTGGGAACAACTATCTTTGTCTTGTTCCCGTTCTAAGAAGACAAATATTTAGTTGTTTACCATTAAGTCTGATGTTACACACTTAATCCAAGTAAAGGCCTTTATTAATTTGAGGAAGTTCCCTTCTATTTGTAGTTTGCTGAAAGTTTTTACCCTGAAAGGGTGTTAAATTTTTCAGTTGCTCTTTTGTGCATCTGTTGAGGTGATCACTGGTTTTTCATTTTTAGTCTCTTAATGTAGTGAATTACCTGGTTAATTTTTTTAAAAGATTTTATTTATTTGAGAGAGAGAATGAGAGAGAGAGCATGAGAGGGGGGAGGGTCAGAGGGAGAAGCAGACTCCCTGCTGAGCAGGGAGCCCGATGTGGACTGATGCTGGGGCTCCAGGATTACGACCCAAGCTGAAGGCAGTCGTTTAACCAACTGAGCCACCCAGGCGCCGTACTTGGTTAATTTTTTAAGTGAAACTATGTGATACTGCAGTATAATAAAACACATATATTTGGTCTTCATCCCTGGTTCTTGGCACAGAGCTGCTAAAAGCCTTGGAGTTTTTTGAGTTATAGGAGCGAGAGGAGCATCTGTCGTTACTCATAAAAAACTTCTTTCAGTCATAACTGAGTTTATGCTAATGAGGTGACTTTATGTGGGTCCTTGGATAGCTTCTGGATGGATACTGGTCATCCAGGGGAACCAACCGTATGATTAGAGAGTTGCAACTTTCTTTTTTTTTAAAAAGATTTTATTTATTTATTTGAGAGAGCAGAGCAAGAGAGAGAGAGAGAGAGTGCAAAAGTGGGCGGGGCAGAGGGAGAAGCAGACTCCCTGCTGAGCAGAGAGCCAGATGTGGGGCTCGATCCCAGGACCCTGGGATCATGACCTGAGCTGAAGGCAGTCGCTTAACCGACTGAGCAACCCAGGAGCCCCAAGAGTTGCAACTTTCTTTTTTTTTTTTTTAAGATTTATTTATTTATTTGAGAGAACGAGAATGAGAGAGAGTACATGAGAGCGGGGAGGGTCAGAGGGAGAAGCAGGCTCCTCGCTGAGCAGGGAGCCCAATGCGGGACTCGATCCCGGGACTCCGGGATCATGACCTGAGCCGAAGGCAGTCACTTAACCAACTGAGCCACCCAGGCGCCTGAGTTGCAACTTTCAACCCTACTCCTTTACCTCTGGGAAGGGGAGATGAGGGAGGGACTAGAGATGGCATTAATCATCATTAGCCAATGATTTAATCCATTGTGCCTATATAATGGAGCCTTCATAAAAATCTGTAAGCCATGGGAGTTGGAAAGCTTCCAAGTTGGTGAACACATCAAGGTGGTGCTGGGAGGGTGGTGCACCAGGAGAGGGCATGGAATCTCTCAACACCATCCCTCCTTCTGACCCCACTCCCTTATTTTACCTTATACATCTCTTTCACTTGGCTGTTCCTGAGTTGTATCTTTTATAATAAACCTGTATTAATAAGTAAAGCACTTGCTGAGCTCTGTGAGCCATTCCAGCAAGTTTTTTGAACCTGAAAAGGGCATAGGAACTACAGTTTATAGCCAAGTTTGACAGGAGGGTGGGTGGGTACCATGGGCACCCAATACTTGTAGCTGCTGTTTGAAATGATGGCAAAATTGTGAGACTGAGACCTTAAGCCTGTGGGATCTGACACTAACTCTGAGTAATGTCAGAACTGAATTGAATTGTGTGTGGAGTAGGGTTGGTTTATGGAGAAAATCCACACATTTGGTGTCAGACATGTTGTATGTAAAAAAAATGATCTTAGCCCAAAATTATATTCCTAAGTTGAATGCTATCTGGTCATTAAGTATTAGCAACACACACACACACACACACACACACACACACACACACAATTCTATAGTTTGATTTAGTTTAAGTGTTAAATATGTTTATGTCTATTTCACAAGGGATATTTATAGTTTCTTGCGCAGTTACTGTTTGTTTCTTTCAGAATGGTACTGACCTCTTAAATGAATTTGGATATAGTCTCTTTTATTTTCTGTAAGCATTGTGTGGAATGCGTTTTATATATATTAAAAATGTATATATATATATGTATATATATATTTATTCCTTAAGTGTTTGATTGCATTTACTAGTGACTCATCTATGCATTTCATTTCTTTAATGCATACAGGGCTATTCAGGTTATCTATTAAGTGAACTTTAGTAGTTTATGTATTTCAAGGAATTTGTCTCTTTCATCTAAGTTGTTGAATATGTAGATATACAGTTGTTCATAATATTCTGTAATCTTCTGAATGTCTGTTGGATATGTACTGATGTCCTGATTTTGAATCTTTAAAGTCCATATCTAATAATTACGAATTTTAAAGCTCTGATGTATTTTCTTCATCTCCTCTGCCCCAGTTGGTTTCTGTGCATGTTGTCGTATCTCCTTTTGTGTTTGATTGTTTTGATTGCATGCTGGGCACTGTAGTTTCAAAATTGTTTGTAGAAACAATTTAAGTCTAGAATGATGGTGTTCTTCCTTGGAAAGGAATTGTGCTTGCTTTTACCAGATACCAGTAGACAGGATTATTGTAGGATGCTGGGTGACAATAGTACTTTGGGATCACTTTTATCCAATGTAATGCTTACTGTGAATCTTATAAGGGCCTGTCTGATTCCTGGTTTAACCTTGTCATAGGGTGCAACTATTCAGAGTTCCAACCCATAATGAATGGTTCACCAAGGTCATTCCTTCCTGATGGAACTTGACTTTTATTCCTGTTTTCTAATCCTTTGGCATTGTAAAAAGTGCTATCTAGCTACTCTGTTACTCTTTTAGTATTGGTAAATGTCGTCAAAGGAAGAATGGCTTCACATGTTGGCATTTCTTTCCCATGTCATTTCCCTTTCCTGCATCCTGGCCTAATAAGTTTTCACCATCTTGTTAGCTCTCTGAAACCTTTATGCAGATGGCTTTTATATTTTGTTCTGCTTTTCTTGTCTGAATTATTTAGTTCAACATTGCCTGAAGTGAATATTTCTTTATAGCTGTTTATATCTACATCTCTTTTATAAAATTTTGATAAAATTGTATATGTAAACTATATCTTGATTTTTTTTAACTTATGATAATATTAAGTATTATTTCTCCATGTAAATAAGTATTCTTTAAGGACATAGTTTTTAATTTATTGAATTGTTTCTTCACATTATGCTGTATAGTTTTGCATTCTTTTTTTCTGGTCTGATTTCCTGTCACTAGACATTTACACTTCTCCTTTGTATTTCCTACATAATGATATTTCTAGATTCAAAATTATTTATAGACTCTCTACTTCACACATTTTATGAATGTAAACTTGGTCATACTTACTGAACTAGATACCCTGCTGTGATAACAAAAATTGAATTTTATTCCGAGGATGCATAGGAACTTTTAATATCTTGAGAAACACCTGGCTTTTAAGTTAAAACTAGAAACAGAAGCTTGTGTTAGTGTATAGTTTTACACCTAGCAATAAGAGAACACATGTCCATCTGATCTCAGGAAGATTTTATAAGTTTCAAATGGGTCTTTGGCTCTGAGCCATTTTTGCTGTCATTTTTTATTAACTTTGTTCTCTTTTTCTTCTTATAGAAAGTCTGCTTTTTATAATATTGTTTTTTAAAAAATATGATTCTATTCCAAAGGATATTGTAAGATGGTGTCTTAAAATCATGTGTCTCAGTCCATTAAATAGACTCATAAAACATCATAACACAAAATATGCAGTAACTAATCAGAACCACAGAGTTAACCTTAACTCACTTTTAGTTCTGTGTCATAGTAAATTAGCTTGTAATAATCATCACAAAGCAGCAAATTAATTTTTCTTTTTGAAACCAACATCACTAGCTTCTTTTGTGGGTAAGAGTGAGGCATTTAAAATCACTTTTATAAATAGATATTCAAATTGGAAATTTTAATAACATCATTGAGGGTAAATCTTACAACTTAGTACTCAGTTTTTGTGCAACATTTGCTATAGCCTTTTTATTTGCTTTTGTACACTAGTGCATATTTTTAATGATGGTGTTTCATAGATTGGTTAAATTATAATTATTGCTGTTCTTTTTTCTGTGGCACTTTTTTAGGCAGTAAAGACATGTTCTCTCTATTCCATAACACTTTTCCTGTCTGTTATGGTTCATCAAAACTCAATTTTGTGGGAAATTTTTTGTTCAGTTTTTTATTGTGAACTGGATCATGGTTGTTATGTTTAGTCTTTTTGTAGGTTGATTAAACTGCGACTATATTGTTCCTTTTCCTATGGCACTTCTTCCAGGAGTGGGTGGCAGAGATACGCTCTCCCCGCTTTGGTACTCTTCTTAACCTTCTAGTGTGGTCTTCTCTGTTGATAGGAAACTATTGATAAAGCTTAGATTATCGGAGGAAAAACAACCTGTCATTTTCAAATGTTTATTCTGTGCCAGTTATAGTGCTAGGCCCTCTTACATGAAACAGGGAGAATGATTTTATAACTTTTAACCCTTCTCAAGGTGGTTGAAGTTAAGCTTTGGAAATCTTAATTTTTTCAATGTCTTCCTCTTCTTCTTCTTCTTCTTTTTTTTTTAAAGATTTTATTTATTTATTTGTCAGAGACAGAGAGAGCCCAAGCAGGGGGAGTGGCAGGCAGAGGGAGTGGGAGAAGCAGGCTCCCCACCGAGCAAGAAGCCCGATGTGGGGCTCCATCCCAGGACCCTGAGATCATGATCTGAGCCACCCAGGCGTCCCTCTTCTTAATTTTTTCAGTTTCTTTCTTTTCTTCTTCTTCTTTTTTTTTTGCTATTTCCAGAGGATGTGAATGAAGCACAGCATAGTAACATGATTTTCTTGTAAATATTTCTGTTCTTAATAGATTGGGTCTTCTGACAGCTTTTCTTTAGAGACTCTGTGAGAATGTGGACATAAGCTTAGTGTTTTCATAACATTTCCATTTATATTTATAAACAACAGTATTATCCATGTTATTTTTCCAGATTTTCTTTCTTGCCAATAATTTATATAATGTATTAATTTTACTAGGACCATAACCAAATGTTTCCTTGTATGGAGTTTTTCTCTGTGGGAAATTGTCTTCTATACATTTGGATTCCCCGTCCTTGGTCTCATTAGCACTCTACATAGCCAATGACATATTCAGTCACTTTACTGCAGTCCTAAGATCATGCCCCAAGTCAAGGTAATTTACAGGATAGGAAAAGCATACCCTGGCTTTCCTAGTAAACCACACTAAAGGTACTGGTTTCTTCTGCTAAAAATTGGCTTCCTTCATCATTCTCCCCTCTTTAGAGGGCAGTTTGGAGTATTGCCCTTCACTTTGATGTGGTCTTTAAATTTCTTCTCTTCATTGGACTTCTTACAGAAGCCTTTATTTGAAACAGAATGTTTAAATTCAACTGTGGCTTTCTAACACATCATTTTTTTTTTTCATTCACTACCATGTCAAATAAGTTATGTTGGATCTGTTTTATTATTTTTTTGGTGCAAAACCATAAGGAGAAGATAGTAAGTAGGTAGACATGGGAGAATAATTCTAGTGACTCAGTGCACATACAGTAACTTGTTTTTAGACTTCAGTTCTGCTAGGGGAAAACTAATTTTTAGGTAGATAATATGTCTCAGTGGATCACTTAGGTACAAAGAAATTAAAGATATACGTGTAATATCCTGCTCCTTTCCAAAATCTAAAACTGATTCTATTAACAAAAGAATAGTTTTCTTTTTCTGGATCATGTGCTTAGCATTTTTTTGAATATTCAATATATACTGCTGAATATTTTCCATCTTGATAACATTTAAGAAACTCAGAGCACTTTGTAACACTTTATTGAAGAAGATGGAAGAAGGAAAAGCAATTTGTTGTTTATATAGAACTAAAGTTAACTCTTTTCAGTCAGAATGTGTGGATTCTAATTATTACAGGAATTCTTAACTTTGTACCATCAGTCTTGTCAGAAGGAGTTATGGTACTTAAAAATATCAATTTTTAAATTTTCAACATCTGATGAAGATTTATTCTACTTTTTTAAACTGAGTTTATGTTGTTTCAGGTGTTGAAATAATAAATGTATAAATTTTAATGCTAGAATTGTCTTTAGCATTAAAAATATTTTTTTCAGCAAACAAACTAAAATTACACAATGTCATGCAACTTATTAGTAGCAGTTAGAACTACAAGTTACATCTCATGATTCTTTGTTCAGTAAGTTTTTTCTTCTTAGTCACACTGCTTTGTTGTTTTGTCATAACCATCACTTTAATTTTAACTTCCTTGGGAAGAAATCTGTCAGGAGAAAAAGTCTGACGGACAATTCCAAACTGGGCCTAATTGCATTCCTTTTCTTATGGTAGGTATTACAGAGAGAAAGCCTAACAGTACATTTGAAAAGAATATTCTACTGGATTGAAATCTTCAATATAATGTTCTTATAATTGGAAGCATTTGCCCTTTGGGATCTATTAGTAGGATTTCTGGTCTCCTCCTCCTCCTCCCTCTTCCCCTCCTCATTCTCCTTCCCCTCCTCTCAAGTATAATCATCAGAGTTTGGAAGGGATGAGGAAATGTATTAATAATGTAATAATGTTTGCATTGGGCAAAGTGACTTGATTCTGAAATTTTGGAAAGATGGGGATCTCCTCTGCATCTGAGACTCTTGAGACTCTGGCATTTATTAGGAATGTATTCCAAAATTTAAGGTATGGGCAAAAGACAAGCCTCACCTAGTTTCCTAGAAGGAAGGTAGTAGGTAAATAAAGAATAATTTATTGGAATTTTTATTTTGCTGAAAGCGTGAATCAATAATATATGTAATTATGGAATCTCCTGCTATTCAGGAATAGACCCCAAGATGCCATTGATTTTACTTTCTGTCACTCCAGTTCTTCATCGTATTCTTCCATCTTTGTTTTTCTCATGCGGCTTTTAAGTCTTGTAAATGGAGTAGAAAAAAGAAGGCATTTTTCTCTAAGTGTTTTATAAAGCAGAAATGGAAGGGACATGGAGAAAATAGCTTATTATCTAGTTTGGTGATTCATGTACTATGACTATGCTGTCTGATGATACATTTATTATGTATTTACTTTTTAGGTTCCATTTAGGTTCTGTTGACTGAGAGAAGTGATTTAAAAGCTTTGTGAGGTGTTCAGCTTGATCACAGAGTATGTGTAGTTAGTGGATATATGCCTACTCTCTTTCTGCCCCCTAATTTTAGCAGTTGTCTTCTGGGGGAAAAATGGGTTGGATTATAGCAACATGTTCTTATGTTTGTATAATTTTATTATTTGTTACAATGAAAGCTTAGAAGTAGGATGTTAAATGGGCGTTTTTGTTGAGACTAGAGTTGCAGGTGAAACTATTGGTTTGGTTGAAATGTTGACTGAAGTAATAGTTTTAATTATAACTTTTTCTGGCTCTTTTCAGGTGGGATTGGGTGGTCTTGGAGATGGGAGAAAGCCTTGCTTAGGTAGGCCTTATCTTTTCTGGGGAGACTAGGTTAAAACATAAAATATTAAGCACCTAGAGGAATACTACTCTGAGAGTACTACCTATCCTTGATTGCTTTTCCTCCCAACTTTACTTTTATTTTGAGTGTTTTGGGGTCATTTTCATCACCACCTAAAGATTGACAATGATAAAGGTTGTAAAACTGACACTAATATGTGGTAAAAGAAGAGTTAATGCTGTTGTCAGAAATAATAAGGATTATATTGAAATTTAGTTCACTAATGAACCAGCCTATCTTAAAATCACACATAAATGAAATTGAATGATCTGTTACTGTGCTAGACATTAAGCAAAAGCTGCCATAATGCTCCTGTCTTCAGGTAGCTCTCATTCATATTGTATTTTAAAATGACTGAGAAATTTTTTTTTTAAAGATTTTATTTATTTATTTGACAAAGAGATAGCAACAGCAGGAACACAAGCAGGGGGAGTGGGAGAGGGAGAAGCGATGCAGGGCTCGATCCCAGGACTCTGGGATCATGACCTGAGCCAAAGGCAGATGCTTAATGACAGAGTCACCCAGGCACCCCATGACTAAGAAATTCTTGAAATGTGATCAACATGGTTGGCAATGTCCTTCTAGATATTGGAATGTAATGTTTACAATAGTTTAAAATCTCTGAGAGCTCAGGATTAAAGGATTGACCATATGTATTTGTCTCTCTTTTCTTAGTCCCTACCGACATTAAATAAATAAACAATATGGTCTGAAACAGAAACGCCGCTTATGAGGGAGACTCTCCTTGATCACTCTGTATTAAAAAAGCAATCTTTCTTTTCCTTCTTTTATATTTGCTCAACTATTTGCCATTTCTGATACCATTCATTCATTCATTCATTCCTGAAGATCTGAGTTTCCATCTGGAATCATTTCCCTTCAGCTAAAGAACATCCTTCAGCATTTTTTATAGTGCAAATGTGCTTGTCCTAAATTTCCTTAGTTTTCTTTTATCTGAAATATTTTCCTTTTGCTTTCATTCCTGTATTAGTTTCTTAGGACTGCCATAATAAGGTGCCACAAATTGGGTGGCTTAAAAAATTTTTTTTCCATCTCATAGTTCTGGAGGCTAGAAGTTCAAAATCCAAGTGTCATCTGGGCCATGCTTCCTCTGATACCAGTAGAGGAGACTCCTTCTTTGCCTTTTCCTAGATTCTGCTGATTTGCCAGCACTCTTGGTGATCTTGGCCTACGGCTGTAGCACTTCAATCTCTGTCTGCCTTATGACCTGATACTGTTGTCTATGTCTTCTGTCTCTGTCTTCTCCTCTTTTTATGAGGACAGTAGTCATATTGGCTTAAAGACCCACCTTGATGCAGTATGACTTTATCTTAAATACATCTGCATTGATACTATTTTCAAATAAGATCACATTATGAGATGCCAGGGTTTAGGACTTCAGTGTATCTTTTTTTTTTTTTTAAATATTTTATTTATTTATTTGAGAGAGAGAATGAGAGACAGAGAGCACGAGAGGGAAGAGGGTCAGAGGGAGAAGCAGATTCCCTGCTGAGCAGGGAGCCTGATGCGGGACTTGATCCCGGGACTCCAGGATCATGACCTGAGCCGAAGGCAGTTGCTTAACCAACTGAGCCACCCAGGCGCCCCAGTGTATCTTTCTAGAAGATGTAATTCATCACATAGAATTTGGGCTGATACTTTTTTTCTTTTCATTTTCTTTTCTTTCTTATTACTTGCTGGCCCCTATAGTTTCTGATGAGAGATCAGTAGTCATTTGTATTGTTTCTCTGCTGTATATAATGTAAAGTTTTTTTCTTAAGGCTTTCAGATTTTTCTCTTGATCTTGATTTTCAGTGTTTTGACTCTGATGTGTCTAGCACGGTTTCTTTGCATTTATCTATGTTAGGATTCACTAAATTTTTTAACTTTTCCCTTATGTCTTTTATCAAATGTGTGGGACATTTTCATCTATTATTTCTTCAGATATTTTTTCTGCACTATTTTGTTTCTCCTCTTTTTCAATACTCTAGTTCCACTTACATTAAAACCTTTCAGTATTATTTTTCCCATTCCTCTGGCTCTGTTTTTGGTGTTTGTTTAATTTTTCATTTCTTTTTTTTTTTTTCTGATTGGATAATTTTTGTTGATCTGTCTTCAAGTTCACTGACTTTTTTCTTTTCTCTCTATTTGGCTTTTAAGCCCAATAAATGATGAACTCTTTATTTCAGATATTGTATTTTTCAGTTCTAGAATTTCCCTTTGGCTCTTTTATGTCATTTCTATTTCTTGGCTGAGATTTACTATATTTTCATTCATTGTCAGCATATTTTTCTTTACCTCTTTAGTGTAGTTATGATAACTGCTTTACAAATTCATCCAGTGAATGAATTGAATTAGAATGATAAAGAGAATGAAGAAGGCATAATAAATCTTTGGAAGAACAAAAGTAGGAGGTGCATGTGCACCCAACATTGGAACACCAAAATATTTTAAGCAAATACAGATCTGAAGGGAGAAACAGACAACAGTACAGTAATTAATAGTAGGGGGATTTTAATACCCCACTTTCAACAATGGATAGGTCATTGAGACAGAAAGTCAGTAAGGAGACATTGGACTTGCACTGTACCTTAGACCAAATAAATTTAACAAACATACACAGATTATTCCAACCAACAGTAGTAGAATACACATTCTTCTCAAGCGCACATGGGACATTCTCCAGGATGGATTATAGGTTAGGTCACAAAACAAGCCTTAGCAAATGTAAGAAGACTGAAATCATACCACAGATGTTTTCCAACCACAAAGATATGAAACTAGAAACCAATAATAGGAGAAAAACTAGAAAATTAATACATGTGTGGAATTAAACAACAGACTCCTGAACAAGTGGGTCAAAGAAGAAATCAAAAGGGAAATCTAAAAATGTCTTTAAAGAAACAAAAATGGAAACAGAACATACCAAAACTTATGGGATGCACCAAAAGCAGTTCTAAGAGGTAAGTTTATGGCAGTTAACTTGTACATAAGAAACTATAAAGATGACAAACAACCCTACTAGGAAAAAAAAAAAAAACCAACAAACTAGGCCCAAAGTTAAGAGAAGGAAAGAAATAACAAAGATCAAAGCAGATGTAAATGAAACAGAGACCAGAGAAACAATAGAAAATATCACTGAAACTAAAAGCTGTGTTTTTGAAAAGATGAACAAAATGACACACCTTTAGCTAGACTAAGAAAAAAATACAGAAGAGTCAAAGAAAATCAGAAATGCAAGAGGAGACATTACAACTGACATCACAGAAATATGATAATAAGAAATGAGTAATTGCAAACAAATTGGGTAACTTAGAAGAAACCGATAAATTTATAGAAACATACAACTTACCATGAGTGAATCAGGAAGAAAAAAAAAATTGAATTGACCAGTAACAAGTAAGGAGATTGAAACAGTAATCAAAAACCTCCCAACAAAGAAAAGTCCAGGGCCAGATGGCTTCACTGGTGAATCTACCAAACATCTAAAGAAGAATTAACATCAGTCCTTCTTAAACTTTTCCAAAAATTTGAAGAGGAGGGAACTCCCAAACTCATTTTATGAGGCCAGCATTACCCAGATAAGGACAGTAGAAGAAAAGAACACTACAGGTAAATATCCCTGATAAATATAGATGCAAAACTGTCAACAGAATACTAGCAAACAAATTCATCAGCACATTAAAAGTATCAGACACCATGATCAAGTGTGATTCATCCCTAGGATATGTGGATGGTTGAAGATACTCAAATGAATAAATGTGATAACATCACATCGATAGAATGAAAGGTAAAGATCATATGATAATTGCAATAGATGCAGAAAAAGCACTTGTCAAAATAAAACATCATTTCACCATAAAACTCTCAACAAATTGGATATAGAAGAAATGTACCCTAGTATAATAAGGGCCACACACACACACACACACACATATTTTAATATTTATTTTAAAGAGAGAGAGAGAAGCGTGCATGAGCAAGCGTGAGTGGGAGGGGCAGAGAGAGAGGAAGAGAGAATCTCAAGCAGACTCCGTGCTGAGTGTGGAGCCCAATGTGGGGCTTGATCTCACAGCCTTGAGGTCACAACCTGAGCCGAAACCAAGGGTCAGATGCCTAACCGACTATACCACCCAGGTGTTCCAATAAAGGCTATATATGAGAAACCCACAGCTAACATTGTACTTAACAGTGATGGGTCAAAAACTTTTGTGCTAAAATCAGGAAGAAGACAAGGTGCTCACTCTCAGTGCTCCTATTCAACAAGTACTAGAAATCTTAGCCAGAGAAATTAGTCAAGAGAAATAAATAAAAGTCATCCAAATTGGAAAGCAGTAAAATTGTTTCTGTTTATGGATGATATGATCTTATATGTAGAAAATCTTTATGGACTTCACAAAAAGTTGCAGGATACAATATCAACACCTCAAAATCAGTTTCATTTCTATATACTAAATATATACTATCTGTAAAGGAAATAAAGCAATTTTATTTACAATAACATCAAGCATAATAAAATACTTAGGAATAAATTTAACCATGCAAGTGAAATATCTATATACTAAAAATTACAAGACACTGATGAAAGAAATTGAAGAAGACACAAATAATTAAAAACATATCCCATGTTTATTGATTGGAACAATTAATATTGTTAAAATGGCCTTAGTACCCAAAGTGATCTACAGATTCAATGCAATTCCAATCAAAAGTTCAATGGCATTTTTGAAAGAAAAAGTAAAACAACAACAACAACAAAGAACTGTCCTAAAATTTGTATGGAACTACGAAGGAACTTGAATAGCCAAAGCTGTCCTGAAAAAGAACAAAGCCAGAGACATTATTCACAATAGCCAAAACATGGAAACAACTTAAGTGTCCATCGATGGATGAACAGATAAGGAAAATGCAGTGTATATATACTATAGAATATTGTTCAGTCATAAGAAGAAGGAAATCCTACTATTGTGACAACATGGAATGGCCTGGAAGGCATTATCCTAAGTTAAATAAGTCAGATAGAGAAAAACAAAAACTGTATGATATCACTTATACGTGAAATGTAAAAAGTCAGCTTGATAGAAATAGAAGGTAAAATGGTGATTTTTAGGGCCGAGGAGGTGGGGGAGATGGGTAGCGGATGGTCAAAGGGCACAAATTTTCCAGCTGTAAGATGAGTATGTTTGGGTGATCTAATATACAGCATGGTCACTATAATTAACAATACTTTATTATATACTTGCAGGTTCTTAGGCGAGTAGGTCATACATGTTATTATCACTGCACACAAAAATGATAATGATGTTAAGTAACATATTGTGGTAATCATGTTGCAGTATATATGCATATCAAAACAGCACATTGTCCCCCTTGAACTTCTGTAAGTTATGTATCAATAATATCTCAGTAAAGGTGGAAGAAAAAAAAACACTGGGAAGAGTGGTAACTAATATAGCAGATCTCTGCAGCCACAAGTGGAAGCATAAACAGAGCATGGAATGAAGAAAACAGTCCAGTACATATGGATTACTCCAGAGAAGCTGAGACTTTGGAGATGTGGTTAATAATAGGTGGAGGGGATGGCGCCTGGGTGGCTCAGTTGAGCATCAGACTCTTGATTTCGACTCAGGTCATGATCTCAGGGTCATGGGATGGAGCCCCGGGGTGGGCTCCCCACTCAGCTGGGAGTCTGCTTAAGATTCTTTCTCCCTCTCCCTCTGCCCCTCCCCCCGCTTATGTACTCTCACGCACGTGCTCTCCCTCTCTCTCAAATAAATAAATAAATCTTAAAAAAAAATAGATGGTGGGGTAAAATGAGAGGTTTAAAATAGTGTGATTTGTTGAAAGTTAATATACACAACAGTAGTTTCTTCTTTCTTCTCCTGCCCCATGCATGGAATATTTGTATTTCAGTTCCTAGGTGGAAGATTAGAAGATTCTTTTCGAGGGAAATTCATAAAAGACTGCCATGAAGTGCCATTTGGTTTTCACCAGCAAAGAGGTTATTTCTCTCCTAGAACTCCCTAAAGTGAAGCCTGCTGGTTGACAAGTCTTTCCATGCTTGCAGACCTTTCTGTAAGCTCTTAAGTGACTTATTGTTAAATATGAGTGGCTGCCCAAGGATTAGCAGACATTTGAGGGAAAAATACCCAACTGGAAAGAGAGAGACCCAAATCTACCAATATGTGAAAACAAGTAACAACAATAAAAATTATCAGGAGGGAACAGATAATGCAGAAACAGAATAATATGTCAAAAAATTAAAATTGGTATTCTTAAAAATTAAAAATTTGGTTCTTTATGTAAAATGTTACAGAGATCATTGGGAGGTTTTATAGAATTTCAGTATCCATTAGGAGTTCCAGACAAAGGGAGAAAATTATCAGAGCAGTAATACACGAAAATTCCCTTTTTCTGAGAAACTCAAATTTTCAGGGTCATGCATATATTACTTACCCAGCATAATAAATGAAATAAAGATTTACATCAAGGTATGTCATTGTGAAATTTAGAACACATAGGGTAAAAGGTTTGAAAAGCTTCCAGAGAAAAAAAGTCTTGACATCATATACAAAAGAATGAAGGTCAAAATGACATTGTCTTTCTCATTAGCAATAATCGATGCTAGAAGACAATGGAACAATGTCTTCAATAATCTGAGGAACCTTGAATTCTATACTCAGTTTTTTACCAGTTTATTTGAAGAATGATTAGTCATTTTTATATTGCAAGGACTCAACGAAATTTAACTCTCATGTTTCATTTCTTAAGAATTACTTGAAGAGGGGCTCCTGGGTGGCGCAGTCGGTTGTGTCTGACTCTTGGTTTTGGCTCAGGTTGTGATCTCCGGGTCATGAGATTGAGCTCCGTGTTGGGCTCTGTGTTCAGCCTGGAGTCTGCTTGGGATTCTCTCTCTCTCTCTATCCCTCTCCCTCTGCTGCCCACCCCCAAATAAATAAATAAATCTTAAAAAAAGAAGTCACTTGAAGATGTGGTCCAACTAAATTAAGTAAAAGGTAAATACAGAATTTAGGAAACTATGGCTGTAACCCCAGTGAGAGATGAAAGTAAGTCCCCTCTAGAAATGACATTTATGAAGCAGGTCTATAGGACAATCAACTCAGGTTACTTATGCCTTTAGGAGTAATAGGGTCTGGGTAGGGTGCCTATTATACCTAGTATGATAAGCTTTTTGAAGAAATAAAGATTATTGTAATTAGAATATTAGAGATTTAAAAAATTAGAGAATTTGAAACTCAAAAACAAAAGCTATAATCAAGACAAAAAAACTGTAATTAAATATATGTAATCATTGCATGTATACTTGGCTCTACAGTGAGACAGAATGCTTACATGATTAATGATTAACACTGATTATTGCTTTAACTTAAAATACTTTGCTGGAAAGATAATTGAAGAAGCCGTAAGTAAGGGGTCTAGACTTTTAAGTGAGCTAAGTTTTTACCATAAAGTTTAAGGGTATTATTTAGAAATGTGGATGTAAAAATATTATCTCTACCTAACAGAATTGGGGGTGGGAAAAAGCATAAGGGGGTGCTACTGTTTCTCATAAAATAATTTTAGTATTATCAGATTTTTAAACCCGTGAACTTATATGCATTTGGCAGACATTTAAAATGAAATAAATTGGGACTCTTGGGTGACTCAGTCAGTTAAGTGTCTACCTTCGGCTCAGGTCATGATCCCAGGGTCCCAGGATCGAGCCCCACATCAGGCTTCTCACTCAGCTGAGAGCCTGCTTCTTCCTCTGCCCCTCACCCGGCTTGTGCTCTCTCTCTCTCTGTCTTGCTCTCTTTCTCTCTCTCTCTCAAA
The DNA here is from genome assembly GCF_003265705.2 of Callorhinus ursinus. Taxonomy (NCBI): domain Eukaryota; kingdom Metazoa; phylum Chordata; class Mammalia; order Carnivora; family Otariidae; genus Callorhinus; species Callorhinus ursinus. The sequence continues at coordinate 50,998,509 of NW_027397072.1, forward strand.
TAAATAATTAAAATCTTAAAAAAAGAATAGGAAAAAATAAAGTGAAATAAATTAGTTGGGAAAAGATGAAGTTTTCTAAAAAATTGAGGTGGGGTAAATAACCATTTGAGTGAGTAGTTACGCCTCTATGTAACACTCAAGGTAAGGTTGTAGAAGGATTAAACATGTTAAAATAAATCATGGAAGTACTAGAGGAAAATAAATACTAATAAAGTAGAGTGGAAATTAATTTTATATAGCCAAATCTAATTGTATTTTATTTATTTATTTTTTCTTTATTTTTTTATTATGTTATGTTAGTCACCATATAGTACATCATTAGTTTTTGATGTAGTGTTCCATGATTCATTGTTTGTGCATAACACCCAGTGCTCCATCCAGTAAGTGCCCTCTTTAATACTCATCACCAGGCTAACCCATCCCCCCACCTCCATCCCCTCCAGAACCCTCAGGTTGTTTCTCAGAGTCCATAGTCTCTCATGGTTCGTCTCCCCTTCCGGTTCCCCCCCTTCATTTTTCCCTTCCTGCTATCTTCTTCTTTTTTTTTTTTTTAACATATAGTGTATTATTTGTTTCAGAGGTACAGGTCTGTGATTCAACAGTCTTACGTATATTATAGCTTCTTCCTTTGTTGTCATGTTTAGAAAACTTTACATTCAATAGGCAGAGGGAAATTGTGCCTAGTGATGCTGTAGGGGCTGAGAAATAAGCATTCATACACTTACATGTGCTACTATGAAGTGGCATCGTTTTTCTGGAGGGCAGTTTCTCAGTATTTATTTATGTGTAGCATTTATCCTTGCATCTAGATTTTTTACTTCTAGGAATTCCCCTAATAAAATAATTAAGGATATACACAAAATTTTAGCTCTGGAGATTGTATAGCATTATTAAACAGCAAAATATTGGAAGCAATATAAGATCTTATAGTAGGCCTATGTTTCAATAAACCTGTTCTTTTAAAGGCATTACAATGCAAATATTGTTATAAATGTTTTTCTTTGTAGAGAAAGATATTTGTGATACATTTTTGAGGGAGAGCAGATTAAAGGAACTTCATTTAGTATGGTCCTTTTTTTGGCCTACCAATATAAATGTTAGTTGCTGATAAATAGAAAATACAGATAAGCAAAAAGAGCAGTCTTTCACATGTACAGAAATCTTTATATGCTGGGTTGTCATTCATCAAAATAACTGATATTACTGAATGGAGATTTTGATACATTTTTTCCTTTATTTTTTTCTAATTTATTTTACAATTAACTGTAATTAACATATGTTTGTGTGTATGTGGTCTGTGCATTTGTGTGTTGACAAAGGAAAAAGTGTTTAAAAAGAGCTGAGAATTATCCTAGTTCACAAGAGAATTCCATAATTTTGCTATTGTGTCATACAAAGTGTAATACCCTACATGTAGTACATCTTAGTGCAGTAAATTTTCTTAGTGCAAAAACTCTCCGCACCCAAGGAAATATAGGTTTAAATATGAATGGGAGACTTTCAAAGGGCTAAGTATCTCAGTTATAATTTTAAAGGTAATATAGTGACCACCTTCCTCAGTGGAAAAAAAAGGTTCCAAGGCTATCATAATCCTGGATTACTTATCCTACTGATGGAAATTCTTTGGGATCTGATTAAGGTACATGAAAATCTGTTTATCCCTCCTTTAAAGTATCATTACAAAGTACACATACATGCATACATATACATATCCCTATGGACACTAATATGCAATAATAACCTTTTTTATATGATCTTGATATGTTATTTTTCCTTAATTTTGAATCACTGTCTTCTTTTGTTTTCTATTTGTTTGAATCTGATATTGGAGCTGGTGGCCAAAGCATGCTAGTTGCCAGAGCCAGTGCTGGTAAATGTGAAGAAACTGTTTTGATATTGCAGCTCTTTCGTACTTCTCTTGTTTGGTGAGACTCGAAGAGGCCACTTTGGAGTTTTTATATCTTAATCTTGCCAATTCTTTTCATGGTTATCATTTGGGCTTCAGACATAAAACAGCGGGTCATAGTCCTACTTCACTTTATTGTGATACGGGATGTTATTTTAGCTTTGGTTTCCCTGAGGGAACCTGGGAGGTTGTATTTGAGTGGTTTATTCCAGTACGTGATCTATTGGAGTAGGGGTCAGGAGGAAAGGTGGTAGAGCCCTTACAGTGGTACAGTGGTAGGGCCGTCTGGTTTCTTAATCCATGGGCTCTTCTGAGAAGCCGTATGGAACTGATGACAGTGGGGGGGACAGAAGCATTTATCTGTCAGCTCTTGGGTCAAGGGCAGTCTCACTTCTGTGCTGAGAATCATGAATGCTACGTAGTTCTTGTGGTGTCCAAAGCCTCAGGGCAGGAACCTAGAGGTGTGGCGTAAGTGTGAGAGCTGGTTTTAGGTTCTACTATGTGATACTTCCCAAGGCTGCTCACAACAGGTTGCTTGAAGCTCTAGCTGGAATAAGCTAAGACTGAGAGGATCCGAAGTGGAGCATGAGAGGTGTCCAGTACAGGTATCTCAGACCTGAAATGTAGTACAGAGACAAAATCGAGTGGCAGTGTGGAGCAGTGTTAGATGCCGTTAATGATTATGCATCTTAATATGGCTAGCTCACATGCTTCTATTGCAGACAGTAAAACAAGGTTCCTGTTTCATATTCAGAGGGAAGACAGGTAGAACTTAAAATTCTTAGTGTTTTTTTGTTTGACTTATCTTTGAATTCAAGGTGCTTTACATAATATTATTAACCTTTGTGACAGCTCTGAGGTAACCTTGTTTTTGTTTTGTTTTGTTTTTAATAGACAGGGATGTTACACAGAGAAGGAAAGAATTTACCCAAAGTTATAGAATTACTAAGTTGCAGTGCTTAGATTTAAAAACTTATCTTACTCCAAGAAGGTTTTTTTTCCCCTGGCATATATAGCACCCTATGATTGAAGTTCATGTAACCCTATCAGACCTCCAAACCTATAAGCCTAGACCTTTCTTCAACTGGTTTCTGATTCTGAAGGCATTTGTATGTATTTCTTTAATCCACTAGAGGTCAGTATTGGGTTGATAAAGACAGGAGCCTTTGCCATTTGATTCACAGAATTTTAACTGAGTCTTACTGCTAGGTACCTTTGGAAGTTGTATTTCACAATAAAACTTTATTTATTAGCATATGTAGACATATTAGGTTAATAGTCCAGATTAGATAATTCTTATGGGTGTGCCCCTCTCTTTTTATTTTTTTCTGTTTTGTTCCCTCTCTTTTAGTAGGTAGGAGAACATCCAAACGTCTCTTTTATTACACCAGATCCCATTCTTCCATATATTTCTTTTGTTGTCCACTGCCTTTATATAGTAAACATTTATCTAAATTTACTTTGTATGTGTCACTGTGTCTGGGTTTGGGGGATTCTAAGACTGGTAAAATGTGTTTCCTAGCCTCAAACAGAAAATGGTTTCCTACCTCCTGAAGTGCTGTACTGTGATTTTTTTTTTTTTTCAGACTTGAAAATACATTATTGAAAAGTCCAAATTGTAAAATTCACTACCGGCAATTATTACAACAACATAAAAAAAAATAGGCATCTTTAACAAAAAGTTTGACATTCAAAAAGTGAAAATAAAAAAAAGAGGGCATGATTTATAAGTACACACTTGTGCACACTTCCGCAATGACAGCTACTGGAAGACTGAGACCTTTTACAACTCCAAGCTGGACAAGACTGTCATTCCAGCTGCCTCTTTCCTGCCTGTTGGAAATGGCGGGAATCTTAAGAGAGCTGCTGTGGTCCATGTCACGCTCATCCCAGCCTCCTTCCTAAGCTTGTAGCTGATGTTGAAAATGTGATGAATCTTCTGCCTCAGCTTTGATGCTTTTGCATTAATTCACTCCTGGTAGTAAACTGTGGCAGGTCTTCCACTTCAGTCCCATCAGCCATTTCCATCACTTTGTCTAAAAGGTCTTTGTTGTAACTGCAACCCAGGAAGAGGTGGTTGGCCCACACCAGGGAGAGGGACAGCAGCTGGTCCAGGCGGCCACCGCCATCGGGCGGGTCGCGGTAGTCGGGCAGGTGGCGCAGAATGAATTCCATGTGAGCCTTCCATTGCTTCTCGCTCTCCGAGTAGGAGCGGAACTGCTCCGCGAAGTCGGCCGCCTGCCACACCCCCGAAACTAGCTCCTCCACCGCGGCGGCCGCCTCGCCACCCACCATGGCGCCCTTCGCCGCCGAGGGCCTGTGATTTTTTTTTTTTTTTTTAACCTGGCTACCTGACAGGTTTACTGGACCCCTTTTCTCTCTTCTTTCAACTTATTATTTCCGTGGTTCTTCTGTTTGGAATGACCCCACCATCTAGTGGTCAGGACCAGAACACTTGGGGTTATTCTTATTCCCTTCCCCTCTTCTAGGTACTACATTGAAATCGGTAAATTCTATTGCTTCTGCCAGTTATCTAACTGCTGCTACCTTAATTCAAGTCCTCCTCATTGTTATTTGGACTGTTAACAATGATCTATATTGGTTTTTCTGTTTCCAGTCCTTACCTTCTCCCAGTTGACCTTTCCTCTGCTCCTGGAGAAGTTGCCTGAATTGTAAAGCTGATCCTGTTCTTCCCCTGCTTACATTTCTTTCATTGTTTCTCCCTTGCCTACTAGAGAACTTGAGACTGCTTTGTATGGCTTCTCTATCTCTTGGTAATTCTTTGTCACCTGTGCTTTTATACAAGATAGCTTATTCCTTGGGTGGGTAATGTTATTTCATACATGGTGATCTTTTCTCAGGCTGTTTCTTTCATCTTTTACCTCTCTGCCTTTGGAAAAGTCATATTTCTCTTTTAAAAGCACAGTTTGCTACCCCTTCCTCTGTGAAGCCTATTTGGAATCCCCTCCAAGCAGATACGATTACTTTCTCCTATGTCCAATTATTACACCTGTATTTCTGTTCATTATGCTAATTGCACTGAATTTCAGCCACTTATTTGCCGGTCTATGCTTCCTGTAACAGTGTGACCTGAGGTTCATGAGTCATAGACTCCATCTTCCTCTCTGTAGGCCCGATATGCAGCACAATACCTGGTGCCAGTAGACATTCAGTACACATTTGACTGAAAGCAGGGATACGGAGAGGTTGCACCATGAGTTGGCACAGCGAGAGGAGGCTTCCTAAAGGAAGAAGAGTTCTAGTTGGGATTCAGAGGACGGCTGGGTGCAGGCAGGGAGGGGCATCCAGTAGAGAAATGGCGTGCTATTCCTTGTATATTATGTGGTAGAGTTTGATCCAAGCGGGAAGATTCATGTTGGAGGGTGCTAAATAAGTACATTGGAAAATTAGGTTTAGCTTCCATTATGGTGGAGTCTTAAGGGAAGTTGGGATGGAGTTGGGATTTGTCCTTGCTTAATGTTTTTTCTCCTAGTTTCCCTCATGTTCAATTTGTGCAATGAATGATGTGGTTTAAGAAGAGCCTGACCGCGATATGCAGGGGAATTCTAACGAGAAGGTGATGAGTTCCTTTTTAGGTTGTTGGAAGTGAAGTGGCGGTGGAACTCACAAGCAGTAGAGGCAATGTGCTGCTGGGTCTTGGGAGAGTGGACAGAGTGGGAAGAGAGGAGGTCTTGAGGGAGAAATCTTGTTTAATTTCTCTATACTAGGAAATCAGAGAAGAATATATATGAGGGAATCTTGAGGAACAGGGCATTAAACGTGTAAAAATTAATCACAAAGAGAACAGTTAAGGAAAAGAAAACACCTAACTGCTTTCTAAGGTCTGTCTGCTTTGTATCCTCCTGCCCCAACTCCAGCATAGGTGGCAGAGATCAGATCTCTGCTTTGGTTCCAGTCTATAAAGGTTGTTTCTGGAGGGACAGAATAAATGGTCCTGGTGAGATAGTTTAGCATGTTAGAACAGAGCTCTGAAGGGCTTTTATTATTGTTGTTTTTCATGGACTTTAGTGTTACATTTTAATTTTAGCATATATTACATGCATGTATATATCTGTACCAACATTTACTCTTTCTCACTTCCTGCCAATCCCATAACACACAGTTTGAATAGATGGTCATTTTCATTTGCATCCAGAATGGGTAATATCTTGTATTTCATTGTTCTACCTGAGATTCAGTGTTTCTAACTTGGCCCCTTCTGCCTAACAGATCTGCCCTGACTGCTCTTTTATAGATTGAAGACTTGATCGTTCTGAGAGACCCCAAGTACTGATAGAGCCTTGGAATACACTTTGCAGTGTTTTGATTTCTAGCTGTAGGGTTTTCAACCTTTATTTGCCTGTTTGGCCCAAACTGCGTTCCTTTACGTTGATGGGAAAACCAGACACCACTTGAAAAGAACAAATCATAGAAGATCTAAAATTGCTTCCATAGGATACTTTCAGATTTGTATCATTTCAAGTTTAAATGACAGTACTTAAATGTGGCTCCTCTTGTTGCTTTTGATACACTGGTAGTATTTTACTGATTGTGAAGAAAAATAAATGACTTGGGATTGAATAGAATAAGACCACCTTATGAAAAGCTTTTGGTTTTGCTGTACAAAGACAAGTGATCACTCTACTCCAGGGCTTGCTTTTTCAAATATGAAAGCTCTAGGAAGTTCTCCTTTCCTTTGTGCCTCCCCAGAGTCCTTAATCCTTTTTTGTGTGTTTACTTGGAAGTGGAAAAGAACTTACTACTTTTGGGAGGAACAGAAAGACTGTTCTATCTAATTTAGGTTCTAAAATGCTTGGAGGGTAGGTATGTTTTATGTACAGACATAAATGTTTTTGGGTACCCTCTCTTTCTCCATTTGTTACTGAAGCCAGGTATATTTTGTGTAAGTCAAACCAAAATATCAGCCAGTATTATGCATGGAAACAAGCTTGTCCATTGATTCAAATCTCTGGACTGTAGATTCTTTTCGTTTTCTTGGCAGAAACTAGCTCCCATAGTTCAAGTTTGTCTCTGTCCTATTATAATTGTCTCATTTAACCAGTGCCTGGATTAACATACTTAATATTTATCTTGAATTTCTTAATCTCATTCAGAATATTTGGAGACTCTGATTTTCTCCAGAATGAATTTCTGCCTGTCACCAAGGAGCAATGTCATATATTGATTAAGAAACATATCTTTTGAGAGGCCATCCTTCTTAAGCTTTGTATCTTAGGATGACACAGTATTATTTAAAAAAAAAACCTGGAAGTTCCATTGCGAAATATTTTGAAACTTGCTGGGTTAAACCAAGTTAAAGAAATTTCCTTAAAAAGGATTTCTCTCAGTTTTTATTCTGTCGATGTGCATTGTGTACGTACAAGAAGATGACGACAGTGCTTCCCATGTATTTGACAACAGAACCTTTAGTAGGGGAAATATTTTGTCATGCTTTGAGGAACTGTTGATGAAGTAGGAAGATTTCTCCTCTGGAACTGAGGAGATCACACGTTGAGCTTCTGATTTACCACTAACTGACCTTCTGACCTCAAACAAATCCTTTGTCTTATAGCCTCAGTTTCCTGAGTCGTAACTGAGGTCACTTCCAGCTCTAAAGCTGTGTGGTTTAATACTTACGTTGTTGACTCCGCATAGTCACACTTTCCACCTCTTTGTATGGATTGAAACCACACCATCTGAATCTGTTTTGTAAAGCTGAGGGGATTACATTTCCTTTTTATAAAGTTCAGAAGAAGAAACCCTTTAAAACTGTTTTCCACAGATTAAGGTCATGTAATTCTGAAGGATTAGTTAGTTCAAATTACTCTATTAAGATGTTTCATTCCCCTGATTACATTCGGTTGGTCTCTTACAACCACAGAACTGTTCTTAGAGTCCGCTAAGCTGAAAAGCTCTGTCGCTCTTCCCCCAACCACAATGATCCCAGCATGGCACGTGTCTTGTAGGAGATGCATATTTAGTCATTTGCACTAATCCCTTGGCTACTTAGGTGAAGAAGGATAGGTTTCATTTCTATGGTGATGTAGTGGGTATATTTGGAAAGTCTTCTGATAATATTACTGGTTACCTTTTTTTTTTCTGGGAAAATGATCAAGATGGGTAACTTCAGGGTTAAAAATATATATGTATTAATGTGTTTGGTTTTATTTCTGGGGCTAAAACTATGTCTTAAGGCATTTTATTGTATTTTCTTTAAGATACCAACTTGTTCAAAATTAGAAGTTCTTCGAATGCTGAATTAAGTTGTTTCTTTTCTTTCTTTCTTCTTCTTCTTTTTCAATGTGTGTGTATGTGTTTCTATCCTAGGCTCAACAACAAAGAAACCTGGATAACATCGTCTTGCAGCAACCCAGAATAGGTAGCAAGAGAAAATCTAAAAAAGATGCATACACAATTTTTGATACAGAGATAGAAAGCACTAGCCCCAAGTCTGAACAGGATTCAGGAATTCTGGATGTTGAAGATGAGGAAGATGATGAAGAGGTAACCAACATTTGAACTGGGGAAATGAGACTAGTGTTAGGTTTAATTTTTGAGATGTGATGAAGAGTTTATCCGTGTGTGATCTTCCAGGTATTAAATATCATTTTATTTTTTTTATTTTTATTTTTTTTTAGATTTTATTTGTTTATTCATGAGAGACAGAGAGAGAGAAAGAGAGAGAGGCAGAGAGAGAGAAAGGCGGAGGGAGAAGCAAATACAAATGGGCCTCGATATAAGGAAACTGAAGATGCATCATGATATCTTAGATTCTAATTGTTTAGATTTTGAATATACTCATCCATTTTTTTTTTTTTTAAGTTTCAAGGTTTTTGATTATATACCGCCTGGGTACTACATTAAGAAAGAGTAGAGTTTATCTGACCTAGAGAAAGATCTAGGTGATCTCTTCTGAACTGGAACATCATTACTTGAGACAAAAGATGTTACTTTAAACAGTGGGGTGCAAATAAAGGGGTCTTAGATTGAAAATGTAAAAAGGCTCCAGAGAGTTGAGAATGCATTTCTGGAGGAAATAAATATATGAGTGATTATAGAGAATCTGGGAATTTTGGGACATCCATAACTTCTTACATTACTTCTGTCACTTTCAGGTAAAGAATAAGATTAAGTTGCTTAACGAGGACATATATTTATATCCTGACTTGCTAAAAGTATATTTAATGTGTTTTTAAAAATAAAACTACTGTGACACTTGAGATTTCTTGTTAAAATGTTTTTCTGAATACTTATCATTTGGATAAACTGGGTCAGTTTCTTTGGGAATGTAGTGGTGAGGAGCATGAACTTGGGAGTCCTACAGATTGCATTCAGATCCTGGCTTTGCCATTTTGTTCTGTTTTCTTTTTTAAAATTATCATTAATATTCATATCATTTACTCTTTAAATGTCCACTGACCTGTGTGAGGAACCATTTATGCCTCTGCTCTGTCGCCTGTTTGCCTTTAAGTGTTTGGCTCCTTTTCGTTGTTTTGTTTCTCCAGATAAAATTGGGTTCACTGTCTTCCCCATCCTTCTTCTGTCCCACTCCCCTCCCACCCAAAAACCATAACCCCAAACTTGTCACTGTCTAACTTGGGAATCTTAGCTAATTGTTTAATCTGTTGGGACTTAAGTCTTCATCCGTCAAGTAAAGACAGTGGCCTCTGCCCCACAGGAATACACAAGTGCCTGCTCTGTAGAAGGTGGTCCGCAAATGATAGTTTCTGTTCTGTTGTCACTCTTTTTTGCCGACTTCTGTTATGTATCACTACCATCATATTTTTCATTAGGATATGTTTATTACATAAATGAGGTACATTAATAGTTAACAATCTGTGAAAGTTTCATCAAAATCCCTATTGTACCTGGATAAGAAATGGAGCGAAGACAAGAACCAGGCCTTTGCCTGATATCTCTCGAAATAGGGGCAGAGAAGACTTGATCCTCCTGAGTATTTTCTAGCATTCTCTCTTCTTGCCTGAAATGACTGGTATGGCAGGATATGGATCCACCCTGGAGGCCAGACTGTCAGGTATTAGACCCATCACTGATGACAACTTATAGTAGTAGTACAATCAAGCATCAGAATCAAGAAAGACCAGGTAATGCCTTTTATTTACATTTTGGGTCTGTTAAGAAAATGAAATTCTATTAGGCACTGTGACCTAAGGAAACAGAAGTTAGACATAGTCTATGCCCTGGATAACATACACCCCGAAGAGATGGTTAGATGATAAAATGAAAAAATGAAATATATACATTGTTATCATATATAGTAGAACCTTACGGATACAGGCCCTTCTTTATCATAAACTCACTGAAGATCCTGGGCAAATCCTTTTTTAAATTTTTGTGCTATATTTCTTCTTTATTTTGTTTTCTGAGGCCTAGAGAAGATAAAGAAAGTGGGGCTAGTGAAATATGTTGAGGGTTCCTCATAAACAAAGTATTATAAGAATGTACTTGGAAGTGAGCATTTTAAAAAGGTCATATATCCCAAATCAAACAGAATCCTGTTAGAAATTTGCTGATTGAGCTCTTACAACAAGAATTCGGCACTTCACTGTCATCTAATGGCATCCTATCTTAAAAAAAAATCCTACCTTCTATTTATTTACTTCTCAGTTTGAATCTTCTTCAAGTGCACATTCTTAATCTCAAACCTCATGTAGAGAATTATTTATTTAGATGTCTCCAAACTGGTTTCTTGGCATAGTTCTTGCATGGTGTGAATAAATTCTTCAGATAAGGTCTTTCGTGACCCACTGTGACGTTCTGACCTTCATTCTTGTCATTCTTCAACAGACCTCATTGAGAGCAACGTAAATAGTTTTTGAAATATTTTGACTTCTAAACTGTGGCACAGAATCCTGTAGAGCAGTGATTCTTAATCTATTTGGGGTCATATATTCCTTTGAGAGTTTGATAAAAAATATATGGAGTCTTTTCCCAGTGAAATATGCATATATTCACTCACAGAAAGTTCTCCATGAAATTTCAGGGGATTTCTGAAACTCATGTTGCCTTTAGGAGCCATGTTAAGAACCCAAGGTGTAGGTTAAGTGCTTCTGAAATTTTCATGTGCATAGGAGTCACTTTCAAATCATAATAAAATGCAGATTCGGATTCTGCAGGTTGGGTGTGAAGTCTGAGAATCTCCATTTTTAACAGGCTTCCAGATGAGGATGGTGCTTCTGTTCGCAGGGCACACTTGGAGTTGCAAGGATATAGAGGACCTCAAGGAAGCATTTTTAGCGAATAAAGGAAACAAAACCTTGACTGTTTGGGTCTCTTACTGATTTTTCATTAATATGACTTAAAATTTTTCCAACAACGAATGCAGTACTTGAAGAGAAAGTTACATTTGTTTTGCTTTCTAAAATCTGTTGCTTATAATAGAGTGCCAGCATTATTTTTTACGAAATTTTATGATTCTGGTTTAACATACTTAAGTTTAGATATTTTCTTATTCACTGAAGTTAGGACTTTTTCTTTTTCCTGTACTTTTAATGAAAGTGATACTTAGTACATTCTTTGAGTCTAGTGACATTTGTAGGCTATTAACTATGTTTTGAGCGTGATGGTACTTAATGGGAGACCACCGAATGAGATGGATAAGGAAACCCAAACACCTAGAAAATGGCTTAGAACATAGTAAGCAGGTATTTCATATAATGTTGAACTGAAATAAAGTTTGTGCCAGACATAGAAAAACTAAATAAGGCTGGGAACTGAAGATGAAGTCATCTTGGATGAAAAAACCAGCTCACATGGAGAACCAACTGACAGAGTCAGTCTCTCAATTGCTGAGAAGTGTTGTAGGAAAAGTATTCCTCTGTAAAATTCTCTATTTGTACTTGATTTTTGTCTAAGCTAATGAAAGAGTCACCTTAATTAAAATAAGGTGTTTTGTTTTTACTGGTCATATGTTAAAGTTGAACTATATAAACTGCTGACATTTGATCATTTTTGACTAACAACTTAATTCAATTGATTTTCAATGGAAATATGTATGATTTGGGGAATTTATTCAATCTCTATATCATCCTGAGGAATATGTGGATGTTATTGCTCTTCTCTAAATATCTAAATAGGACTTTACAATTTTGTTTTAGAAGTGGTGAACTTATTAGATTGAGAATGTCCTTGTGGTGTTAGATTCATTAGGAGTATCTTTTTCTTTTAAAGATTTATTTATTTATTTATTTGAGAGAGAGAGAGAGAGAGAGAGAGAGAGAGAGAGAGAGAAAGAGCATGCATCAGAGTTTGAGCCGGGGAGGGGCAGAGGGAGAGAGAGGATCTCAAGCAGATTCCCCGCTGAGCACGGAGCCCAACGCAGGGCTTGATCTCATGACCCTGAGATCATGACCTGAGCCGAAATCATGAGTTGGTCACTTAACCAGCTGAGGCACCCAGGTGTCCCAGGTGTATAATTTTTGAGATATTTGAAGATAAATACAAAGGACACTTTAGGTGATATATTATTTGTGAGAAGGGGGACAGTAATGCCTTCTGAGGGCAGAGTTGTAAAGATTGACTGAGATAGTGTATATAATGCTCTCATCACAGTGCTTGGCACACACAGTACTATCAGTATATACAATTATGGCATTATGACTATGTCCTTCTTTGGGGAATAAAGGTGATATATAAGTTGATACAGTTTTTGATAACATATTTGCATGGACTCATGGAACATTATCTACTGTAAACAAATAGTCTGCTTAAAAAAAGCAGTATTGGGTAAGAAATAGTTTAAAGAAGCAGGGCCTATGACTTCTTTTTTTGTTTCTAGATTATTTCAAAGCTTCTGCATTCTTAGAACACTTCCTTGGTGCCATACTTCTGGCACATCTCTTATTCTAGTTTGTATCTCTTTTAATTGTTTATACTGTGAAAGGGCAGTAGTCACTGTTTTATCCATACAACTCTTTATATAGTGTGGGTCAAAGAAATGTTGACCAAATGATCCATGTCAGGTTTAGCTCTCAAGATTTTGGTGTCTTTTTTGACATATGGAGTTAACAGGTTGGAATTGCTAATTTAAATACAAGTATCATATAATATATAATGCCTTCTGAGATGTCTTTATGATTGTGGTACTCTACTAATTTTGAGATAACAAGATTATTTGTTTGCGAGGGATGCCATAACAAAATACCATAGGTTGCCTGGCTTAAGCAACAGAAATTTATTTTCTCACAGTCTGGAGGCTGGAAGTACCAAGATCAAGGTGCCATCAGGGTTGATTTCCTCCTTAGGACTCTTTCCTTGGCTTGCATATGACCGCCTTCTTGCTGTGTCCTCACACAGCCTTTTCTCTGTGATCGTATGCCCCTGGTGTGTGTTCCTTTTTTTTAAGGACACCAATCCTATTTTCACAGAGCTCTACCCTTATGACTTAATTTAACCTTAATTACCTCCTGAAAGGCCATATTTCCAAATACAGTCACACTGGGGGTTAGGGCTTCAACATATGAACTTTGGGGGAGACACAACTCAGTCCATAACACTGGGTGTTTGGAAAGAACACAAGATTTGTATTTAGAAAGTACAAGTTCTGTCAGCTTTGTGTTATTGGAGCAAGTCCTGTAACTTCTTGAGCCTCTCTTTCCTCACCTTTAAAATAGTGACAATAATTAATGCTAAATTGCTTGTGAAAAATTGTGGTTATTGTGATGTTTGACCCAAATTTCAAATGGCTTATTGCAACACTTTCAAATGATGGCAAGGTAACAAATGAGGGTTTTTTCTCAGTAAGTTAAAATGAAATAAAAGATGCCATTAGTACTTTAGAGTTAAAATCAGAGGTTGCATATTGGCAGCCCATGGGCCAGAAATAGCTTGCAAAATGGCTGTTGGCTTGCATAGTGCTTAAAACTTTTTTAATTATTTGCCAACTTTTAAGTAGTTGAATTCACATAAAAATCTGTATTTCTAACTTAAGCTCTCTCTAAGTATGGTAGTAATAGAATCACCTCGAGCAGCAAGGTTGCCACCAGGGTAAGTTTTTTTTCACTAAGCTACAATCTCTGTTGTGTCTACACATTGGATATTGCCATTTATTATCACATTTGTGCTATTGAGAGAAATATATTGTTACTTATACTGGATCTGTATTTAAAAATGGTGAACTGGAAGACAGACTGACAGGGCCACATGTTTGGAAAAAAAATGAGAGTTCTTTGTAAAAATGAGTAACAGTTCTAGTTATTTCACATACAAAGTATGTCTATTAAGAGAATACAATTTGAAAAGGTGGCCTGATTCACTTATTCCCAGTACCTACCCACCCTTGCAGTCTTGGTTTTTCACTTCAGTTCTTTTTTTTTTTTTTTTTTAAGCTTTATTTATTTATTTGAGAGTGGGAGAGAGTGTGTGTGAGGGGGAGGAGGGGCAGAGGGAGAGGGAGAGAGAAACCCAGGCAGACTCCATGCTGAGTGTGAAGCCCAATGTGTTGCTCAACCTCATGATCCTGAGATCTCGGCCTGAGCTGAAACCAAGAGTCGGACACTCAACTAACTGGGCCACCCAGGCGCCCCAACAGAGTACATTTTGGTTAGTTATGTATGTATGTATGTATGTATGTATGTATGTGGTGCCCAGTGCGGGGCTTGAACTCACGACCCTGAGATCAAGATCTGAGCTGAGATCAAGAGTCAGGTGCTTAACTGACCAAGCCATCCAGACACCCTTTTCTCCAATTCTTAATGAAAACTGGTCTATTAAGAATGTATATAGTTAAATGAAGAGTAAATACCCATACTTAAAAGCAATGAAAGCAATTTAGAAAGTTGAATGAAAACTATGGCATACTTTAGACATTCTGTTTTGGTTTTCTTAATTCTTTTTTATTTTTTAAGATTTTATTTATTTATTTGTCAGAGAGAGCGCGCGCGCGCGAGAGAGAGAGAGAGCACAAGCAGGGGGAGCGGCAGGCAGAGGGAGAAGCAGGCTCCCTGCTGAGCAAGGAGCCCGATGTGGGACTCGATCCCAGGATCCTGGCATCATGACCTGAGCCGAAAGCAGACGCTTAACCAACTGAGCCACCCAGGCGTCCCAGAAACTATTATTGCATCTCAGGTTTTTTTTTTTTTTTTTTTAGATTTTATTTATTTATTTGACAGAGAGAGACAGTGAGAAAGGAAACATAAGCAGGGGGAGCAGGAGAGGGAGAAGCAGGCTTCCCGCAGAGCAGGAAGCCCGATGTGGGGCTCGATCCCAGGACCCTGGGATCATGACCTGAGCCGAAGGCAGACGCTTAACGATTGAGCCACGCAGGCGCCCCGCTGGTTTTCTTAATTCTTTTATCTTTTAGGTCTGTCTGGTGACAAGGATATATTATGGCTCACATTGATTTAATATCTTTAAAATTTTTTCATTGTACTGATAGTATA
The DNA here is from genome assembly GCF_003265705.2 of Callorhinus ursinus. Classification (NCBI taxonomy): domain Eukaryota; kingdom Metazoa; phylum Chordata; class Mammalia; order Carnivora; family Otariidae; genus Callorhinus; species Callorhinus ursinus. The sequence continues at coordinate 51,013,815 of NW_027397072.1, forward strand.
AAGTTCTTGTCATTTTGAAATTATTTACTTCAATTATAAGCATCTACCTGACTTTTCAGGTCTTCTAGAATTTCTCCTTTATATACAGATTTCTTATTTCAGCCACCCCCTTCACTCCGTACTAAGTTGCTAATAACCCTAATTAGGGAATATACTCTTTTTTCTCTCATCCTTGTCTAAAATACTGAATTCTACTTTTCCCTGAGGACTAGCTCAATGTGACCTCTTCTGAATACCCATCACTCATCCGTCCATCCATCCATCCATCCATCCATTCTTTATTTTAAATTGAGGTATAATTGATATATAACATTATATTAATTTCAGGGGTACAGCATAATGATTCAATATTTGTATATATTGCAAAATGATCACCATAATAGTCTGGTTAACATCCATCAATACATAGTTACAGGATTTTGTTTTCTTGTGATGAGAACTTTTAGATCTCTCTTAGAAACTTTAAAATATACAATGCAGTATTACTAGCTACAGTTACCGTGCTGTACACTGCATCTCTATGACTTCCTAATTTTATGATTGGAAATTTCTAACTTTTGACCCCTTTCACCTATGTTGCCCAAACCCCGCCTCTAGAGTAACACCTTCTTTGTAAGAATTTTTTTTTGAAGAATTTTAGATCATCAGAAAAGTTACAAGAGTGTTAAAACGAACATCCATGTACCTTCACTTAAATAGTCCACTTATTAAAATTTGTCACCTTCGATCTTAAAAATTTGATTTTGAGAGGATCGATTTCATTAATCCTCTTCTTCTCCCTACCAAAGCTGAGCCATTTGAAAGAAAGTTGCATACTTCATTTATCATATTTGAAATCTCAATACAATAATCTATGATTTGCCAAGACTGACATTCTTCTACATAACTACAGTGCAGTGATCACACTCAGAAATTTTAACATTGAGGGGCGCCTGGGTGGCTCAGTTGGTTAAGCGACTGCCTTCGGCTCAGGTCATGATCCTGGAGTCCCAGGATCGAGTCCCACATCGGCCTCCCTGCTCAGCGGGGAGTCTGCTTCTCCCTCTGACCCTCTTCCCTCTCGTGCTTTCTATCTCTCATTCTCTCTCTCTCAAATAAATAAATAAAATCTTAAGAAAAAAGAAATTTTAACATTGATATAAGACTTATATATAAGACTTAATGTATAACCCATGTACACATTTCCCCAGTTGTCCCAATAATGTTTTTGATTTTTTTCACTTTTTCCTGTAGCCACATCGAGACAAGGACCATGCATTGCATTTAATTTTTATGTTTGTTTATTTTCCTTTAATATCCCTCTATTTAGGTATATCTGGTAATCCTCATGATTAGGTTCAGGTTAATCATTTTTGACAGGAATATTATAAAAGTAATATGTCCTTTTTAGTGCATCATATCAGGAAGCACACAGTTGGTTAAGGTGGTGTCTACCAGATTTCTGCACTGTAAAGGTACCCTTCTCCTTTTTTAATTAATAAGTGATCTGTGGTGTGGTACTTTTAGATCTTGAGACTGACTATCCTGTTCCCTAGCAGTTTTTCTGATTTGGTGATTTAGAATTCATTGATGATTTGTTCCTGAATCATGTATTACTATGTCGATTATAAAACAGTGACTTTTCTATTTTTATCATTTCTTTCACATTGATTAGCTGGCATTCTTCTATAAAGAACTTTCCTTTTGTCCCTTTCCTTTTATTTTTAGTATTAGTATTGGCACATGAACTTTTATTTTATATAAAATGAGTTATATTCCGTTCTTGTCTTTCATTTTGATTCTCTCATTGTTCCAGATTTGGCCAGTGGGAGTCTTATTCATTATCCTTTGACATGTTTCCATCAATTTTTGAGCACTTCCTTTTTTTTTCTGGCACAGGATGTTCTTGGTTCACTCCAAGTTCAGCTCTAGCCCTGGAATCAGCTATTTCATCAAAGAGCTCTTGTCTCTTTTATTAGAGAATTGTATATAGAAACTGAGGTGTGGGCATTAGGTACATTCCTTCTGTGGACAGAGCTAAGAAATACACATGCTGCACTAACACATGGAGAGTTTTGGAAATCTGGAGTGAAAGCTGATGCTTCTAAATTTCACCCGAATATTGTAGGTCTTCTTCTATTCCATATTTGTACCTCTGAGAATTCTGGTTCCCAGAGAATTAATATATTTAATCATTTACCTACTCATATAACACAAAATAGTTTCAGAATTGCTATGTAAATGTCACTAAAAGCAGTAAACTTACTAGGTTCAAGATTTCTTTGCAATTCTTTTTATCCTAGACTATATCCCACTGGGGCTAAAGTTCAGAGTATTTTGTTCAAAAGTTTTTGCTACTTTTTCTTCTGTGTGATTGTTACCAAGTTGATATATAATTGGGTTCATTTGTTTCTTTTGTATATGTTTTAGAGTTCCCCATCCTTATTAATTTAATTTTTTGAGTATGTAAAATATAAACATGTTTCAAAAAGCAAAATTATATAAGACATATTCAGTGATATCCCATTATCTTTATCCCTTCCACCCTGCTCTTACCCACTCTTCATAACTAATCAGTATCATGAATGTGTGTGTGTGTGTGTGTGTGTGTATACAAATACCCTTCCTCATACCTTACACAACATGACTATTAATAATATAATAACATACAATATAAGGTATTTTTATACCTTGTTTTTCCACTTGAAAATATATCCTGAAAATTGTTCCATATTAGTTCATAGAAATCTTTCCCATTCTATTTTTACTGCTAAATAGTACTCCATTATTTGAATGTACCACAGTTTATTGAGCCAATCTCCTACATGTAGGTATTTTAGCAATTTCCAATATTTTCTTATTAAAATACAGTGTTTTGGCTACACAGCTATTAGAATTAGCTTAAAACAGTACTGACCATACCAAGTACTGGCAGGGTGCTTAGCAACTGTATATATTACTAGGATTTGAATTTTTACTGCCCCTGTGTTCAGCTTGAAGCAGAGAATTCTTGAGGGAGTATCTTTTGATTTTGGCCACAAGGTTTTTTGCAGTGTTTTGGTAAAGGAAGAATGGTGATTTTTTCCTGATTTTCTTCTGTTTAGTGCAAACACTTGAGTAAATTAAGTGGTAATTTGTTTAGGGATTTCTCAGGAAGAATCCCAGTAATTTGTGAGAAGCTCTACAGTCAAATCCTGCAGTTTCTAGGATAGGGCTCTGTTCAGGGTATTCTTACATGTTCAGAGGTTTAGAAACTTCTCTTGTACTTTTGCTAATTCTAGTCACTTAGAATCATAGGCCTTCTAGTTTGTTGATGCATCCATGGTGTTTAGTCCAGCTCTGTGGAAGATTATGTCCAAATGAATTCTACCTTTCTTTTCTCTGAAGTTTGGAAGCAAAGTAGTACGGAAAAACACACTGGTGAAAAATGTTTGCCAGGTATTTCCTGGCTTCCAGACATAATATGGGCAGTCAGAATTGATCCTTTTAGTGCAAAGGTAATGCTCTTTCAGCTAATCATTTGTTGTTTTCTCCCTTCAGAAAGATGCCTGGTACATTTTAATGACTTGAAATCCAGCTAATGCTCAGAAATGGACACCAAGTCCCTGCATTCATTTACTAATACCAAGGAACTGTTTTGTGTAAAGTGGTAATCAAAAGTATTTTCAAGAAGAAGAATGACTCAAATGATTAGTGAGAAACATATCTAAATTCCTTACAAATTTTTATCATACTCTCTTTGGATGATCCACCTACTTTGAAAGGTTTCATAAGAGAAAAATAAGTGGCCTGTGTTGTGTTGTATGTGTGTGTGTCTCCTGGGACAGCTGTGAACAAGAAGACTAGAGCACACTAATGCATTTCTTTCTTTCATGTACTGTCTTTATCAGCAGGATAGGTAAATATTCTTGAGTGGGAGGAGGCGGCAAGCAGTCTTTTCTTGTACTCTATTCCCTTTTCCTAATGATATGCTTACCTACTAGTAAAGCAGGTAGATCTATCTGGTTGTTGCCTGCAGATACTTTTTTTTTTTTCCTGTCTCCCTTCATTAGTGAGTCTTAGTTAAGATAGTAGAAATAGCTACTAACTTTCACCTCCTTTGTTGGGGGGGGAGGAAGGTGTTATAAAAATGTTAAATAGATATATCTGTTAAAGCTTGGATGTCATTATTTTATTTATTTATTTATTTATTTATTTATTTATCTTTTAAAGATTTTATTTATTTATTTGACAGAGAGAGACGCAGTGAGAGAGGGAACACAAGCAGGCAGAGTGGGAGAGGGAGAAGCAGGCTTCTCGCAGAGCAGGGAGCCCGATGCGGGCCTCGATCCCAGGACCCTGGGATCATGACCTGAGCCGAAGGCAGACGCTTAACAACTGAGCCACCCAGGCGCCCCTGTCATTATTTATTTTAAAATCAAAATCTCCTTTTTTCTTTAATATGTAAAATCATTTTCCTTATTCTTTATGAGAGGAACTTACCCATTAACCTTTCCATTTTCAGAGACTTTCTTTGACTTGATCTAAGATATATTAGAGAAGAAGAAAAACATTTCAAAAAGATCCTAATGTTTCACAAGAATTTTTATAATCAGAAATGTTTGGGGCACCTGGGTGGCTCGGTTGGTTGGGCATCTACCTTCGGCTCAGGTGATGATCCTTGATCCCTGGGGTCAAGCCCTGCGTTCGGCTCCCCACTCAGTGGGGAGCCTGCTTCTGCTTCTCCCTCACCTTCTGCCTCTCCCCTCCGCTTGTCCTCTCAAATAAATAAAATCCTAAAAAAAAAAAAAAGAAATGTTTATGCTTCTTTTCTTTCTGACCATCTAATATTTCCATTTCTACTCTGAATCTTTACATCTTCTCTAATATATATTGCCTGCAGAGGCCCCTAAGACTATTTTTTCAGGGTGCCTTTCATTGATCCTGTTTATAAATTTACTTTTCTTATTTTATAGCTTCCTTTGTCCTCAGACTCTTTTTTTTGTCACCTACATAGTGGCATAATGTGGTAGCTGATACATTGATAGGATATAATGCTATTTAACAAAATCTACAGACAATAAGTAACAAAAACTACAGCTTTGATGGAAGCTATTAATATGTATCCTACAAATGTAAGAAGCACATTGAAACGGGCAGACTAGCCATGTATATTGGCATCTAGTGATGCACGATCTGTAATTGGTATGTGAATGTGTAATTGTAGAATGTTAAGCATTGCCTTCATCATAGCTACCTCTGACTGTTGTAGTCCAGCCACTCCTAAATTCTTTTAATAGCTTTTTATTTGTTATTTTAATATCTTAACATATAATATTATAACATGTTCTGTGGCACAGATTTCTTAGTTACAGAATCTAAAATCTTACGTATAATTTGCTCCTTCCTGATAATAAAGAGGTTTGAGTTGACAGAAAGCACTAATGCTCTCCATTCAGAAACTATATAGGGAATTAGGCAGCTGCTGTCCTTGGTGATGAAATTATTTCATGTGAATTCATAAGGAAAACAACTAGTTAAAAAAGCAGGATAATCTTGAGTATACTGTTTGTGGCTGCTGGTGGTATCTCCATAGATCTATTTGAACTAGAAAAATACAGACTCCAGTATCTTAATGTCTTGAGTTCCTGACTGCCAGGCAGAGGAAATGTTTAACTATTTTAATCATGTTTCTGTATCTCAGAAAGAAAGCCCTTATGAGAGGAAATGACAACGTCCTACCACAAAGTTATCTCTTATCAGTTATAGTCCCAGTCGATAATGATTTGTCAAACTTGGACATGTGTAAAATGCAAGGGCTGTGTTATTTACTTTGGAAAGGAAAAATTAGATGAAGCTGATAAAGACAGAGTCCTGGCTTTTGTTAGGAGACAGAAACCATTAGAGACTGTCATTGTTAGCTTAAGAAAGTGTCCTTGGACCCCTCCCTCTGCCCCAGCTGAAACCTAAACCTGCTTGAATCATTCTTTGCACTTGAGGGGAGAGAAGGGCAAACAGGAGGGGAAGAAGAATGAAGACAACCTTGACAGAGATTTTGCATTTTAAATGGGGAGCAAAATGTGGACCTTAAAACAGACCTATTTATACGAGTCAGGAGAAACTGCCTTTTGTTCTCTTTCCCACTCCCATCTATTTAGGTTTTTGAAAGTTCATTTCTTATCCTTCCAAACGTGTGGCATTCCTTCACGTACAGTGTATGTCGCTCTCCTCCTTTTGCCTTTCGGTCGAAGTGATTCTTTTTCATTAGGGGAAGCAGAGAAAACACATGTAGCTCAAAGCAACATGAATCAGTGCATGCTTTACATACCTTTCTCCTCACAGCACTCTTCTTGGTTCCTTGCAGTGCTCCTAGTGTTCCTCGCAGAAGGGAGCATGGAGGAAAAATGATTTCTAAATAGTAGGCTATTTTAGGGGTGGAGGTGAAGTTTGTGAACTGAAACCCCATTTTGCTCCTTCTTTTCTTGTCTAGATGTCTGTGGACTGCTTTCAAAGCAGGCAGTCCTTTGCTTAGGGGGACTTAACTGGATTGTGGTTGTGGAGGGTAAGAAATGGCAAAGCCAATACTTCCAGGTCAGGGCATTTTAAACAGTTTGAAGCTGAGGATGAGGATGTCAAGACAGCCTCGCAGAGAATAGGTTTGGTTGTAAATATTTGTTGGAAATGACGGAAACCTTTCTGTCCTCTCTAAATACATCTCTTTTTTAGTTGGTCCAGATAAACCACTCTTTTTAGCTCCATCGGTAAGGGCTACCACTAGCTTATTTATCACAGATTTTTAGGGAAACTGTCCCCTAATGTGGATGTTCATTCTGTAAGGATGGGTTTGACATGTGAAGGTGCCACGGCTCTGTCCGAGAATGGCTTACGAGCAGTTTCCTTTTGAATGAAACTAATGGTTCTGAGTCAAAGCAAAGCAAAATAAATAAACTGCATAAAGAAGAACATAGGAACAAAGTTGTGACTGAATTGATTTAAATTTCCTTAAACCTTTTATAAATGTATATTTATTATAAATAACTTTATAGTCGTTAAATTCTAAATAAAAGAAACAAGTTTCATTTCCTGTACCGATCAAAACTTTTTTTATGTTTCTTATCTCTTTTCATATGTATGTGTAATTTTTATGTAGTTGAAATACTATCAATATAATTTTATGAATTTTTCTATTTTTCATCTTTTGAGCTTGTGTTTTGCTTAGTTGAAGTTTTCACTAGGAGGCCCTGTTTTTCTGGCAAGCTAAAATAAATTTCCTTCACATCTTTACTTTGTAATCCAACAGGGGAGACTGTAAAGATGCATCAATGTTTGGTCATTTCAAATAAGAGTGTCTAAAATGATCACCTATTGTCTCTATGTGGTGTTTATCTGTCCATAAAATGTTTTTCTCAGTGATTTTTAATGCTCACTAACTTTTCTAATGGCCTTTTTTTTTTTTTTTTTAAATAAATCTAGCTTGGGCCATGGTGTAGGATCTTGAGCATCTTACTATCAAGGTTTGGATTCATAAGAGGTTTTTATTTATTTATTTATTTTTGTTTTTGAGTGCTTACAGAGTATCTAGCACTGGGAGTTTCTTTTTTTTTAATTTTTTATTGTTATGTTAATCACCATACATTACATCATTAGTTCTTGATGTAGTGTTCTATGATTCATTGTTTGTGCATAATACCCAGTGCTCCACGCAGAACGTAGCACTGGGAGTTTCTTAAACATAGAGATTTAGTGTGTGCTATCATGGGTATATAGCAAAGGAACAGAATAGTCAATGAATTTGAACGAGTAAATGTAGAGAGGTCATGATTTTGGAGGGACAGGAAAGTAGGCATTGTGCTGCCGGGTTGTAGAATGAGTAGATTTCACTAGGAAAAACATCTTGGTGAAGAAACCTATACCCCCAAAGAGGAAATGAGCCATCCTTGATGGAATAAGGGAAACCCACCTTGTCATCATGAGTCAGTTCAACCCAAATTAGACGCGCCCTGCTGCTTATATTCTGATGAATCCTACAGTTACCAATGTTACAGTAAAAACTGCAGCTAGGTCTTTTATTTTGATTATTTCTTTATGCAATTTTGTCTTTTCTTTTTTGCTTTATTTTGTTTTGTTCAATATTTACTTAGTGTTCTTGTATTCTTGTTTAATTCCTATAGGCCAGCAATATAGGGAATAGTTTCCTTTCTCAGTTGAAGAAATTGAGGCAAAAGTAAATTGTGAGTTACTCATTGTCAGGCCACATAACCAAACAGTTTTAGCACTGTGGCTATCTCCAGTTCTTACCTAATGTTGTTTGTTTTACTTTGTCTATTGATGTCTAGATTTAATCTGTCTACCTTGTTCATATAATTTTCTGGCATTACTTCTAGGTTTGGCTTTTCCATTTATTTTCTTACTTTTTACATGATCCCCCTCTCTAGCATATTTCTGTATTTTGATTGCATGTTGATGTAAATACTCACTAATTCTTATGCCCTTCGGAAGGTGGCTGGCAGGTCATTTAATTCCTCCTGTGTGGCAAGTTTTGGTTTTGACCACTGCAACTTAGTCTTTTATATAGACCACCATGAATCTAAGAAGATGCAGTCACATGGTCAAAATCACATTCTCACCTTCTTCTCTTCCTTTTTGAAGCCTAAAATATATCTCTAAAAGCAGATGCAGGGCCCGTGACACCTGTTACTCTTTTCTGTTATTTATCCTTCTGTTCTGTGTCCCAGCCTTGCTGATATCTTCAGAGTTTATTAATCCCATGTCTAAAATACCAAAACTAGGTTTCTGGGAGTGTGGTTTGTTTGTTTGTTTGTTCTGTGTTTTTCTCCTAGAAACTAGAGCTGGCTTTTAGTTTTTACACTTGAATAGTAAAAATGAATGCAGTTCAAAGTTCTTCATAGCTTTGTTTGAATATTTTGTGACAATCTTGTTTGTTTTGCAGGTACCTGGAGCCCAAGATTTGGTGGATTTCTCTCCTGTTTATCGATGTCTACACATATATTCTGTCCTGGTGAGTCTTTATCTGGCTCTGACTAATAAAGATGTAGATTGAGTTAAAAACTCTTCCTTCTCATTTTTTATAGTTTTTCTGTTTACTCTTATTAAGAGTAAGAAAAAAGAAACTATTATTTAAGGAGTATTAATTATAAAAAATTATCCTTTTCTTCTTGAATCTTTTGTTTGCCATGTAATGATGTAATGATATAAGCGAATAACATTAATTTCTATCCGTCACCAAAAAGATAAGATTATACCTAGAAATAGTCACAGATTTCTGTTCTTAATTTAATGATGTAGTTATTTAAATAAAAATAGCCTATCTTTATATATTAAAATAATATTTATAAAAACTTTATTTTTTTATTCCTGATGACACTTATTCCTTTTGTCATATAAAACATATGCAAAGAGGAATCTCTCTGGGGGGGAAGTTATTATGGGTGTTAATGGTATTATAAGAAATAGCCCTTTCTCCATCTTGGTAGTACACCTACATGCAGACACATAATACACATAAAGGCAATCAAAAAATTAAAAAGTATCATCAAAGACAGATTGATGAGAGAAGTCCATTATTGATATTTCTTAATAGCAAAGTTCTATGAAGTTTCTATCAGCTTATTTTATAATATGATTGAGTGAGTCTTTTGGCCAGTCTTCTATCCATTTTCTTTCTTCATATGTTTAATACAGTGTCACTTAGTCATTACTTCAGACAGGTTGGGACACTGGTCTATGGGCTTCATGGCCAGAGTACTTTCCATTAGTCTGAGAAAAGACTTGGTAATTGTTTCTCCCCTCCCCTCCTCCCTCCTCCTACTTCTCCTCGCTCTCTGATTCCCTCTTCCCGTCTTCCTTTCTTCTCCCTCTTTCCACTCCTTCTCTACATCTGTCATTCCTTATCATATGAAGATGGAGCAAGATCTAGATTGAGTTGTCTCAAGGTGGCTAAAATAAGTAGATAATTTTTTTTCAATCTCATGTACAATCTCATGTACAGAGAATTAAATAAATGATATACATCTTAGTTTGTGACACATTATTATCATTATTTCATTTAAGTCCAAGGTATATGTATAATACTTATTTTAACTAATTTTTGCTAACCTGATAGATATTGAAGGATATCTCTTTGTTTTAATTTGCATTTCTTTGATTACTGATAACATTGTGCTTCTCTTTATAGACTCACTAATCATTTAAGATTTTTCTTCTCTGAAATGCCCATTTTTAGCCTTCGTTCAATTTTGTATTGGCTTTCTTAAGCCAAATTTTGTTTTTTTCTCTTTGCCAGAAAGAGAAATCTCAGAAATTCCTTATATATTGTAGATATTGACAGTTTAGGATGTTGCCAATGTCTTTTTTCCCAGTTTGCCCCCAGACTTTAAACTATGTATGTGTTATCTTTCACAAACAGAAATCCTTGATTTTTGATGTAATCGAATCCATCAATTTTAACCTTAGAGTTTGCACTTGTTTTTTTAAGATTTTTATTTATTTATATGACAGAGAGAGACACGGCGAGAAAGGGAACACAAGCAGGGGAAGTGGGAGAGGGAGAAGCAGGCTTCCTATTGAGCAGGGAGCCCGATGAGGGGCTCGATCCCAGGACCTTGGGATCATGACCTGAGCTGAAGGCAGACGCTTAACAACTGAGCCACCCAGGCATTCCTAGAGTTTGTACTTTTTAAGTATTGTATTAAAAAAAAAAAAAAACCCTCTCTTTCTATTCAAGGTCATAGGGCATTCCCTTTATGCTACCTTTAACATTTTTCCCATCACATCTTGATATTGATCCATCTTGGATTCACTGTAGTATATAGTATGAAGTGGGAATCCAACTGAATTTTTTTTTTTATATGATGAATTCAGTTTTACCAGTTCCATCTACTACATAATCTGCATATGGCCCACTGATTCCTGAGAGTACCTTGGGCATATACTAAATATCCATATATGAGAATCTGTTTCTCAATTCTCTACTTTGTTAAATTTGGTTTTGTGATACATCTACATGTGTGGTAAAACAGGTCCCTTTTCATTTCTCCTCTTTTAAATTGCCTTCACTATTTATGAACCTTTATTTTCTCTATTTTATTTATTTATTTATTAAAAAACCACATTATTTTATTCAAGTATAGAATGAATTTCATAATGAAAATAGCTGTCTATATAAGTAGTTTTTTTTTTTAATGGAAAAGCTTCAGTACCTTTTCCCCCAAAGAAGTTAAAATAAATTGGGGCTACCTTAAAGTTATGACTTCCTTGACGCTTATCTTTTGACAGAATCATTTTCTACCATCATTTTCTTTTCTTCTTCTTCTCTTCCTCTTCCTCTTCTACTTCCTTCTCCTCCTCTTCTACTTCTTCAATCTTCTTCTATTTTGTTTCACATTTTTATTTAAATTCCAGTTAGTTAACCTAGAGTGATATAGTATAATCTTAGTTTCAGGAGTAGATTTTAGTGGTTCTCTCTATATATTTTAGAATCTTTGAGTTCATTAAAAAATTTTTCTTCTAGAATTTTGATTTGAATTGATAGTTAAATTTTGGGAAGAATTAACAACTTTATAATGCTAAGTCATGCTACTCATGGAAAAGTCTACTTTTAAATTATTAAGCTTTGTTTCTATGTTAGTAGTTTTGGGGATTCTTTTAAGGTTAATAGCAAAATACAGTTTTTGTTGCTGTTTTCAACCTTCCTTTTTAATTAATAATTGCTGATGTTGAGGAATGCCCTTGATTTTTGTAAGTTAACTTAAGTCTGGCAACCTTGCTCAACTCTTTTATTATGGTTTGTTTTTTTGGTTTATGATAGATTTTCTGTGTAGTTGATCTGCAGATATTGACTTGTTTATTTTCTTCCTATCCATATATCTCATTGTTCTTCATATTGTTTTATTGTATTGACCAGGATCATCATTACTTTGTTGTTCAGGAAGATAATAGTAGGCATCCTTGTCTGATTTTTGATCTGTAACAGAGGTATCCAAAGTTTCTCCATTAACTGATGTTTACAATAAAGTTTTGGTAAATATTCTTTATCTAGTTATTCCTAGACTCCTGATAGTTTTTTATAAAAACACAAATGAGTATTGAATTTTATTGGATTTGTTTTCCAAATACATTGATACAGTCCTGTGGTCTTTATCCTTTAGTTCATGAATGTGGTGAGTTTCACTGATAGATTTTTGTGATATTAAATGATCCTTGTATACTTTAGATAAATCCAACTTGATGAGGATATATTACTGCTTTTTTTTTAACAATCTGGAATTCAGTTCCTTTTATTTTTTTATTTTTAATCTTTTTTGTATTTTATTGTTAAGTCTCATATTTGCAAAATCAAATGTACTTTTCCTCTCAAATAGTGTAAAAGTATGAAAATCAGTAGTTTGTTTAGTGTTATATCTTCAGTGCCAACAACAGTCCTTGGCATATAGTAGGTACTCAATAAATACTAACTGAAGGAATAAGTAAGTGGTAGCTAAAAAATGCAGTACATTTGTTTGAGCGTATGCTAATTCATTTACTTATTCACTAAACACTTACTGAATTTCTGTTCTGTGTGAAATGGGTTTGGAGAGCAAGGATGTATAAATAAGAGCAAGGACTTCTGCTTTTAAAAAATTACAGTCTACCAGGAGAGAAGTTATAATCTTTCAATGACTATAATATGACAGCACTTTATCTCATCACAGTATTTATCTGCTAGTTTTTGTGAGCTTTCTTAAGATTTTATGATATAGAAAATGTAACAAATTTTCCTCAAATGAAAACTCTACAAGTGATTCATAAGAGTACTGAAGTAATTAATTGCACACTTACTAGCTGTGTGGTGTGAGGCAAGTTACCTAAACCTTAGCTTTCTCATATGTGAGCTCTGAGAATAATGATCTGCTTAGTACAGTTACAGATAATAATATGAATGGTGCCTCACTCTGTCTTTGGCACATCATTGGAATTTAATCAGTGCAGTTAACCTGGCAAGAGTTATGTATCTCTGATCCTGATTATTAGACACATTATGGGTGTTTTTTAAAGTGTATGATGTAAAGCATAGACATGTAGGCAGAGGTTCTAGTCTCTGCCATCAACATACAAAGTTTATCAATTATTCAAAACGTATACTTTGTAAATACATGAAATCTGTGTCATCCTAAACTGTGAGTTTAGGGTGGGCCTTAAACTGCCCATTTAAAAAATAAATTCCACACACTGATACTCTGTAGTGTTGAAATATTTGGCATTCATAAATGTTCTGTAATAATTTGATAAGGCATCGTTTATGTGGCAGAGACAGACCTCTTTCCTCATTCATACATTCATAATGTTTCCGAGTTTTGAAAAAGTACACCTAGTGGTAAGAGCTCAGCTCTATTTCTGGAATACATGTTTATTTTTTAGACATTGCTGTTCCAGACCTAGATGGACTTTAAAAAAGCACTCAGATATCTCTTTTGCTAAAGGAAGAGCCAGATCATGTATGACTTCTAGAGTGGACTCTTTTCATAACTTTTTTTGGGGGGTATAATTTGTTACTTCTCTGTATTGGTTTTCCCATTCTCAAATCACTGATTTGTATTACTGTATAGTGGAGGGCATCTCTTCATAATATTAATGAAAAAGATATTTAAAAATGGATTAATCTAAAAATTTGTAACAAATATTTTTTTTCATTTCCTGATGTAGTTAATATTAACATTTTTGGATATTCCACAGGCAGCACAAACTCTGTATGTTTCTAAATGAACTCATTATGTCCCCCTTCCCTAAAATCTGTTTCAGGAGGTACCATGATCTCAGGTAATAACAGCATTCTATCAAGTCCCCAAGCAGAAACCCAGACCTTTTCTTTTTTTTCAGTACCATATCCAGATCTCCCTATCTTGCAGATGTGACCTCCTAAGTACAGTTTTACTTTCTCTCATCCTCCCCTATCCTAAAATGATTGCCCTGGATCATCAGGATTATTGAAAACATTTTCTTTCTTTTTTCTTTTTTTTTAAAGATTTTTATTTATTTATTTGACAGAGAGGGGCACAGTGAGAGAGGGAACACAGGCAGGGGGAGTGGGAGAGGGAGAAGCAGGCTCCCCTCCGAGCAGGGAGCCCGATGTGGGGCTCGATCCCAGGACCCTGGGACCATGACCTGAGCCAAAGGCAGGTGCTCAATGACTGAGCCACCCAGGCGCCCCTTGAAAACATTTTCTTAACTGTTCTCCCTACTTTATTATCATAAATCCCTAACTCGACTTCTCACTGTAGTGATAGCGATCTGTGTATCATATAAATCTGGCATATATGTTATCTGCATAAAATTCTCTAATTGGTCACTTATGGAGTAAAATGCAGAAGTGTAGAAGGTTTTCCATGTCCTGTGTGCCATATTTTCTGCTGCTTACCACCTTGCTTTAATGATACTGAAATGCTTCCAGTTCTTTGACCGCGCCATGCTTCTCCTGCCTGCCATTCTTTCCTTGTTCTAGTCCTTCTGCCTGAATGAGCATTCCCACTTCTTTTTATTTTATGGATTCATACTTATTTCATACTTGTGGCCTCCAGCAAATTTTCCTGATGTTTCAGGTGGAGCTCAGTGGACCCACTTCCCGTTTGCGCTATTATAGGACCCAGTTCATAGTTGTATGAGTGCTGACTATATTATATCATCTTATCCTAAATATGTATTCTTTTTCCTCAATAGACTGTAAGCTCTTTTAGGGCAGGTACCATGTTTTATTCATCTTTTTTAGCCCTAGCACTTAACACTTAGTATTAGTAGTATATAATACTCAATAAATGTTTGTTTTTGATTTTGAAAGATAACTGCCCTCCTTTTGACCTGCAAATGAATCCAGTATTCTAGCCTCAGGCAGTGTTATACAATATCAGGGCTGGGACTTATACAAGGGAAAACAGTTCTATTGGTGTCCAACGGAAGGATCATAACAGAAGTAACAAAAAGTTCTAATATTTTGTCATTTACAATAGTGTTTATCTGAACTTTTGGCCTGGAGGATAACAAGGCACACTTTGAATAAACATGGCAATATTTATTATTTTTAGTGAAACCGACCTTCCATTCACCCCCCTTTTATGGCTGTGCTGCTTATAAATTCCCAAAGGATTATTTGAAAAATCCTACTTATATCTGCCAGCCTTATCAGTAGGGCAGGAGTTCACGTATTGTAACAGGAGGTCAGATTTCGGTCATGGTCTTATAGATGGGGCCAAGCACCTGTAAATTCTTCCTTTGGTGACTAAAGTGAAGTACAATATCAAACAGGCAGTGAGACTTTTCTAGGAAGTGCTGAACTTTGGCAGGAAGGGCAAACTTTGGCAGGAGGAGGGGAGGGAAGAAAGTGAACAAGGGTCAGATAGTGGTTAATTGAGACTTGGTTCTTGGTATAGTAATGCAGTGGAAGTGTGCAGGGCAAATGTAGGTGTATTTTATAGATTTGTTTTAAATAACTTATACTGTTTAAATCTTCATATACAGTTAAGAGATAGGCAGGTAAGGGACAGGATATAAAACATCATTTTACAGTCATTAAGGATAATTTTTTAGGAAGGAGAAAAATAAAAATTTTACTGGAAGAGAAGGATGAATAATAATAATTGGGGATTTTTGTCCATAGTGTGGTAGTAGTTATAAAGATGGATGGCCTGTCTAATGAATACAGAAACCAGTTTGTCTTATAGATGTTTTGAAAACTCTATCAACCCAGTGATGTCTGCCATGTTTATGGGCTCCAAGCCTTGAACCCAGCTCAATTTGGACAAAGATTTGTATATACTTCAGGCTCCTCTGTACACTGCAACATCTCTCTGACTCTTCTCCAGATTTGCTGCTCATTCACCCTTCTATCACTGAAAGAGTGTACATATGTCCCATATCAAAGAGCTTGGGTGTCTTTAAGAACCTGGGGGAGCAGACCTGTAAATACAGCCATATTCTTAGGTCTCATTTATAATCTTATCTTCTTGTGGTTTCTTGTTCTCCAGTGATTTACATCATCTGCTCATTAACAGTTAAAAAAATCCTAGATTAAAGAATGTTGACCAATATACCTTTGATTTATGTACTTTTCTGCATTTGTGTTATACTGTCATAAAAAGTATACTTTTTAAAGATTTCTGACATCTTGGATCCAGGGATAGCATATTATAAGCAATATGTGGATTTTTTTTAGTAAGCAGCAACCTCTCAGTGTTACATGAATCATAAGAACCTCATTTTTATTTAATTCACTTTCAATTACTAATGGAGACTATAAAACAGCCTGAGATATAAGGGAATGCAGAATGTCGTTGTGCAGTGAATTCATATTACAAAGCCTCTAGCAAGTGCAGTATTTCTTTTAAGTTTTCTTGGGCAAGGGGCCTCTGGGAATTTGATGAAAGCTGTGAACCCTTTCCCCAGACAAAATGCACATATGTACAGGCATGTGATATTTTGCTTATAATTTCAGAGGCTTCCTCAACTCCTGAATTTTATTAGACCTAGAAAGAATCCCTCATGTAAAAAGGAGCTAGAGACTGAGTTAGGTTTCAGGTGCCTACTGGCTACAGACCTATGCCCCAGAATAGCTTATCCCAATTCTAGTCAAGTATCCCCTTTTATAAGCCTCTTACGGACACCCTACCACTTGTCTTTCTTTTAGGTTTGGAAGCCTTGCCAAAATCTAAATTTAAAAGCATATTTCAAAGTGAACTTATTTCTGTGTCATAAATCTTCATTCCCTGGGCAGTCATTATGCATGGCAAGCTGGTGACCTGTTTTTCTATTAAGAGTAAGTTAGTCCCAGCACCTAAACTCTAATAGATTTGTCCCCTGAATTCTTTTACTAAGAAGGATTCAGACAGAGATTTAAAAATAATTATGAGAATTACAGTTAGTAATTTATCTCCCTGGACATAATTTTGTAAAGTCCTCTGTTAAAGGATATTTTACCTCTTACTTGCTTTTAATAATATCCTTTTTTAAGTACTTGGCTATAATTTGGAGAGGTGAGTCAGTAGCAGAGCTAGAATTTATGCACAATCTCTTTACAATCCTTCATGATCATTGCTGGGGCCAGGGGTGGGTGGGGTGGGGTGGAGTAGGCAGGAATCTTCCTGGAACATATTTCTCCCTTTCTAATCTAAGGATTTCTACTTGTATGGTCTACAGTGGCAGCTGGAAGAAACTGCAAAATCCATGGTCCTGTGACTGCTGATAATAGCAAGGAAAGGATTTGGAGAGTGGAAAAAGGAATGGATATAAGCAGTTTTAAGTAACATATTTTCTGAGGTGTTTAGGGAATTCCTTAATGAAATTACATAAAGAGCTTTGGCAGCAGTTGGCTGTTACATTAAAGCATTTGGGAAATAGATACTTGAAGGGCCTAAGACACTGCTGAAATTTTCAATGAAAGAAAAACGATTAGTTTTGGCATTCTAAGGTTAGACTTCCAGATCCTTTCAAATAGCGACAGTTGAAGGGTTGTTGTTTATATATGTATTTATAATAGTGTTATCTTGGATTTTATATAGCGCTTTGTGCAACAATCTCATAGTGCTTCACAAATTTGACTACATTAAATAAGTGACTTATTCATATGGCAAATAGGAGAAAAAACATCTCACTTGGTAGAGATTGGCCTCACTCTGAATCAAGCCATGAAATGGTTCTTTTGTTGGCACCAGAGGTAAGATTTTAGGGTTCTTAATCCTGTACCTTTATCAGAAGGCACTGTTGCCATTTAATAATCAAGTAAATTGAACACAAGAATTGGAACATAGACTTAAAGCAGGTCTTCAGGATTGGGTGTATTTTTGATGGTCAGATTTTTTAAATTGTTAATTGGCTTAAAAAGATGAGACTCCCTTTTAAAAAAATACTAGAACATTTCTGCTACATCTAGGTATTAAGACAGTTGATTGGCAAATGAAAGAAAGATATTCATACATCAGCTTCATGCAGTTTTCCTCGTGTTTTTCACAGACCATTGATCTGGCAGTGAACGCTGATAAATAGAACTCTGACTAGCTTTTTAGTTTTCATTAAAATTGATTGTACTTTACTATAGCCTATTTTTTTTTTTTAGGCCTATCCTGATTCTATTTTAAACATTGACACTATTGACTTGTATTCATTTTATGGAACTGTAGTAAAAATCCATTATTTAAATTCTTTCAATTTTTTACAAAGACACTTGAATAAACATTTAAGTATTGGTTTGGGTGGAAACACAAGCAGGGTCATTTACTACTCCTGTGGTAGAAATTAAGGCAAATGAGAAAGACCTATATGCAAAATTCTAGGGGCTTAGAGTTTGTAAGTTCTTATTCTCATTTGACATTTCCAAAGATGGTGTTACAGAGAGAGAGGGAAATATCACTTTATTTCACCAGTCACGTGAAGTTGGAAATTGTGGATATAGAATTCCAGCATTGCCAGAGGCACATAGCTTAATGATCTAGATCTTCTTAAAGTTGTTTCTGGAGCTATATTTCTAGGGAACACCAGGCTCATCAGATAATGTTAAAAAAAAAAAAAAAGGAGGAGGGCTCCTGTTTCACATGTCATGAGAACTCTGTATACTGTATTTTTGTCTTGGGTTTGTTTTTTTTTTATTTTTTACAGATCACATTAGTATATTTAGGTGTGTTCTAAGAAGAACTTCAAAAACCAAACATGTTAAATTTTATTTAAGCCAGTATTTCTTAATATAGTGAAAGAGGTAAGGATGACCAGGGTACTTTCTGCTCTCAAAAGTTCATAATTTAATGGATCCAGAGAAAAGCTGCTTTGTAGAAGACTGTGAAGATACCTGTTTTTTGTTTTTTTAAATCCATCATGTTTATTTGAAATATATACATTTTCTTTGGGAAATAAGAAAAGAACATTGAACTTTTAATGGAAAAGCCTTCCTGAGAACAGTAATTTGAAAATGAATAGGTACCATTTTCAAATCTTTGGGATAGCAATGATATTAGAAGGGAATTTTGATGTTTATATACTTGACATTTATTTTTTAAGAACTTTAAGTGGCTTATATTTTAGGCTCTGATATTTAGACCCTATTCCTCTTGACTCTTTTCGTAAGTGTTGTTTTATTTTCATTTTAAATGGACTCTCTTTTCCGTCTCAGAAATATTCATCTGCCTTCCCCCCACTATCTAAGACAAATGCAAGTTGCACTGTTTGAGGAGCCAACTTACACAGAACAGAGCTGGAAGCTTTCTGGTTTGCTTCCATGGTGATCTTGAGTACTTCTGAGCAATAAGAGCGTAGTTTGAGTATTTTCTTTAGAGATATTTTTTTAATGTGGAAAGTTTTGCCCTGAAATATTTGGTGACTCCTAGTCCATCTCTGACACTTTGCAGATTGTCTCATCACTCTGCTGCCGTATCTCCCCGCCTCCTAGTTGCACTGACCCACCAGTGCCTGGTGAGGTTAGATAGGCATAAACACTACATAGATCATAGAGAAAAGCTGAGGGTGAGATACTTTGTGCGCTGCATTGATAAGGACACAGGAAAAGCCATTTATAGCGATAACTTTCCTGTAGTATGGGCTAATGGGCCCTGGTTTGTAGCCGCTGTAATCTAACTGTTTATAATTGTCATATTGCTCTTTTAACCTGGTGACCTTATTACCCATGAGCATACATATCATTTGGCTTTGAATAAAAACAAGAGGCAAAAAAATGTGATCAAAAATTTTTTTCTACACATGCGCACATTTGTTTTTCAAAATGCTTACGTTGAGAAGATTGAACTCCTCAAGGGGGCTTTTTTTTTTTTTTAACAATAATGTCTCACTTAAACAGCTTTAGACACCATAATAGCATAATTATTTTTTAAGCTCTGACAAAATGAACAAGAAATAAATCATTTTCCACATCAGACCCAGTAACACCCCTTTGAAACACAATTTAAATCATATGAAAACTGTGCTTCAAATACTTTAGTTTCTCATTGTTCTCAGAATAAAGTAAACTTCTTAACTTGGTCTGTACAGTCTCCCATGTTCCATCCTTGGCTTGATTCTCTCACCTCATTTCTGCTCACCCTTTTCCTCCTGCCTGCTCACAATCTATGCTCCAGATATATTGACACCATGTTCTCTCATGATGATGCCTTTGTACAAGCAGTTCTTTTTTTTTTTTTAAGATTTTATTTATTTGAGAGAGAGAGAGATAGCGAGAGAGAGAGCATGAGCAGTAGAGAGAGGGAGAAGCAGGCTCCCCACTGAGCAGGGAGCCCAATGTGCGGCTCGATCCCAGGACCCTGAGATCATGACCTGAGCCAAAAGCAGACGCTTAACCCACTGAGCCACCCAGCTGCCCCCAGGCAGTTCTCTTTCCTGAAACATATTCCGTATTTTCTGTCTTCCTTTTGATATTTCTTCCTATTAGTTATGCCAAATTTCTCCCATCACTGAGATCTCTGGATTTGGCATTTATAATCTCTCCCTCCTCTCATATATCTATCTAGATCTTTCATGTCTTTTTCTTCCTTTTCCTGTTTTGGTTGTAACTGCCAAGGTTTTGTTTGTTTATTTTTAGTTTTTTAATTTAAAAATTTTAGGTTCTTTTGCTTCCCTAAAATGCTGTCTTTACTGGCTAGTTTATTTAATACATTGTCCCAATAGTTTTGAATATTATGAGGGGGTGACACAAATAATTGTGGCCAGAACCTCGTGATTTGAACAAGAAAAAATGTAGGGGAGGGGTTTCCTTTTGTTTTGTAGAGGAAATTTGGTCATTCACACAGTTATGTAAGTTGCATATACCAAAATGATCTAACCAGAAGCAAATGCTGTAATTGGAGCTCATGTTCAAATATAGCTGGTTGTGGCAGGTGTAATGAAGAGTTTGTTTTTAACCTAGGAATAGAACTGATTTATTTTAAATAGTGAGGGATTTGGAAAAGCTGAGTTTGGGCCTATAGTGGATTCTCTACTTTTTCAGATTTTTATAACACAAACCATAACCTGGAGGGTAAAGTAGTTTAGGACCTCAGTAGTGGAGTAGAAACTCAGACTCTTCGCCTGTAACACTCCAGATTTGCTCAGGGAATTTAGGCAGAATTCAGTTTATTTCCTTAACTGAATGTCTTTAACTAGAACTTCTGGAACTCCCGGTCTACTGTGTTATTCTCACCACACAGAAGGAGCTTAACTAGTCATTGTGAAACAAATGAGTAAATGAATATTCAAAATCCCTCAAGAAGGTACAATGTGAAAAATTGTTGGAGACCTATAAAAGGACCATCAAAGATGCTGTAGTCAAAGAAGATTTAGTCGTTTTGGCTGAGGTTAATATAGTTCATCCATTTGTTATATGGAGTGTTACTAGTTTAGATTTGGGATTTCTTCTTACCCTGAAATGAAGTATAAGATATGTTAACATATTTTTTTAGATATTAAAATGAGGTCATTTATGATGTTTAATGGTGATATTTGTAGCAGTACGGGTTGTGTTTGAGTACATGTAAAAAAGCCCAACTTTAACGGTTTAAACAAATACAGTTTTTTAATAATGTGACAAGAAGTCCAGGCACCTCAGTGTCAGTACGGTGGCACCACACTCATTAGAGACTTAGGTAGGTTCTTTTAGCAGTTCCCATCCTCCATCTGGAGCATGTGGTTTCTGTTTTTGTTCTTTCAAGATGGATGCTACAACTTCAGGCAGCTTTCTCGTGTCTCAGAAAGCAAGCAGGTGGGAAGGCCACAGAATAAAATACTTTTAAAATTTTTTTGAAGATTTTATTTATTTATTTGACAGAGAGTGAAAGTGAGAGAGATCACAGAGGGAGAGGGAGAAGCAGATTCGCCTCTGAGCAGAGAGCCTGATAGGGGACTCGATCCCAAAACCCTGGGATCACGATCTGATTTGAAGGCAGTTGCTTAACTGACTGAGCCACCCAGGTGCCCCAAAAAATTTTGTAAAATGCTGAGGCCTCTTGTAATTTTAAAAACAATTATAATTAGAAACCAAGTGATTTCTGGTCAACGTGTTTTTTTTTCCTTTTATTTTTATTTTTATTTTTTTTTAAAGATTTTATTTATAAGTCAGAGGGGGAGATGAACCAGGAGAGATGATGGACTCTGAAAAACAAACTGAGGTTTCTAGAGGGGAGGAGGGTAGGGGGATGGGTTAGCCTGGTGATGGGTATTAAAGAGGGCACATTCTGCGTGGAGCACTGGGTGTTATGAACAAACAATGAATCATGGAACACTACACCAAAACAAATTATGTAATATATGGTGATTAACATAACAATAAAAAAATAAAAAAAAGGTAAAAAAAATAAAACAGAAAAAAAAGATTTTATTTATTTGAGAGAGAGAGAGAGAGAGAGAGAGAGAGAGAAAGCATGAGCAGGAAGGAAGGGCAGAGGGAGAGGGAGAAGCAGGCTCCCCACTGAGCAGGGAGCCCAATGCGGGGGCTCGATCCCAGGACCCTGGGATTGTGACCTCAATCAAAGGCAAGCACCCGACTGAGCCACCCAGGCACCCCAACATGGTGTTTTTTTTAAATTAGGGACATCGGAAGAGCTTGAATCTAAATCTCGACTTAGACATGTTACTTAATGTCTCACAGCCTCAATTTTCTGCATTTAAAAAATTCAAATAATGGTGTTCATCTCACAGTGTTTCTGTGAAATGAAAGAATGTGTGTAAAAACACCTGGCCTGCTACCTTTAAATCTTAAAAAAATATTTCTCTTTCCAACTTGTACATGCCCTCCTCACTCCTACCCCGTCATTAAATTTTTGTATTATAAAAAGTACTCTTTAAGAATGCAACGAAAAATGAGGACCTAGACTAATTATGCATAGACATAAATACGAAGATACAGAAATAGTACACGAACACCTGTGCTCTTCCTCCTACAATCCATCTCTATTTAATGTTACTTTTATAAAATACTAATCTAGAAATTAAGAATCATGAACTATCAGGGCAAGAAGAACTTTTGCCTACCTTTTCTTTTATCCATCTCTTTTCCCAGAAGGGAAAACCTTGGCCTTGGGCAGTTCAGTTACTCACCTACAGTCACGTAAGTGGTAGGTAGCCGAGTTAGAACTCAAAGCTAAGTATAAATTCTCTGTCTTGTGTTCTTTACTCCATCAGTTGTCATTATTATTAAAGTGGCTTGATTTATCATGCTAAGTGTGGAAAACTATTCAAAGCGCTTATGAGTATTAAGTTATACATTATAACATATTGTACCCTAATATGATATGTAATAGATACATTAACTTTATAAACCTAATCAGCACATGGTTTTTCTTGTTCTACCACCAGTAAGGGACTGGACCTAGTGTCTTGTCAATAATGATCAAAAGTAGGGATGGAGGTGGGAAGGCCTACTACACTTTTTTAGTCTACCTTTTCAAAACTTTTCTCCTTCAGATTTGCCTTTGGTACATTAACAATTCTGTGACTATGTGACTATAACAATTTTATGTGACTACATTAACTAGAGCATATGATGCTAAGCTCAGTAAGTCAATCAGAGAAAGACAAGTATCATATGATCTCACTGATATGAGGAATTTGAGAAACAAGACAGAGGATCATAGGGGAAGGGAGGGACAAATGAAACAAGATGAAACCGGAGAGGGAGACAAACCGTAAGAGACTCCTAATCTCAGGAAACAAACTGAGGGTTGCTGGAGGGGAGGGAGGTTGGAGGGATGGGGTGGGCTGGGTGATGGACATGGCGAGGGTATATGCTATGGTGAGTGCTGTGAATTGTGTAAGACCAATGAATCACAGACCTGTACCCCTGAAACAAATAATACATTATATGTTAATAAAAAAAACCTTTTTGCTCTGGTTTTCTAGAACCGCCTTATGGGGAGGCCTGATTTGCCATAGTCATCATAGGGAAAAGAATGGGATTTTCCTTTCTTAAACAGTAAGATCGGTTACTTTCTATGAAAATGGTCTGTCTGCCTACTTGTTTTTTTTTTCCCTTGTAACACGAAAAGATGCCATTGAAACTAGTATCTCTGAGAGACAGTGAGTAGTTCAGTCCAGACCACACTTGGCTGCAGCTAGTTGTGGGCTTAAGCAATCAACAGTGGCTACTTGTAAAGTTTGTTTAAGCTGTTACTCTAGTTTTTGGGAGGGCCTTGAGGACGCTTTCCTAAGTATTTAGTTGCATTTGACCTATTGTCTTTCTAGATTTTCCTACACTATTCAGAAATTCAGATGTGTAATTTCTCCCACCAAATAATGCAATAAAAAGCAGCTGGGCTTTAAAATCTTAATGGAAAATAAAAAAGTAGGAGAGTTTGTGAGTAAGGGTATTTTCATTGGGGGAAAAAATAGAAAACCATGAGTCATTACTAATAATAAACATATAAATGAATGAACAAGTACGTATATATCTAAATACATACGTATGTTAACAGGGGAGAAGCCTATGTTCTTACTTCTTATGGTAGAATGTTGAGTGTTGCCTGCTGACAGACGCTTAATGGTTCTCTTGCATCTCTGTACATCTTGTGAGGAGAGGCACCATCTGTGTTTGTTCCAGAGCATCTTTTCAAGGATCTTTGTGTAGTCAACAGCTTTGTAAGGTAGGGATGATGTCTCCTGCCAGAGAAAGAAGCAGGCATGTTTCCAGCTTTGGAAGAGATAGTGCTTTTCTATGGAGCAAGGATATTTTGTGCTCAGGGTTCCTGTCCTTCAAAGCAAACCACTGCATGTGCAGGTGTCTCCTGGACTGCTTCACATTGTCCTGTGGAGATTGGCATTCTGGGAATTGGTGCAAGTGTAAATGCTAATACTCTAGCTGCTGCTGTTGATACTAGTAATAAAGTCCTTTGTTTCTGATCCAGTTTTTGCCTTCTTCTAGCATCCACGAAATTGTGGCACACTAATTTGTTGGCTTGCAAGTGGGTAAAATCTCAGTCTTTGTGGTTTTTCATTTTATAGTCATTCCCATAAAGATTTATTTGGGCAGGAATCATTCATAGATACTAAATCTAGGGGGGAAATTTTGGTAAGTAGTAGTATATTTGTGTGGTCTCAAAGTGTCTCCCCAGGCTTACTTATTAAAAATGAGACAAAAAAATATAATTGGGCGCCCTTTTTATCAGGTGATCAAAATTTACATCATAACTGGGGATCAGCCAAACAACTGTGTGCCTCTGAGTGAGATGCCCTGAGAGTGATACTGCATTACTTTGTGTATTTTATTCCAATCTGGAATACATAGCCTGAATCTAATTTATGAGGAACAATCACAGAGACTCCAGATGAGAAGCATTGTTATGAAAGAAGGAAAGAGAGAGAGAGAAAGAAAGAATATTTTACAAAAATGTCAATCAGAAGAAATAAGGAAAAGCTGAGGAACTGTTTCAAATTAAAGGAAGCTAAAGCGGCATAACAGCTAAATGCAGTGCATTGTCCTAGACCAGGATTGGCAGCCATTTTCTCTGAAGGGCCTGATAGTTACTGAGGCTTTGTGGGCCATAGGGTCTCTGTCATAACCACACAAGCTGCACCTCAAAAGTAGCCAGATACCATATATAAATGAGTGAGTGTGGTTGTATTTCAATAAAACTTTATTTACATAGTAAGTAATGGGATGGATTTGACCCATGGGCCATGGTTTGCTGATCCCTGTCCTAGACTGAATCTTGTACTTGTACTTTATATGCTATAAAGGACATTTTGTGGATCCATTGACAAAACTGGAATATGGACAGTAGATTAGGAAAATGTTAAATTTTCTGAAATTTGTAATGATTCTGTTGTTAGATAAATTATTCTTATTCTCAGGAAATGCACGATGAGCTATTTAGGAATAAAAGAGGTACTTTCAAATGGCTAAGAAAAAAATAAGTATTTAGAGAGCAAATGATAAGGGATATGGGGCAAAATATTGACAGAGGGTTAATCTGAGTAAATAGTACATGGGTGTTTCTTCATACTATTCTTAAAATTTTTCTGTAAATTGGAATGATTTCCAAATAAAAGGTTTAAAGAGTATGTGTGTTGATGTATGTGAATTTATAATACCTAGCCCAGAGAGAGGGAAAAATATAAAAAATTTTGTAGCTTCTTTACACTTTCTTGATAGATACCTACCAAAAAAGAGAGAGATTAACTAAAACATGAATTGAAAATGAAAATCTGTGATTGATGTAACAAGGGAAGCCAGCAGACATCATCCTTGGCCTAATCTGAATGCGTTTAGTTACCAAGCGGCTGTAGTCTAGGGGCAGAGGTTTTAGTGCGGTCTGAAAATGATGGTGGGAGCCACATTTTCCAGACTGCGAAACACAGGGTACCTTGTTTAGTCAGCACAGTTTAGGTCAAATGTGGTTATGAAAAACAGATGAATTCTGGTGATCAAGTTGTACTTTGACAAATATTCCATTGTTTGAACATGCAGTAATTTCTGAAAAATGTGAAGCAGCCTGGACTGCAGAGATTGAGTTCTCTCTTCTCAACTCCCTTGCCTGCTCACAAAGGTCTTGTCGTCGTGGGGAGTAGAAATAACAGGGCAGAAAAAGTATGTTAGATCTTCCCCCCCCCCCCCCCCCTTGGCTCTACTGGCAAATTGAGCAGTTCTGAGGCAGGCTGTTTTGTCAGCTGGAGGTCTTGCACTACTCTGGACTTTAGGGACAGCTTTTGTGTTTTCAAGTTTTGTGGATAGTGGTGTATTCTAGTGAATTAGATACTTTGAGTTGATCCCATGAATAGAAAAAATGGTACTTGAGGTTTAGTAAGACATTGTTATATTTCATGGACTCTTCTGGCCGTGACCTGAGAGTCATTATTTCATCTGATGTCTACTCCCACCTCAAGAGGCTCATCTATAGAACTCAGTCCCTATAACTTAAGAACTGTAGTAATAGCACAGCAGACCAGAGATGCTTGATGCCGGGGGCTCCACAGAGAGTCATGTTCTCTTCAATGGCTGATTTTTCCATGTATCTTCTTGTGTTGTTGTTTTGTTGTTCTTGTTGCTTCAGGATTTTGTCCCACTTTTTCCACTTTGTTCATTCATCCATTCAATAAATATTTATTGCATGCTCATTGTATGCAGGGCACATGGTCTATCCTTCTGCCTTTGGCTCGAATCTCTGTTCCGGATGATGTAGACTTGTGCTATTTCGTAGGATAGCCACAAGCCACATGTGGCTTTTGAGCACTTGAAACATGGAGAGTCCTAAATGAGATGTGCTGTAAGTGTAAAATACACACCAGATTTTAAAGGTTTGGTACAAAAAAAGGAATGTAAGATATTTTCCATCACTTGTTTTTTACTTTTCTACTGTGGCTTCTAGAAAATTTTAATATTGTAGTGTGGCTCACATTTATGGCTTGCATTTTATTTCTGTAGAACATTGCTGCTCATCAAATATGAAATAATATATATAAACCGTGAGTACTTTTTCCCCTCTCTCTTATCATGAAGTGATTCTGGTCATTTCTAGTATTAGTATGTTTTTATGTTTTTATTTGTATTTTTATGTTTTAAGTAGGCTTCATATCCAGTGTGGAGCCCAATGTGGGGCTTGAAATCATGACCTGAGATTAGGACCTGAGCTGAGATCAAGAGTCAGATGCTTAACCAACTGAGCCACCCAGATGCCCCTGGTATCAGTATGTTCAACATTTTCTATAAAAGAATATCAGCCATGATTATTACACCTTTTTCCCCCCAATTTTGATGATGGTCAGTACATCTCAAAAATACCAATTCTTGTCCAATTGTTAAATTCTTGGTATATCATTTCTGAATAAATTTGGAACCTTAGTGAATATCTCTGGGCAACCAGATTCATTAATAACAAGCTGACTTTTGTAAAAGTGATTAGTGTGACCCATAAATCTTGATGGTAGTATTTTCATGAATTCTGGTAGAACTTTTATATTTTCTACCAAAATGTTAAGGGAAGTCTCTATTGTTTCTTTCCTTCCCTCCTTCCTTCCTTCCTTCCTTCCTTCCTTCCTTCCTTCCTTCCTTCTTATAACTATTCTAGCTACAGGGAGATAAAATCATGGTAATTGCATAATATAATGGGTTATAAAATATGAAGAAAAAATTCACCTCTAATCTTGAACATTTAGTCATTTATCAAATTATAAATCAGTACAAAATGATGTAAAAAATGTTCAATACTTATTTGTGAAGATGACCTTTTGTTGCTGAAACCTACAGTGTACTCTGCTCTGAGGAGATTGGACTGGGAAACAATTTTTGATGGCTGCCTGGCTGTGTCTTAGAAATGTTGGTTCTTTCATGGCCTGGGAAGGCTGCCAAGACATAAGTATTGCAGTGCCCTACAGATGGCTTTATTTTTTAGAAGCTTGAAGCTAAATCTTCATTGTATACATTACGACGTATATATACCAGTGTGGGACCTCTGCAAATGATTGTGGCAGTCTTAACATCTTTTGTCATCATAGTTGTATGGTTTAGATTTAGTTTGTCTTTCATTAGGTAGGTCATACTTGGTACTAGTGGCATGTATGAATTTGGGAAAGTTTTTAATCTAAGTCTCAACCATGGTATAATTTTCAGGGCTGTAGGGGCTTCTGTGACTTGGGGCCCCAGCAGGGAACACTCCTGATGAGGAACAAAGCTATAGGCAACTTTCAGGGAGGGAAACAGCAAACAGACTTTCTGCTGTAGAGCTGCTTAAGCAGGAGGTGGAAGAATGGTTTTTAGCCAAGAAGCGTCCTATACATGCAGACGAGACCAGCTCCATAATGGGAAATATCATTCTGTCTTCTTTCTCTTTTTTCTTTTCATCTACTTCTCCTCCTTTTTCTTTTTTGGTTGTTGTTGTTGTTACCTAGTGTTGACACATTTTTGCAGTGGGCTTGTTGGGGAAAAGCCCAGTCAGTCTGAAAATATTGTTTCTGCTATGTCTTGTACATTAAGGAGAGACAAAGAAGTATGAGGCTTATTATTTCATTCAAGAAAAATTGATATAGATATGAGATGACTACCAATATATATGGAATTTTTTTAATTTGGCAAAGGGCAGCTCTAAAAAATCCCCAGCAAAGATCATACTTAATGAGCAAATTTTAGAAAGATTCCTAACAGATCAGGAAGAACACAAAGACAAATACTCAAAGATGCCTACCACCACCCATCGTGTTCATTATTCCTAAGGTCCTAGGCCAAGAAAAAAAGTAAAATGGAAAGAAGACAGATAGATTTTAAAAATTGTACAATAAGGCCTTTATTGTAAAAATTTCAAAATTCTGTTAGAGGACATTTAGAAAGTACTGGATAAATGAAGAGAGAGATACTCTTTGAATAGGATGTGTACACATTGTAAAATTGTCAGTTTCTCCCTGATTTAATTTGTAAAATCAATGAAATTAAAGCAAATCCAATAGAAAGTTTGTGGTAACTTGGCAACTCTTCTTCTAATTCATCCAAAGTTGCTGTGTTGTAGAGGCTAGTGGCTTGCTGTGAAGACTTGAGGCCACATTGTGATGGCCTCATATCCCATAAGAAGCTCAACTATATTTCCATGAGAATACATTTATGAGGGTGTTGATTTTGGTATTGTTTCTGGTAGAAAATAGTAGAAGCAATCTAGGTAGTCATCACTGGGGGAACTGATGAGTAAAATCGGTGTTTACATATGATTAAATGTAATATGCAACATATACCAAGCTATTTTAAATGATGAACAATAGTTACATATAACAATATATAAAGGTTTCAGAAATATAGTGCTGGAGGATCAAAGTAAGAAACAATACAATTGATAACTCAATGTCAAGAAAAAAAAAAGAAGATAGCAGGAGGGGAAGAATGAAGGGGAGTAAATTGGAGGGGGAGACGAATCATGAGAGACGATGGACTCTGAAAAACAAACTGAGGGTTCTAGAGGGGAGGGGGGTGAGGGGATGGGTTAGCCTGGTGATGGGTATTAAAAAGGGCAGGTTCTGCGTGGAGCACTGGGTGTTATGCACAAACAATGAATCATGGAACACTACATAAAAAACTAATGATGTAATGTATGGTGACTAACATAACAATAAAAAATTTAAAGATAACTCAATGTCATTTATATAAATTAAACCCATAAAATACCATTATATATACTTACTTCAAAGGCACATCTTTATATAAATAAATATAAAATAGATATATAATAAATATAAATATAAAAGTTTCATTTAAATGACATGTCTTCTATATACTAGAGTGGGTGCCTGTGTTGATACGGGGAATGGGATCAGGAATGGGGCATAAAAGAAAATAAGAATGTGTAATACTACATACTTCAACAGTGTGTCTTGAACTAGGGTAGTGTTATAAAATCAAGTCTTTGCAAACGAGGCCCTAATAAAATGCTCTAAACTGTTTCTACTTGAATGTGATGGTATCAGAGAAATCCCATTAGGGTTTGTCAAAGGGCTTCTGGAATTTCCTGTAGCACCACCTCTACCCTTAAAATCTAGGCAGAATTGTCACAAAACACAGGTGGAAGTTTTTATGTATTTCTTCTTTTTCTTTTGTGCTACTTGAAAACCTGTATTTCTTTTTAAGGCCATGGATGTGCATGGTCAGGCCACACAGAATAGAAAAGAATTTGATGCTTATAGCAAGAAGTATGTACACATCTAATATCCATAAAGTGAATTTTAGTCACCATACATTCTTTAAAGGCCACTTTTTCAAAGAAAAACAGTTACTTAAAAAAACTAAGTAATACTCTGTTCATTCAACAAATATTTATTGCACATATATTTTATTATATATGGATAGGTTTCAAACCAATTGGCATTCTAGACTCTGAAGAGGTGTATCAGGGATTCATTGCTTGAAAAAAAAGAATTCCTCGCTGAAAGTCTCAGCACCTTTGTAAGCATGAGAGACACTGAGATGGTTCTTGTTCTTAAAGAGGGAAAGAGATGTCAATGATATGATTAGCAAGTGTTGTGTTTCATTTTAAGCTTTTCATCTGTGGTTAATGGGTGAAACATATTTCTTCATTAAAACAATCTTGATGGAAGTTTCCTGAAACCATATTAGGCTGTCTACCTCCCCTGAAGTTTAGTATGACTTAGTCTTAGAAGTTTGATTTGAGGGAGGGGAGAGTTTCAGAAGGAAACCTTCACCCATTCTTGGAAAAGGGGGAAAAAAAGCTACCTCTGTCAGGTTATGGAACTAGACAGAAAAAACCTGCATAGGGAAAGGGGGGTGTAATAAGGATAACCTGAGCTGGTATCGGATGAAGTTTTCTTGCTGTCAATGAACTTTGTAACTTTGGCTTTCAATTTGCTTACAGGGATAGGAAAATATACTCTTTTGAGAAAAACAAATGAGATAATAAAACTGTTTTTATAAAGCACATAGTAGTGCTTTGTAATAAATGTTTCTTCTTAAGCATGTATAAACTTGCCTCTTCTACCTCCTCAAATCTTTTTTTTTTTTTTAAAGATTTTATTTATTTATTTGAGAGAGAGAGCACACAAGCAGGGGGAGGGGCAGAGGAAGAGGGAGAGAGAAGCAGATTCCCCACTGAGCAGGGAGCCCTAAGAGTCTGACCATGCAGGGTTCAATCCCAGGACCCTGGGATCTTGACTTGAGCTGAAGGCAGATGTTTAACCAACTGAGCCACCCAGGCGCCCTTATTTCTTCAAATCTTAAATCCAACCCCTACCTCATCAAGCCTCTTAGGTGAGGTTTATTTTTATGGAGTATGTAGTTAAAATTTGATCTTTAAAAGAAAATTTTACTATATTCTTAAAACCCAAAGCATAGATTATTTCAGTTTTCATTCTCTTTTTTCTATAATTAAAAATATTTGTTTCCTTGTGGCTTCTGTGAAATATCCTTTATGAAAATGGGAAGCACAGACAATCCTGCTTAATTTTTTAGTACTATATTTATCTCCTCTTCAGATAGGTTTTGGAAGTACAAAAACAGAAAAGGATCAGACTATAATCTTCATTAGAAGGAAGGGTAATTTTGTCTTTTTTCTCAGACAGTATTAGGTATAGCCCGAAGCTGTTCTATAGTCAACATACCAAACTGCTGAGTCCTTTCAAGTTTGGGGTTTTGTGTTTTTTTCCACAGCATTTTCACACACACTTCATCTTACTTGAGCCTCAAGATACCAGTATGACATAGGCAGATTTTGTAGTGAGCATCTTATATTGACGTGGTGGTTGAGGGCACTGAGGTTCAGCAAGATTAATTGATCTGCCTGATGGATCACAGAACTAGTGATTGGCCAAACTAGGAGCCAAGTCTGATTTTATGAGTTGTATTTGAAAAGCCCATTTTACTTTCCTGTATCATTAATGTTTCAGTTGTAGGGGCAAGTGCTGTAAAGTAGGGAAAAGGACTTTTTCCATAACGATACATTCTGAAAGTATTTTGAAAAAGTAAATACGTTGGCATTGTTTTGCATTAGTATCTGGTCTTTGAAGTTTAAGGATTAAGAACTGTTTATAAAATTTTTAATTAAGAAAGCAATGCTCTTGGTGGTTTCTGGAACAAAAATAAAGTATTTAAAAATAAGAGTGATGCCCTACCTTCCAATATTGGCAAAGACTTGGAAATCAGATATAAGGACCTGGAGAAAGTCACAGAAACCACACTGGTTTGGCTTAGAAAAATAACTGCAGTGGTGAGAGAAGATGGGCAAAATCCATTTCATAGTTTGCCCCTTAGATTGGGAGTGTTACCTTATGAGGAGCTCTAATAATGTGTTAGTGTCGTCATACCAGGTCTCATTAGGCCTGTCAGTGTTCTTTAACTGCTATGTAAAAGTTCAACCTTGCTGAGATCGCTCTCTATAGTTCATCCTAAAGGTTTATTTTTAATTAGAAATTACCCTGTGCCCCCTCCCTGTTTGTCCCTCTAGACGTGGCTTGGGAAAATCGGGAGGGGAGGGGCAGGTGCTAATACTGTTATTTTAAAAGGATCCCTGCCAATGCTAAGTTAGGCAGAGCCAAACTTATTCTGGACTGGTCTTTGGGTAGATCATCCTTCCTTGACTTGCCAAATAGCCCTTCATAATGCCAGGTTATTGTGCAGTTTGTTCCAGGATCAGATTTCATTTGGGCCCTCCCATTCAGCAAAGAGCAAAAAGTTCCCCTCTTTCCAAGCATAGCTTTATTACCTTCTTAAGGGAGACCTTCAGATACTTGTCTATTTCAAAGGTCTTTTGTTAGAAGTTTCTACTGTCCAGGGTGCCTTCTGTTGCCTGAAAGCATACCACACAATTATTGTAGAGTTGCATACTTGACATTCACAGGGAGGGGTCATCACATAGCCAGCCATCTGGTCGGTAGTCTGGAGTGGTAGATGACAAGGTCAACAAAGTATTAGTTTTATGGTCATCTTACTGCTACCAGGACGGTGAGTTCCTTTTTAGGTGCCAGCACTGTTACTTCTAACCACTTCTATTCTCACCTATCCACTTCAGAGAGAGCACTTTTTCCCCCTCTCTTCTTGTGTTCTTTATCTTGGCATCTGGTAGTTTCTGTACCAATTATTCCACCATTGTCTGCTCTAGGCTCTTTCTGCAACTGAGCTGGTAAGATCAGTTAAAGGACACTGTAATGCCTTTGATAAAAGGGAACTAAGGAAATAACTTAATTTCCCCCCCCAAATGTCATTATTTCTTGTTTTGAAAAAATACCAAAATTTGAAGAAACCAAATTACAATTCTACCATAATATTGGTCTGCTTCTTTGCAGATGTTATTCTTTGAACATATTTGATATACTTTTTATAAAAATTTAATTGTACTGTGTGTTTCTTTATGATTTTGATTTGCTTCTCCATCCATTAACATATACCATATCACAAATATCTGTTCACGTCAAGTGTAGACCCAACATTATTGTCTTTATTTCCTCTGTATAAGTTTACTTATTCCAGTGTAGTTAGAATTAATCATGTAATAGTGATGATGATAGTTACCATTTATTGAATACTTATTATTACTGGGCATCATATTATGTGATTTGCATACATTGTTTTATTTAATTCTCATAGCAACCCTGACCAGTATATATATTAACATCCCTATTTTGCGGGCAAGGCAGTTGAGACTTAGAGAGAGTAAGTTGCTTAAGATCATGAAGTTTGGGGTAAGCCAGGGTTCTAACCCATACTATTAGAATCTGAATCCAAGTTCTTTCAACTGTGCATATTTTAGACTTTTTTTTTTAAAGATTTTATTTATTTATTTGACAGAGAGAGAGATAGGGAGAGCAGGAACACAAGCAGGGGGAGTGGGAGAGGGAGAAGCAGGCTTCCCACGGAGCAGGGAGCCTGATGCGGGCCTCGATCCCAGGACCCTGGGATCATGACCTGAGCTGAAGGCAGACACTTAACGACTGAGCCACCCAGGCGCCCCTATTTTAGACATTTTTTTCATCACTTATCTGATTATCGCTTTAGGTGAAATTATTAAAGGGCATACACATTTTAAGCTTCCTGATAACTCTCAGAAAAGTCATAACAATTTGCATTCCTTAACAAAAGAACATAGAAATGCAATCTTACCATATTTTCAGCAATATTAGGTGTTGTCTTCTTTCCTTTGCTAAATTGATAGGTAAAAAAAAAGGTACATTGTGAATTTCATTGCATTTTAAAAATCGCTATTAATTGTGGACATTTTTCTAATGTTTAGAAACCACTCATTCCTTTTTGTGTGTGCATGGAATGTTTATATTTTATTTATTCAGATAAGTAGTTTTTTTTTGTCTGATGTGTATCTGTAATATTTTCTTAGTATAGTATTTGCTTTTTAATTTTGTTTCTTTCATTTTGATTTGTAGAAATTTAAAAATTTTTTTGTAAATCAATCTTTTTTCCCTTTGTGTTTTTTTAAATTGCATATATTAAAATGTGTGCAAATTTTAAGTGTGTAACCTAATGGGTTTTAACATATGTATACACTTTTTTAAGTCTCACCCAGATCTGGAAATAGAACATTTCCATCTCCCAAGGAAGTATCTTCTTGCCCCTTTTTAGTCATTAGTAGCCTTCTCCCACAAAGTAAACTTTTCTGATTTCTGTCATCATAGATTAGTTTTGCCTGTTCTTGAACTTCATATACAGCTAATCATATAACATATTCTCTTTTGTGTCTAGCTAGTTTTCCTCAGCATAATGTTTTTGAGATTCATGAATGTTTCATGCATTGGTAGTTTGTTCCTTTTTATTGTGGGGTAGTTTTTCATTTTGTGGATATTGATGGACATTTGGGTTGTTTCTAGTTTGGGGCTTATAATGAATCAAGCTACTGTGACGTTCTTATACAAGTATTTTTTAATGGACCGGATGCTCTTTTCTCTAGAAAATATCTAGGACTAGAATATTCTAATTATCTTTTTGTGTTACTGATTTCTACATTTCCACTGGAGTCGGATAATATACCCTGTAGATTTCAACACTTTGTAATCTGTGGAGATTTTCTTTATGGTCCAGCATATAGTGTAATTTGGTAAAGGTTCAATGCTTATTTAAAAAGAATGTATATTCTGCCTTATCAGAGTATCTATAAAGTATGAGATTTTGATTTGCCAATACTTCTGATTTGGTTCTAAGAGTATGTAGAGAAAATATTTAAGATAATTATATTATATATGGAGAAGGGTAAAGACATAAAGGGAAGTATGGTTTCTATAGTTCCCTGGGACTGGTGAAATGACAATATCCGTAGCCAGTGATAAGTTATGTATATGTAATGTAATATCTGGAATAACTATTAAAAATCTTGTACAAAGAGATATACTCCAAAACACTCTAGATTAAAAAAATGGAATTCTAAATAATATTCAGGTAATCTGCAGGAAGGCAGGAAAAAGAAAAAAAAACTGGAAACAAGGAAAACCAATATTAAAAAAAAAACTGAAATGACAGATATAAGCCCTAACATATAAATAATTGCACTGAATGTACATTATCTAGCTACACCAATGAAAAGGCAGATTTTTGCAGAGTGGATTAAGAAATATGACCCAACTATCTTCGGTTTATAAGAAAATCACTTCAGATATATAGGCAGGCTGAGAGTAAAAAGGATGATCAGTAAAGGACATCAGCAAACATTGATAAAAAAAAAAGTGGAATTGGCAATATTAATATAAATGAAATAGACATTAGAACAAAAGAAATTACCACAGAGAAAGGTCCATTATGTCAAGAAGACCTTTAATCCTAGATGAGTGTGCCCCAAACAATAGAACTGCTAAATTGTGAAGCAGAAACTATTAGAATTGAAAGGAGAAACAGACAGATTCACAATTAAAGTTGGGGACCTCAAACCCCTTTCTCAACAATTGATGAGACAACTAGACTGAGAATCATCAAGGATATAGAACTCAGCAGCACCATCAACTGACATTTATAGAACACTGTAGACAAGGTGGCAGGATATACATTCTTTTCGAGTGTCCACAAAACATGTATTAAGTTAGACTGTATCCTGGACCACAAAATAAGCCTAAACAAAATTTGAAATCCTATACAGACTTCAGTGAAATCAGACTAGAAATCTGTAACAGAAATATAATAGGAAAGTCTCCAAACACTTTGAAACTTTAGTTTCAAAGTTGAAGGACTTCCTTCAAAGAGGAAGTCCAAAGGAAATAAAAATATATATTGAGCTGAATGAAAATGAAAATTTATGGGATGCAGCTAAAGCAGTGTTGGGAGGAAAATTTATAGCACTAACTTACATACAGTAGAAAAGAGGAAAAGTCTCAAACCAATAATGTAAGTTCTTCCCTCAAAAACCTAGAAAAAGAAAGGCAAAACATAAACCCAAAGCAAGCAGAATAAAGGAAATAATAAGAGCAGAAATCAGTGCAGCTTTGAAAAGAAGAAAACAGTTGAGAAAATCAATGCAAGTGCTGGCTTTTTCAAGAATTGATAAAATGGATGAATCTCTGGCAAGATTGATAAAGAAAAAAAGAAGAAACAGATTACCAATATCAGGAATAAAATAAGGGATAGCAAGGTTATATTGATATAGACACTACAGATATCAAAAGGATAATAAGGGAATATAGTGAACAGCTCTACACACATACATTTGAGGACTTATTAAGCTGACCAATTCTTTGAAAAATGCAAACTGTCACAGTTCACCTAATATGAAATCGATAATTTGAATAGCCCTGTGACTATGAAGGAAATGGAGTTCATAATTTAAAAACTCCTGTCTTCAGTCTCCAGCCAGGCCCAGGCAGTTTCACTGGAGAATTCTACAAAACAGTTACGGGAGAATTAACACCTAGTCAACATAGCCTCTTCTGTAATATAGAAGTAGAAGGAGCACTTTTCAATTCATCTGATGAAGCTTAGTAGTACTCAGGTGCCCAAACTAGACAAAGATAATATAAAAATTAAAAATACAGACTGATACCCCTTATGAATATAGTTGTAAAATTTCTTAACAAAATATTATTAAGCAGAATTTAGTAATATAAAAGGAGAAAAATGGCCAAGTAGAGTTTGTTTCAGGGTATGTAAAGCTGGTTTAATATTTAAAACTCAATCAATATAAATTACCACATTAACAGGCTAAAGGAGAAAATCACAATCATATCAACTGATGCAGAAAAAACATTTGACAAAATTCAAGCCCATTCATGATTCAAAACAAAAAAACTAACTAAACCTTTCTCAGATGATAAAGAACCTATGTAAAAACCCACAGTTACCTTTATAATAATGGTGAAAGACTGTTTTCCCCTTAAGATCAGGAACAAAGCAAGGATGTCTGTTTTCACCACTTATTCAACATAGTATTCTATGTTGAATAGACATTCTGGTCAGTGCAGTAAGACTGGGAAAGGCAATTAAGGGCATACAGATTAGAAAGGAAGAAATGTAACCATACCTATTTGTAAGTAACATGATTGTTTCTGATGAAAACCCCAAAGAATCAAGATAAGACCACCTAATACTAGTAAGTGGATATAGCAAGGTGGCAGATATAAGATATACAAAAATCAATTGTATTCCTATATACTAGAAATGAACATATAGATACCAGAATGAAAAATGCAATATAATTTAAAATATAAAGAAGATATGTTTAAGTGTAAATTTTTAAAAAATGTACAGAACTCATGTGCTTTGAAAACTACAAAATGCCAATAGGTAAAATCAACAAAGATGTAAAAAGTGGAAAGCCATAGTATGTTTATGGATTGGAAGACTCAACACAATAAAGATATTAATTTTTCCCAGTTTGATACACAGATTTAGTGAAATTCCTATCAAAATCCCAATAAAGGGGTGCTTAGGTGGCTCAAATGGTTAAGCGTCCGACTTTTGATTTCGGCTCAGGTTATGATCTCTGGGTTGTGAGATTGAGCCCCACATCGGGCTCCATGCTGGGCATGGAGTCTGCTTAAGATTCTCTCTCTCCTGATCTCCCTTTGTCCCTGTCCCCCCTAAAAAAATCCCAATAAGATTTTTGTTGATATGGACAAGATTATTCTAAAATTTGGAAAGGCAAAGGAACTAGAATAACTAAAACAATTTTGAAAATAATAAAAAAAGGGGGAAGAACCAATATACTCAGTTTTAAGACTTATTATATGGTTATGGTAATCAAGACTGTGGTGTTGGCAGAGGTGTAGGCAGATAGATCAATGGAATGGAGTAGAGAATTCAGAGGTAGGATAGACCCACCAAAGTATTGTAGAAGATGGCGAGAAAGCAATTCAACAATTGGTGCTGGAACAATTGGATGTCCACATTAAAAAAAAAAAAAGTGAACCTTGAGTTATTTCTTACATTTTATACAAAAACTAAGTCAAAATGGATCATGACTTAAATGTGAAATGCAAAACTAAAACTTTAAGAAAAAAAAATAGGAGAAAATCCTCAGAATGTAGGAGGAGGCAGAGTACTTCAACTTTACTCCAGAAGTGCTCAGCATAGAAGAAAAAACTTGATAAAATTGGACATCATCAAAATAGAACTCTTTGGCACTGCAAAATACCCTTTAGGAAGATGAAAAGACAAGGGACAGAGTGGGAGAAAATATCTGCAAACCATATCCAACAAAGGAGTAGTATCTAGAATATACAAAGGCTTTTTAAAACTCGACAATTTAAAACCAAACAAGCCAGTTAGAATATGGGCAAAAGACAGGAAGAAACAATTCACTGAGGCAGATATATAGATGGCAAATAAACACATGAAAAGATGCTCAACAGCATTAGTCATTAGAGGAATTCAAATTAAAGCCACAATGAGCCATCGCGGTACTCCTGTCAGAGTAGTGACGACACCAAATGGCAGCGAGGACGCTGGTGGGAATGTAAAATGTTATAGTCACTCTGGAAAACAGTTTGGCATTTTCTTAAAAAGCTAAACATGTAATTACCATATGACCCAGCAGTTGCCCTCCCGGGCATTTATCCCAGAGAAATGAAAATTTAGTTCAGGTATTTGCTGAACATGGAAGTTGATAGCAGCTTTTATAGAGTCCCAAACTGGAAGCAGCCCTAATGGTCTTCAGTAGGTGAATGGTTAAACCAACTCTGGTACATTTATACCTTCCCATGGAATATTACTCAGCAATATAAAGGAAAGAATTATTGATAGAGGCAACAACCTGGATGAATCTCCAGAGATTGATGCTGAGTGAAATGAGCTGATCTCAAAAGGCTACATACTGTAAAATTCCATGTATGTAACATTCTGAAAGTGACAAAATTATAGAAATGGAGAATAGATCAGTGCTTACCAAAAGTTAAGTAGGGGGTAGAGATGGAGGAAAGTGGATATGGCTATACAGAGGAGACTTTGAGGTATCCTTGTAATTTTGGGAATGTGGACCTTGACTGTGTCAATGTCAATATCCTAATTGTGATACAATGCTGTATGTTTACCATTGGAAGAAGTGGGTAAAAACACATAGGATCTGTCTCTATTATTTCTTCTAACTCTGTATAAATCTATAATTCTCCCATAACAAGTTTAATTTAGAAAATTGGCATTGAAGCAAATTTTATTCAACTTTTAGTTTCCTTTTTTCTCTTAATCTGTATTATTTTTTCCCCCAATATCAGCTTCATTTGTTTTTAGATACTCTGTTTTTTCTGAACATCTGAAGTTCAGTATGATATATTTCTGTATTCTTAGATTTTAAATTTGTTTCTTTACAGCATCTGTTAATGGGGAGGAAAGCATAGATTTATTTATACAAAATGTCCCCAATCCTCACTTAACTATATAAAGGGCTGTTTTTTTCTGGGTGTGTGGCAAATTTGATTTTGAAATGCAGAGAGCAGCCATGTGTCTTTAATAAAACAGCCATTACATACATTTATATATCATAAAAATAACGTGTATAGCTCTTTCAATTTATAAAGTACTTTGACTGAACCTCAGATTTTTTTGCTTCTCCTGGCATTGACTTCCTTTATGTACATGAGAAGTCACTTAAAAGCTGTATGCCTAGTTCTTTTTATATAAAATCTTACACCATACCTTCTGCTAGGCCAGTACTTCCATTGTGAGGACAATTAACGGCGTCTTCATTGTCTTCATCTCCATGAAAGGATGGTGTGTAACCACTGTGACACGATGGTATTATTTTCATTTACAGTTTTAGATGCCACATTTTCCTATTAGCTCTTTAGTAATTGTTCAGAGGCCCTATTCATTTTGGCAACATGACACAGATTAAGAGATTTGTCTGGGAAATTTTAAACTTCCAAATTATGCAGCACCTTAGCAGTTTAAAAGATTGACAGGTGTGAGTTAGAAAAGACTTTCCTTAAAAATTGGCAAGTGTGAAATTGGGCAGTTGAATAGTATCTTTGGAACACTACCAACTTTGGGAATTGTTCTTTGGAGAAAATGCAGACAACCTCGTTATCTCACTCTAATTAAAGGAATGACTCTCCTTGCTTGTCATGTGTAGGCACCCAATTCTCTAAGAATTTTTGGTGTCTCATTGTTGGGCAGTTAATTTGGTTTACTTCTTTGCTCACATATTCTTAACAGTCCCTGGTGTTAGAAAGGTACTGCTCAATAAAATGATGGGACTTGGGGGGATATAATTTAAATTATAGTGTTTTTTTAAAAAAATAGTAAAATAACTTGCATTTCAATTATTTTATATTAGAAGCTTGTCACATATTAAAATTTACTTGCTAATTGTCTACAAATTGATTAAATCATAATATAATCTACAATTAGCACATTATGATACACAGTTATATGCAGGTAATTTTAGTTAGTCCTAACAAAAAGGACACTTATCTTAAAAGTGAAATCCAAATCTTTTCCTGATCAATTATCTTAATCATGGAGGAAGTCTGGGTTTTTGTTCTAACCAGGTAGGTAGGTTGTAATTTTAAGCAGTTTAGTTTGCTAAGCATGATTAAGACACCGTTCCCTTTGAGGTTTACCCTTTCGCTTCTAAGGTACAACTGTTTATCATCTTGGGTCAAAGGTTATAAAAAGTAGTCATCAATTAAAACTTTATTGGTTGTAATTGGTAATGCTATGAAAGGAACCAGCCAAACTGAATCTGATAATAAAAGACTCTTTGTTAAAATATTTAATAAATTAACACTCTCTCTTGGAAGGGGGAAGCTAATTACAAAGCCCAAGATTGTTAATCATAATGTTTACTTTCTTCAAAAGCATAGACTCAACTACTCCATAATCATTAGACATCAGATTTCTTTCTTTCTCTTTTTTAAATCCTGCAGACTCTGTCATTCCCGGAGGGGATGTTCTTTTCTATGGCTCAGGCTTGGGATATGGCAGAAGGAGGAAATGCCAAGACAAACATAAGTTATAAGGGCCATCTTAAAAATAAACAGGACTCTGTTAGAACGTCAGACTGCCTTTGCTCTCTTCAAAAAGGGTCAAAAGTTTATGTAGATTTATTTTGTAAGCTAATGAATGATATCAAGAATTCAGGCATTCAAAAAGTAATGTTTTTGTTTTGTTTTGTTTTGTAATAATAAATTATCTACCAGAGCTATTATTGTACCTCTGTATATAGTGGTGGGGGGGTTTTGAGGTGTTTTGACAATTTTGTGGCTTTTGAATTTTAGACATTTTCAAAGCCCTAATATACGTAAATGGGGCTGTGACACATACCACCTCTACGACTCTTGAATGACCTTGCCATGGAAACTCTCTGAATGGGCTTTTACATCTGGGAATCGAATGTTTCTAGATTTAAGCAATAGGGGGCATCTTGGGTTTGTTCTTTACACATGTTTCTGTAGTCTGATCTTTAGGGCAGTTCTAATGAAAGAAAACCCTGCTTCGGGCCTGCTGTGCAAATTAGCCATATGGCGAAGTGTAATATCCCGCTGAACATCATTATGGGGCCCTATGAAAAGTGCTCCCCTTTTCACATGGAAGCAAATTAAAATGGCCCTTTCAGGTTTTTGGTTTTTTTAAAACTCTGAATAAACCTGTCTTCACTTGGATGCCGGGACAGTTGAAAGGGAGTTCTCCAGCTGCAGTCAGGGTGGTGAAATTACAGGCTTTGCCCAAGACCAAATGGAAATATTGCTTCCTGTAGGCAAAGCCGGAAGAACAATGGTGTGTGCTTCCCTCCTTCCATTTCCCTCCCTTGTTCTTTGTCTACTTGTCCTTTGCTGCTTCTTAATCCAATGGTTAATTTTCAGTTATTGTGATGGATGAGAAGGACTCAGCCCACTCTCTAGTAGACCCCATAGCATTCTCTACCAGGAAAGGCCCACTTGATGAAGAGCTGTTTTCCCAAATAATGGCACAGTAACTATTTAATGAAGATGGGTCTGTCCTCTTTTGTCTGTTGTTTAGACATATTGTCCATATGAAATAGTATTGTTCCACCATAAGTTTTACTTTTTCTTCCACAAAACTAGACTTGTAGATGCCACTAGTGTTTGGCGGCATGGGGCTCAGTAATT
Source organism: Callorhinus ursinus (assembly GCF_003265705.2). Taxonomy (NCBI): domain Eukaryota; kingdom Metazoa; phylum Chordata; class Mammalia; order Carnivora; family Otariidae; genus Callorhinus; species Callorhinus ursinus. The sequence goes on from NW_027397072.1 coordinate 51,056,694, forward strand.
GTATAAGTTCAGGGTGTCTGTGCCCGTGGTATACATCGTCACCTTTTATGAAGAAAAAGAAACCCACGGAAAGGTCTTTCATCTGGTCTTCCCTTTTCCCCTGGTCAAGAGTAAGGATCACATGATCCTGACTTATTTGATTACTGGTGTACATGTATAAACTGACAGCAGCTAAAATTTGAGTTTGAGCTTTGTTACCAATAAGTCTTACCACTTTTACAGACAAAAACAAAAAGTCTCACTCATTTGCCTACACCGAGTGGCAATACTGTGTTTCCTGTGTTTATATCCAGACAAGTGCCTAGACACATGGGGAATTCAAAGTTATCACTTGTATTTCTATTTTTATTTTTAAACATTTATTGAAAGCCCATGTTAGTTCCAGCATTTGTATGATGACAATTTATAGCATGTGTTTGAAGAAAGAAAGTTGGCACAGTATTGTGCAATAAGAATGGATCATACTAACTTATGATGTTTGAGAAAAGATTTTTGATTGCAAAATGAAAAGAGTGAAAAAAGTATGCACAATATGATCCTATATAGGTGTGTATATGTACCTATGTGAGTATGTGAAATATCTATTTAGGATAGGAAAACGTCTGTCAGGGAGCACACCAAAAAGTAAATAGTAGTTCTCTCCAGGCGATGGGGTTATGAATGACTTTTATTTTCTTTCCTTGCCTTATCTTTATTGTCTCATTTTTCTAAAAGTCACATATTCTACTTTTGTAGTTAATAATTTAAAAAGAGACAATATTAAAAAAGCAAAAGATAAAACAAACATAAAACAACCAAATAACTGTTTTCAGCATAGCTGAAGAGAAGTGGGTTATGTCCTGGTTAATTCCCAGTGCTAGGATTAATTAAGAAATTGGCAATGGCTTTTGGGGCATTTGACCATTAGCACCCTCCTCCAAGTTTATCATAGGATGTGATATAATATTTAAATTAAATACAAATTTATTTTTTTTATTTAAAGATTTTATTTATTTATTTGACAGAGAGAGACACAGTGAGAGAGGGAACACAAGCAGGGGGGAGTGGGAGAGGGAGAAGCAGGCTTCCTGCGGAGCAGGGAGCCCAATGTGGGGCTCGATCCCAGGACCCTGGGATCATGACCTGAGCCAAAGGCAGACAGACACTTAATGACTGAGCCACCCAGGCGCCCCTAAATTAAATACGAATTTAGAAAAGAAATCACCTAGTGAATTGAAGAAGAGATCAGTAGAACTTGGGGAATATTTCTTTCTCTTGTTTTAGCACTAAGTAAAAATAGAATATGTTCTGTGATCATTTAGCTCTTTTTATGTAGTTGCTCTGCAAGTGAGTGAGAAGAAATTTGTTGTGGAGAATTTTTTATAATAATATAAACTCGTGTATTTCAGTTAAATTTCAGGTGGAATATATACACTTAACAGAAAAAAAAATTAAGCAAAGTCTTACTTAGTTTCTAAGCTTTACTTCCACTAAAATTCCTTAGATGCATAAAAGTCTAAAAAATTACAACACCATTGTTAAGGAAGACTTATAATTAACATTACATTGTCTGAATTTGAATAAAATTTTCTCCAACATTAAGTCTGATTGAATGGATTGAGAAACCTAGTTGTTGAGTGATGTGTGTTTTGCTGCCATACACAGAGCAAACCTTAAAAGTCCAAAGATACTTTATGCTTTTTCACTCTGGGTCTTCTGGTTTGAAAATACAATCCCGAATTGGTGAATATATTAGTTGTCTACCCCTGTACTATATAGATTCTCCTTTATAAGGCTGCCAGAGTGTGGGGTGAGGGGGAAAGTGGACCTTCGATGGCAGCCCAGTTTATCCTGTGCTAGAGAACACTCAATAGTGCTGCATAAGAGCACAGAGATAAGAAGGCTGTATTATTGTGGTTTTCATTCACTTAGGTTAATGAGAGAGAGTTAAACATTGGGAACTGTGTGGTAGGAGAACGTTCGGCCATATTTTATGTGAGCTTAGTAGGCCAGTTGCTTGCTAGACACTGGAATCGGTTTGTGGATTTACTATGAAACAGCTTTGGACCTGGGCACATCACAACCTGCTATGAATTGCTGCTTCCGTAAAGGTATTAGATCTATAGCCAGATGGTTGGTGAATGAAGAGAAGCCTGGAAGAAAGTACTGGTCCAGAAAGAGCTCCTATTGTTCAAAACAGAGCAATTGAGAAAATGAAACAATACAAAACAAAATGTGAGATCTGCAAAAACATCTTGAATAAAATGGGACAAAGTACATCATCCTAAAAATTCAGAGGAAACATAATTCTAAGAATGATTTTCTACAGGAGCCAAAAGGAAATTTTAGGAAATTATTTGGCACGAAGAAGGCATAACTTCTATGAAACAAGAACAAAAATCTTAAAAGAATAAATGGAGGTAGAACAACAGCAGGATGAGATGAATAGGAAAAATTACAAAGAAATGATTATTGCGATTTAGCAGGTAAAGAGTAAACATAAAAATGGAGCCTTGAAAGAAAATATTGATTAATATTTTTTAAATCCTTTTAATCATTTATTCAAACAAATGTATATTGAGTGCCATTTACACCAGGCATTGTTCTTGGGGAGCTTGCATGCTAATGAGAGGAGACAGACAATAAACAATAACATAATGTCAGATGGAGATTGTGCTATGCAAAGAATTAAAAGAGGGCTATGTGTTAGGCAAAACTTTCCTTTTCTTTGAAAAAGATTTTATTTATCTCAGAGCGAGGGAGAGAGCAAGCGCACCCGTGGAAGTGGGGGGAGGAGAGGAAGAGGGAAAGAATCCCACGCAGACTCCATGCTGAGTGCAGAATGCAGAGCCTGAGGTGGGTTGGGGGGACAACCTGGGGCTGGATCTCATAAACCTAAGATCATGACCCTAGCCGAAACCAAGAGTTGGCCGCTTAACCGACTGAGCCACCCAGGTGCCCCGGCAAAACTTTCCATTTTAAATTGAGTAGTGGAAAAGTCTTCTCTAAGTAGGTGACATTTAAAGTTATATTTTAATTATAGGAAAGAGACATTTCCTAACTGTTGTCACTGAGGGTTTTTGTGCTAGGTCCTTTTGTACTTAAATTCTACAGATATTTCTTAGATTATCTCATTTTTTCCTAGGCTTAGATTACCATCTTTCTGCCAATCATTCTTTTTTTAATTTATTTATTTTTATTTATTTTGTTTTATTATGTTATGTTAATCACCATACATCATTAGTTTTTGGTGTAGTGTTCCATGATTCATTGCTCGCGCACAACAATCAGTGCTCCATTCAATATGTGCCCCCCCAATACCCATCACCAGGCCAACCCATCCCCCCACCCCCCTCCCCTCTAGAACCCTCAGTTTGTTTCTCAGAGTCTACAGTCTCTCATGGTTCATCTGCCAATGATTCTTGATTCTGAAAACTATTGTCTTTAGCTTAGCCCTTTCACCTGACCTGGAGACCCAAATATACCTGCTCCTGAACACTTAGCACTTAGAAGTCACAAACTAAACATGTTCATTACAGAGGTCATTATCACCAGTCTCCTCATGTACAATCAATTCTTGTTACTGATATATTTTATAAGATCACTGTAAACACTGAGTTAATGAATACTGAACCATTGCTGCTGGGGAAGTACGGGGTTACGTTACTGTGAGCTTCTGCTTACAACATTTCATCAGCCAATCAATTCATAACCCTGTTTTGTGTGTATTTCTCTTTAAAGATACCTTATTTAATATATATTGTTGGCTCATTAACATCGAATTCATGGCCAGCAGCACTATAATTCATGCCCAAACAAAGCTTATCTAAATGTATTTTCTCTGTAAGGCACATCTTGTCTTCTTGCAAGTGTCAAGTCTTAGGAACACTAGACAGCACTTCAGTAGTATGTGTGGGGGCCATTTGAAATAGAAAAATCAACAAGGAGCACAAAATGCAAGACGTACAGGTAGCCAACGGGTACATGAAAAGATGCTCAACATCACTAATCATCAAGGAAATGCAAATCAGAACCACAATGAGATAATCACCTCACAGCTGTTAGAATGACTATTATCAAAAAGACAAGAAATATCAAGTGTTGGTGAGGATGTTGAGAAAGTGGAACCCTTGTTGCGTGTTGGTGGGAATGTAAATTGGTGTAAACACTATGGAAAACAGTGTGGAGGTTTCTCAAAAAATTACAAATCGAACTACTGTATGTTCCAGCAATTTCATTTCTGGGTATTTATTTGAAGGAAATGAAAACACTAACTGAAAAAGTATGTGCACTCCTATGTTCATTGTGGCATTATTTACAATAGCCAAGATATAGAAACAGCCTAAGTGTTCATTGATGAATGGATAAAGAACATGTGGGATCTGTATATACAAAGGAGTATTATTCAACTATAAAAAAGAATGAAATCTTGCCATTTATGACAACATGGCTGGACCTTCAGGTCATTCTGCTCAGTGAAATACACCAGACACAGACAAATACTCTATGATGTCACTTATATATGAGATCTAAACAAATAAACAAAAAACCCAACTGAACTCATAGAGAGATCGGTGGTTGCCAAAAGTGGGGGATGGTGGAGTTGGGTGAAGGTGATGAAAAGGAATAGTCTTTCAGTTACAAAATAAGTCCTGGGGATATAATATACAGTATGGTGACCATAGCTAATAATACTTTATTGGATAATTGAAGTTTTCTAAGAGAGTAGCTCTTAAAAGTTCTCAACCCAAGGGAAAAAAATTGTATGTGGTGATAGGTGTTAACTAGATTTATGGTGATGTTCATTTTGCAAGATATATATAAATATTAAAACATTATGTTGTACACCTGAAAATAATATAATGTTATATGTCAATTATATCTCAATTTTTAAAAAGCACAAAAATGCATAGAATGAGGCACTGGATGACTGTGAAAAGGATAATTGTTTCTAGTATGAGAACTGAAGAAAGGAGACGGAGGGTTGCCTTGTTTGACCTCAGCTGGGAACATGTGCATTGGGCGCTGCTCAAATTTTTCAACACTCTGTACTTATCTGTGAATGACAGCGTGAGTGTTGATTTTGAGGTTACAAATAAATTTTGGCAAGTAGGCACATTTGCAAATATGGAATCCATGAATAATAATCGACTATATATCCTTGCTCTTACGTTTTCTTTCTCATTAAATGACACCACTGTCAAACCAGTTATCCAGGTTAGAAACCTCACGTTAGCTTGCTGTCTTTTCTGTCCTTTACCACCAATGTCCAATCAATCATCAGCTTGTACCTCGTAAATATATGTCAGGTTCAGACTGATCCTTTTGTATCTAATGTTCCCTTTCTTCATTCTGCTCAGTACATTACAACTTACAAATGTCTAAAACTCTGATTGTCTCTAGAGTTGAAGTGCAAATATCTTAACAAAATTTATAAAGTCCTCTAGCCTTTATTTCTTGTCATTCCTTTCTCTTACATTCTGAAGGTTCCATCATGAAGAATTTCATTTCATGGGATGCATGAACCTCTATGTCTCTACAAGAACTATTTTTCCCTTTCTTTTTATGTGGTTTATTCTGACTCATTCTTCAACTATGAATATAAATGGCAATTTTTTTTTCTGGGAGGCTTTCTCTGACATTCCTCCTACCTACTACACACACACACACACACACACACACACACACACACTCCAATCCATAGGATTCTGTGGTATTTTTTGTTCATTTAATTGCTAGTTTTCCACCATAGACTATAAATTCAGTGATGTTCTTTATTGTATGGTAAGCACTTTATGTACAAAAAGTGACTTGTTTTTCTGTGATGTTATGTGTGTTAATTAATTATTACAAAGCCTTTGGACCAGTGTAATACTAATGGCATAAAATGAAAACAACTTTTCACTGGTCTGTTATTTGTATCTATTTGCTTATACTTTCACTGGCTTTTGAGGTGGGTTTTTTAAAATTAATATTAATGATTAGAGGAGCTTGAAACTGAAGTGGCAAACTTTTATAGTTCATCTGTTGATCTGTTTGTGAAAAGACAGGCACTTGGCCGGACTGGTCAGGCATCTACTTTAAATTCTACCTGTAAGTATTGAGTTGACAAAAGTGGTAGAAGAAATAGAATACTCAGAGGTGAATTTATTTAGCAGCCACTAGGGAAAATCTAACTCATTTTTGTAAATAGAGAAGCCAGAATTACTAGATAAATTGGTCTTTTCTTGTGTTTTTATTTTATCGAATGAGTATTGAAAGGCAAAACTGTATCTAGTTTAGAACTAAGTAGAGGTCTATGATAGGTTTTTATCTAGAATTTCATCTTGTATAATTTCTATCTTTTATAACAAATAATTAAATTATTATACAATGGTCTAATTTGAGAGAAGACTTTCCCTAAATTCTCAGCTAAGTGTATCTTGGCTCCAAAGCATGTTGAATGTGTAATGTCACACAAGAATAATAAAGGGCCTTTAGGGTTGTTAACTTTAAAATGAAAAGCCCTCAGTGTGTACAGAATGTAATTGACATTTAATAATACCACTATGCTGTGAAATGGTGACAAGTGGGGAATAACTTTAACAAACCAACAGGCAGTTTCCACTTCTTATTTCTTAAATAGAATCATTTGCTACCTCATTAACTTATGGACTAAGAAATAAGCAAGCCTTGAAATAACTGTCTTAATGTTTGATTTCATTTTATAGCAGGAAAAACTCAGGTGTCTACAGTTATAATCACGCTAGCATTTTAAAACCTTTGTTTTTAAGCTACACCAGGGGTCAACAAACCATGGCCCATGGCCACCCTGCTGCTTGCTTTGATGTGACCTGTGAACTCAAAATGGCTTTTACATTTTTAAACTGTTGAAAAATAAAAAAAGAATATTTCATGACAGATGAAAATTATATGAAATTCTAATTTCAGTTTCCACAAATAACGTTTTATTGGAACACAGCCACACTCACGTGTGTACTGTCTGTGGCTCCTTTTGTATTTCAACAGCAGAGGTGAGTAGTGGCGACAGAGACTGTATAGCTCACCAAGCCTGAAATATTTACTGTCCTGCCCTTTAGAGGAAACGTTTGCCAACCCCTGAGCTTATGCTATTGAGTTAGTGTGATTTAGTACCTTAAATCAGCTTCTCCGGTTTAGGGATCTAACAGATAAGTCATGTTGAATAGGATTCTTCAGACTTTTGGGAAGGTGAAGGAAACTCAACTTCGGTATTACATAGAGTTTACACTTTTTCGCATGGGCAAGGCTTTCATTTCCATCATTGATTTATTTCATCTCGTTTTTAAAACAATAAGCACATGCATAGCGGTGATTATTTATCAGACACTGTTCTAAAAGCTTTATAACTCATCTGAATCCTCATGACAGTGATAGGGTGGCATCTCTACAGATGAGAACACCATAGCACATCTGTTAGTGAAAGCCGAATAGTTAAATGGTGGAAGGTAAATCAGTGAAAGTTATACAGCTGGTCATATGAGTTATACAGCTAGAAAGGAGCAGACTTGCGATTTGAATGAAATCATCATCATCTGGTTCCAAAATCAGTGCTCTTAACCACCGCGCATGCTGTCTCTCCATTTCTACTCTTATTTATTTAGAAAAGTCTTGGATTCGGAGTAGAATTTAGTCATGGGGGGGCATCATTTTTTTTAAAGATTTTATTTATTTGTTTGATGGAGAGAGAGCACAAGAAGGCGGAACAGCAGCAGAGGGAGAGGGAGATCAGGGCCCGATCCCAGGACTCTGGGATCATGTCCTGAGCTGAAGGCAGACATTTAACCGACTGAGCCACCCAGGTGCCCCGGCGCGGGGCGGCGGGGGGAAGCATCATGTTTTAAAAGCTTTGAGTTCTATTAGTTTCCTAGGGCTGCTGTAACAAAGTATCGCAGGTTGGGTGCACAGCAGAAATTTATTGGGTCCCAGGTTTGGAGACTAGAAATCCAAAAGCAGGTGTCAGAAGGCCATCCTCCCTCTGAGACTCTGGGTGGCATCCTTCCTTGCCTCTCCCCAGCTTCTGGCGGTGGCCAGCAATCCTTGGTGTCCTTGGCTTGCAACTGCGTGATTCTGGGCTCTGCCAGTGTTGTCACAGAATATTCTGTGTGTCTATCTCTGTGTCTTTTCTTTTTAAGGACACCAGTTATATCGGATTAAGGGTCGCCCTACTCTAGTGTGACTGCATCTTAATTTAAGTACATCTGCAGTGACCGTATTTCTAAATAAGATCCCATTATGACGTCCCAGGAAGGACATGAATTTTGAGAGGATGGGATTCAACCCAGTTACAAAGCTCATGAGCCGGCTCTTGTTCTCTGGAGCACCTTTCAATTTAAGAAACTGTGCACCAAGAATTTCCAGGGCTTTGTTTCTTCTTTTTTGGTGTTAATCCTGTGCTTGATTATGTGCTAGCTGGGAAGACTGATGTATTGTTCTCCACTTCTGCCTCTTTCCTCCCTCCCTCTGGCCCTTTGCTCATGATTCATTTGGGACTGATTTTCATTCTGAACATTTTTCTTCTGGAATGTTCTGTGAGGTTTTTAAAGAACATTTGCTCAACTGCTCTTTTGAGAATGTTGGTTTGTCTTCATTCTTGTGAATTTGTGATAGTTGATTCAGCAACCAGCTTTGGTGTGTTGGTGGTTGAGTTCTGGTAGTGTCCTGTTAAGAATCTTTTGTATCCATTCTTATGGGATTTGTAAGTAGGGTTCAATAAATGGTAATAGTTGTTTTTATTTTTTCTATGATTATTATCATTGTCAAAATAGCAGATTTTGAGAAATGTGGGGTTGCCTCACTTCCAGACCTGGAAGCTTCTCTTTTCCCACAAAATAGTAGAATAATTGGTCAGATTGCGTCAACCCATTTCCTTTTGTTTATTTACAGGGTGCCCGGGAAACATTTGAGAATTATTACCGAAAACAGAGGCGAAAACAGGCCCGTTTGGTGCTCCAGCCTCCATCTAACATGGTAGGATCACCAACTTAACTTTTCTCAAATTTTCACTTTTCTTCTCTGGCAGCTGTTCATTATTTTGCATATGTACTATTTTTTTTTTTAAACTGTCGCTCTGAGATCATTTTTGGTGGATGTGACAGTAAGAAAATAGCAACTAACATCTATTGATTGCTATGTGTCAGGCATTGTTTTAGGTACTGGGATGAATGATCTCAGTTCATCCCCTCATTATAACCCTATAAGGTAGGGTACTATTGTTATATTCACCTGAGTCTTGGTAACTGAGCCTTAAGAAATTAAGTAACTGATTTTAACTTTGTCTTAATGTATCAAAATAGAATAACTTTTTTCTTCTTTGCTTTGTTGCAGCATGAAACTTTAGATGGCTACAGGAAGTATTTTAATCAAATTGTAGGGTAGGTATATATATGTGTGTGTATGTATTTAAATTTATACACTTTTAATACCTAGACTCGTGAGACTTGGAAAAATAAGTTTTCCTTGGGAGATTTTTTTTCTCTTTTTCTTTTAAATTCTTAAGATTTATTTTTGACTTTCTGATAATTTTAAAGGAATGTCTTATTGGTTTTAGCATTATATTGTTGGAGAGTAGTTTTGGTGGATAAAGGGAGAAAAACTTTGAATTGTACTTTTATTACACCTGATGTTTTGTTTCTCTATTCTTGGTAAGAGGGAACCAAATAATCAGCAAAAGTTGGCAAACTTTTTCTAAAAGGGCCAGATAGTAAAGTATTTTAGGCTTCACAGGCCCTACGGTTTCTGTCACAACTATTCAGCTCTGTTGTTGCAGTGTGAAAGTGGCTATAGACAATACAGCAATGAGTGAACGTGGCTGTGTTCCAATAAAAGAATATTTATAAAAACAGGCAGTGGGCCAGATTCGTCCCATGGGCTATATAGTTTGCCACCATCATCTAGAGTATACATACTAATATGGAATTGCATTTGCCAAATAAACACCCCAAATATAGGCAGCTTATTCTAATTGCAAAATAATGACTTTGCAGTTAAAAGAAAGGGAAATAAGTTGGATTGTTCTGTGAAATTTTCTTTTTTATTTCAGATTTAGATTTTTCAATGTAACTGATAGTTTTGATTAAAATATATCATGAGAATTCCTTATTTAAAGAATTATTTAGTATGAACATCTAGCCAAGGGAGCTAAAGATACATTGTAAATGCACAACAATAAAGCTACAACAGAGTGTTAAAAAATAAGTTTGCATTTTCTTGACCTTTGTAAGATACCTTTTCTACCCTGTAATGAGGAAATCCATATAAAGGGAATCATTTTGATATTTTGTATGTTGGGCTCTTACAAAAATGTATATTTTAGCTTTCATTATCTCTTTAAAATCAGTTATTTTTTTTTAAATGTCTTAATGGCCTGGTATTTTTAATATAGTAAAATTAGCGTCCCTTACCTGTAACCATTTTCTTCCCTTTTAAATTGTTGACCAGTATGGTTAACATTTTTTTTTTTTGACTTAAACAATGGAAATTTATTTTCTCAAGTTCTGGAGGCTAGAAGTCCAAGATCAGGATGTCAGCAGGTTTGGTTTTCTGAGGCCTCTCTTACTGGCTTGCAGGCGGCCACTTTCTCACTCTATCCTCTGCTTCCTTTTTTTTTTTTTTTTTTAAATTTTATTTTATTATGTTATGTTAATCACCATACATTACATCATTAGTTTTTGATGTAGTGTGGTTCACATTTAATAGAAACGTGACTCTTAATTTCTGTAAAGTGATTGGACAAAATTCTAAGTCCTAGGAATGTGATATTTTTGTGTATGACACCAAGTAGCTTTCTTTAAGAAAAAAATGACTATTAACTCTGAATTTGATGGCAGCTCTTAATGTTTGTCAGACCCTGGAGATAGTCGTCAAACTGTAATTTCTGACAACTGTACTTTCTTTTTTCCTCCATCTTAGCTTTTTTGTGGTTGAAGATCACATTTTACATACAACCCAGGGCTTAGTAAATAGAGCCTACATTGATGAACTCTGGGAAATGGCACTTTCAAAAACCATTGCGGCACTCCGAACCCACTCGGTATGTAAGAAGCGCCCGTGAGAAGTTCTCATTTATTGCTGATTATCTATATACTGGTCAGTGTTGTCCTGCATTAAAAGTATGTATTGTGTGGAATCACCTACTTGGAGCTCTCTCTTTCAAAGACATATGGAAGTAGCCACTTCAAATTGCCTTCCTTTCTAACACTGAGCCCACTTTTTTTGGGTGCTCTCTGCAGTAAGAAATAAACAAAACAAAAACCCCAACAACTGACATTTATTGGAATCTTTTCTCTGTGTTGGGAGTTGGTGGTGTGTGTACTTCATATATATTTCATAAGGTAGGTATTATTATTATATTTACTTTATGGTCTGGGGAACTGAGCCTCAGAGAGGTTAAGTAACCAGCCTAATGTTACACAGTAAGTGGTAGAGCTTGGATTCGATTCCAGACATGTGACTCCAGAGCCCATATTCTCAGCCACTACCCTAAATTGCCTTCTATAATGCCAATTAATACTGACTTGGAGTTCACAGTTTTATTCTTATTTTTTGAAAAAAAAAAAAAAGCTTATAACATATCAGTAAGTTACCTAATTATGAGTTCCCATGATTTTGATATATTTTATTAAAGCATGAATTTTTGATGATAATTCACTTTATTTCAGATAGATAATATTGGCTCCGAATTAATCATTTGTTCAGTATTTCTTTAACACATGTTGGCAATGGGAATACAACGGTGAGCAAGATGGATAAAATCTTTGCTCTCAGAAAGTTATATTTTGATTGGGGAGGTTCCCAATAAACAAATAAATAAGAATATCAGATAGTGATAATACAATGCAATTAAAACAGTGATAGTTTAGGGTGCCTGCTTTTGATTGGTTGATCAGCAGCGGCATTCTGAGATCAGAATATCAAGGAGTCACTTTATGCAAAGATCAATTAAAAGGGAATTCTAGGTATAAGAGATAGTAGTACAGGGACTTTGGGGGGTACTTTTCTATCTGAACTGTTTGAGGAATGATAGTGAGGACTTAATAATAGAAGATAATTTAGCATCTAGAATATTTCAGTAAATGGCTCTCATATCCATCTAGTTGTGCCAGCTAGAAACTTAAGTTATCCATGATCCTTCAGCTTTCTTATCTCTTCATCAGCAAGTGTTCCTGAGTGAATACCATGTGTAAAATCTGTAATTGATGGGATTGTAGCTGTTTTAGGGAATTGAAAAATGTTCAGAGTGGGTAGAACATGGAATGTAGAAAGTTAGGCATGGTATGAAGTAAAAATAAAAAAGTAGATAGATGTCATATTATTTAAGACATATTTGATGCTTTAAGCACTGGGTTGAATGGAATGTGTATGTGATCAGTGTGAGGGTAGGGTAAATTGGAGTGAGAAGATCAGATTTCCATTCTGGCTCAATTATGGATGAGTGACGGGAAAGGATATGGGCAGAACAATTAATAGGATAGTTTAATATTCAGGCAAGAGGTGATGATAGCTGGACCAAGGGCAATAGTAGATATGGAGAGATGTGGATGAATTGGAGAGATTTTTAGGAGGTAAGATTAATTGTATTTTCTGATGGATTAGATGTGAAAGGTAAGGTTAAAAGCATATCGAGGTAATGCCTAGGTTTATGGTTTCTTTCCCTTTGATGGTTGGAGTGGGGAGGTCATCAGTGGCCTTTGAATATGATTACTTTGCCTTTGTGCTAGCCAAGTGACAAGGTGTAGGAGTTTGGTTAATATATGCATTTGAAACCAAAGAAGATATGTCATTGAATACATTGCAAATGTTTTTCTCCTTTTATTTTTATTTATGGTTTCTCTTTTGGTATTTAGACATGTTAAATGTTTGCCTCTTTATATATCTATCCTTTTTTAAAAGGATTTTATTTATTTGAGAGAGAGAATGAGAGCGGGTGCATGAGCCGGGGGGGGGGGGCGGTGGAGAGGGAGAGGAAGACTCAGACTCCCCACTGAGCAGGGAGCCTACCGTGGGGCTTAATCCCAGGACCCTAAGATCATGATCTGAGCTGGAGGTAGACATTTAACCAGCTGAGCCACCCAGGCGCCCCTATATATCTATCTTATTTTAAAATTTCTCTCATTGCTTATATGTGACCTAGGACTTCATCTGACATTTTTATCATTTTACTCTTTTGTCATAACAAAGTCTGAAAAATTTAAAAATATTTTTTAAAAGTTCCTGCCTGTTCCAAGACTAAAAAAAGTCTTGTAACTATGTTATGGCTTGATTTTTTTTTTTTTTACACATTTATGTATATACTACCACTTATTATTTATTTTTATTTAAAAAGTGATTAAGGATCTCATTTTACTTTTTTGCAATAGTGTATCTATTGTCCTAGGATCATTTTTTTAATGTCTTACCTTCTCCCTTAGTATAATGTGTTTTTATATGTAAATATTTATTTTACAAAGGTAACATGTTTATTCTAAGATAGAAAATATTGATTATTAATAGTAACAAATTTTGGCCATGATCCCTGGCATGATTATCATTAGCTTTCTTATATGTAAATTTAAAGATTCTTTTTCTTGTGTATGAAAACACAATATACAATATGTATTTTAAATAGAAACCAGCTATGGTTTTCACTTTGTGTCTAATCAATCTGTATTAATTTTAATATTTACTTGCATAATATTCCATTGTAGGAATGTATCGTTTAAAATAATTAATTCACTTTTTAAAAAAAATTTGGGGGCCCTTTTTTTTAGCTGTTGTAAACATTGCAGTGAATATTTTTATAAAAATATTCTTGCACAATTGATTATATCTAGGATAAATTCTTAGATTTATCTAGGACAAATTAGTGAGTTAAAGGATCTGTACACTTCTTAGGCCCTGGATGCATATTGTAATTTGCTTTGCAAAAATATTTATCATTTAGTACTCTGAGCATTGTCTTTTTTTTTTTTTAAAGATTTTATTTATTTGAGAGAATGAGATAGAGCACAAGAGGGGGGAGGGTCAGAGGGAGAAGCAGACTCCCCACTGAGCAGGGAGCCCGATGCGGGACTCGATCCTGGGACTCCAGGATCATGACCTGAGCTGAAGGCAGTCGCTTAACCAACTGAGCCACCCAGGCACCCCTGAGCATTGTCTTTTAGAATGCCTATTTCCCTATTCCTTTTACTTCACAGAAAGTTATGTTTAAAAACAAAAAATCATTCCTAATCTAATATGTCAGAAATTATATCTTAATTTAACATGTTTTTCTTTGATTAATACTGATATTGAAACTCTCTTTAGACGTTTTTAGTTATTTGTATATCTTCTTAAACTTTCCTGTTCATATGCATTGCCTTTATATTTTAATAGTTTAAAAATATTTTATTTATTAATAAAACATGGATGCTAGCTTTTAATCTGAATGTTAATTTCTGGTCTAATATGTAGGTTGCAAATATTTTTTGATAGTTCCCCATGTCTCTGACTTTGCTTTTCTTTTCCATGGCTTTACGGAAGTTTAAAATTTTTTGTAAATATATTGATTTTTAACTTGACAACTTATGTCTTCCTTATTGCAAAGAATATATAATTATTTGTCTATATTTGATTTTAGTATTTCTGTACAGTTACTTTTTTATGTATATATCACAGACATAAAACGTTTATTTTAGTATAGGGTGTGAGGTTGGATTCTTTTTTTTTTAAGATTTTATTTATTTATTTGATAGAGATAGAGCGAGCATGCACACATGCATGCAAGTGGGAGGAGGGGCAGAGGGAGAGGGAGAGAATCCCAAGCGGATTCCACACGGAGCGTGGAGCCTGCCACTGGGCTCGATCTCATGACCCTGAGATCATGACCTGAGCCAAAACCAAGAGTTAGTGCTTAACCTACTGAGCCAACCAAGCGCTCCTTGGATTCTGTCTTTATTTTTTACAACGACTCATCACTTCTAATAACATTACTGTGTTAATCTCATTTTATTCAGCTCAGATTGCCATAATGAAATGTCATAGACTGTTACTCAAACAACAGAAATTTATTTTCTTACAGTTCTGGAGTCTGGAAGTCTGAGATCAGGGTGCCAGTGTGGCTGGTTTTGGTGAGGGCTGTCTCTTGAATTGCAGATGGCTGTGTCCTCACCATGTCCTCACCTGGCCTTTTCACAGTGTCACCTGCTCCTTTTGTAAGGATACCGATCCCTTCAGATCAGGGCCCTTCCTCCTTTGACCTTAAATATCTCTCTAAGTTCCATCTCCAGGTATAGCTACACTGGGGGTTAGGGCTTTAATGTAGGAATTTGGGGAGGACATCATATTTAGTCCATAACATCTGTTTTTGTCCCCAACATATTTTGGAGGCTACCTTTATCATATAATAATATATTTTATAAATACTAAGCTCTGTTGCTGGCTGTATGATTCTTACCCTTCCTTTCCTTCTTTTTCTCTGTCTTGAACCAATGCAACATTGTTCTGATTACTATAATTGATATAGTAATATGGTATCATTTCCTAGAACATGTGCGTTCTCTAAAATCCTCTTTTTAGTATATGCTAACCATTTACATTCTTCTTATTCTTCCAGATTAATTTGAGAATCACTTTGTGACATCCCTTTCACCACTTAAAACACCTCCCCCCCCAGTTGAACTATAATATTATTATGCAGCGAATCTGTAAATTAAAATGGAATTAATTGACATATTTCAGTATCTGGTATTTTTCACCAGGAATATATGTATTTTTCTCAATTATTTGCTTTCATGTTTTTATGCAGTTACATTCATGTAATTACAAATTGATATTTGTCCGTATCAATGATTTCACCAATTTTATTATTTTGGGAATAATAAAATATTCTGGGAAAAGCTGTTTTTTTTTAGAAAACTTAGATTTCTTCCAAGTAATTTCTGTTTTGTAAAGCAATGGTTCATACCTTTTTCTCTGTGACTTACACATTTGAGGATGTGAGAGATACACTTAGCAGGAAACTGTCCTCTCTTCCTCCTCATGCAGTTGAATTTGATGTCAGGAAGAGCAGGATACTTTCCAAGTATGGTGATTAAAATGTATATATATGGAGAAAATTAATCTTAATGGAGCTGTTCTTTGTAGATCTATTGTGTATTCTTTTGAATTAAAGAATACATAACAAAATACTTTTTTTCTTCCCAATATTTCAGCATCAATCTGTAGAGGCAGAAAGTATATTAGTGGTTGCTTTGGGCTGGGAGTAGCTAGGAGGATAATTTAAATAACTTGCATTTTCTTTTTGAGGTAAAAAAAATGTTCTAAAATTGACTGTGGTTATGTTTGCACATGTCTGCGAATATATAAAAACTAAAAGCCATTAAATTATATATTTCAGATGGGCGAGTTGTATGGTATGGGAATTATATCTCAACAAGGCGATTAAAACATAACTCAGCATCATATACATTTATAATCATTTTATTTATTATGAGACAAGAGTAATTGATGCCACAAATGTTAATTCTGTTTCATGACACTATTTATTGTATTATATTACCCAGCAAAGCAAGCCAAAATAAGAGCAACCCAAACATCAAAACAGATCTCAAAAAGAAACACTGTATCTGAATGATTGTTACTTGTTTATCAAAAATCTATATATCTTTCTAACATTCTATGTTACATTTAAACTACTCTTTTTCTGATTGAATTATTAGTAATTGCATAAATTAGAAACATTTTGAAAGCAACAGTATTTCAGGTATTAATATGTATAGTATTCTCAATGCTGATTTCAAAACATGAAAGAGATCTTACATGGTCCATCTCTCTTGGAATTCAAATTTAGCAGTATATTAAAATATAATTTGTTAATACAAAGAAAAGTTTGTATCAGGAATGGTTCAATATTAGAAGATCTGCTAATATAGTTTTTAATAATATGATAAGCATCATCTGATAATACTGAAAGGGTAATATGATAAACCGATCATCTGATAATACTGAAGGGGATAATAGTGAAAGGGTACTCAAAATTATGGAACAATGGGGGCGCCTGGGTGGCTCAGTCGTTAAGCCTCTGCCTTCGGCTCAGGACATGATCCCAGGGTCCTGGGATCGAGCCCTGCATTGGGCTCCCTGCTTGGCGGGAAGCCTGCTTCTCCCTCTCCCACTCCCCCTGCTTGTGTTCCTTCTCTCGCTGTCTCTCTGTCAAATAAATAAATAAAATCTTTTAAAAAAATTATGGAACAACGTAATACTGTGTGGCAAAACCTCATGTTTTACAGATACTAAATATTGGATATTTTAGTTTGTTATGTGGTAGGTAGACAAGAGTGTGTACTGTGATAGCGGTTTTACACACACCCATGCCATATCCATACTCATACCCCTCACATATTTTAAGTTTTTTTGAGTCAAAAGGGTATACTGAGTATACTTGTCTTCTAGTTCTGCTAACCAAACTCTTGTAACCAAATAACATGGGGAAAAACAAAATAGAAAGAAATTCTACAAAGTACCATCTGTAGGCCAGAAGTTTTGAAAAATTTCTTTGAACTTAGAAAACAAACGAAATTAGAAAATTAACTAAACCCGAGACAAGAAAATATTACATTAAATATGGTAGAGGGAGGTACTGTCAAAGTAGGAGATATTCTTCCAAATGGAATCTAGGAATACTCTAAATTTAGAGTTAACAAATACAATGAGCAGGAATGGGCCTAGGAGAAATCATAAAAGAAATTATTTAGAGGTCTACTTTCCAAAAATCCTAGCCAGCCAGCTGCTCACCCAATTCCTTTGCCCAACCTTACCATCTATGTAAAGAGACAATAGTATGATCAGTAGAGTTCTCTCATGCTACCTTTTGAAGGAAGTGATTCATCTGCGCCCCTTCTGTGCCCTCTCCCCACTTACAAAGAGCCTGTAGTCACTTTCTTGGGAAACAGACTTAAACTTACAGAGGAAAAACCCATGCAAGTTATCCATACTAATCAACTAATCAACCTAGTCCTTCATTTGAAAACATGAACAGTCAAGAGTCATAAAATATTTGAGGAAAACCAATTACATCAAATAGAAGATAACAGTAAATAGAATAGCCATTCTTTAGCAAATACAAATAATTCATGGACTAGGAGAAAAATTTACAAAGTAATAATCATTCCTGGTTTTAGGAACATAAGAGACTAGGTTATTTATACCAACCCTTCAGCTGGAAACTACTAAAAATGCTGCATTTTTGTATATATACCATATAAAATGTTCTGTAGTTCTCAAGTGCTTGGTAAGGATATTAAGGAATTACCAAGCCAAATCCAGGGAAGTTGAGAGTCTAGAGAGATAAGCTAACCACTTAAGCTTTCCTTGCCTTGAGGTCACTTGTTAGTTCAGACAATTTGAACTTTGATTTTGACAGCTTCTTGGGGCCACCCAAGATAGAAAGTGTATAATATGGTGTCTTCAAACCAAAGAGATGGAAAATGTGAAAGGAAAGTTAAGAAACATGGATGGATACCTGATATTAATTTTTTGATTATATCAAATAGAGATTTAGAAAGAAAGGATAGTCACAAAGGAGGGGACTTTAAAAATTAAAGAATTAAAAGAAGGAAATTTTCCTGCAATGAGGAAAGACTGGATTCCTATAGTTGGAAGGCTGTATTGAGTGTCAAGCAGGATAAACGATGGGAGATAATTCTCTGACATTAGAAATTTTGCATTTTAGTTTGGGGGCAAAAGAAAGTCTTTTTCAAATATATGAGGATTCAAAGTTTACTCTTTATTCTATTTTATTGGTATTTTACAAAAAATGAAAAATCCAGATTATAAAATGGGATAGGATTAAATAAAATGTGTGCAAAAAATGGGTAACACTCATAGATAAATCTAATTAGCTGATATTTGATTATTTATGAAGTTTAATGCTTTTAAGAACCTGTACAGAAGGAGACTTAATGTTTAAAAAGTTTTTTTTTAAATGAAAATTCCGGATTATTTCATGTAAACAGTGGGAAGAAAGTGTATAACTTATTTAATGACTACTGTAAGTTAATTAAAAAGAACTATGATCCAATGAAAATAATGAAATAAAAAAGAAAGAAGAAATCATTGTAAATAGAAAACTGAAAATAAGATGGAATAGGTTCAACATGTCAGCAATCACAGGAAATGTCAAAGAGGCAGTTTTATAGTTTGCTTACATTATGATGACCTAAAAAGAGTGAAAATAAAGTAAGAGGAGCAGAAATGGCAGTATTCTCCAAGGCAAATAGAACTATTAAATGGGAGAAGAAAAGCATATTTTGTATTATTCTAGTTTTAACCCACCAAAAAGACAATAGCCTTTTTAAAAAATTTAAATTCAATTAGACAGGGCGCCTGCGTGGCTCAGATGGTTAAGCATCTGCCTTCAGCTCAGGTCATAATCTCCAGGTCCTGGGATCGAGCCCCACGTCGGGCTCCCAGCTCAGCAGGGAGTCTGCTTCTCCCTCTCCCTCTCCCCCTGCTTGTGCTCTCTCGGTCTCTCTCTCTCAGATAAATAAAATCTTTAAAAAAAAAAATAAATTCAATTAGCCAACTGACAGAGTTGTTAGTTTCATTACATCATTAGTTTCAGAGGTAGTGTTCAGTAATTTATCAGTTTCCAATAGCCTTTTTATAGAGGACAAGCAAGCATCATTATGTATAGAACAAGAACTGTTAGTAATAAGAAATTGATGAACCATACCATTGTGGGAGAATTCAACACACCCCTTTCAGAAATTGGGAGATCCAGTAGAGGGGAAGGAACCAAACTGTAATCAAGAGACTGTGAATATCAAAATTCCACATTTTTCACATAGTGACATATACATCTTTGAATCCTGCCCACAGAACCTGTCTTCCATGTCATTTCAATTTTCGGTTTTATTGATAAGAGATTATATATAGACTTTGTAACTTTTCCTCTGTATTTATGTTTATTTTCTCTTTGTATTCCTTGTC
This sequence comes from Callorhinus ursinus, assembly GCF_003265705.2. Taxonomy (NCBI): domain Eukaryota; kingdom Metazoa; phylum Chordata; class Mammalia; order Carnivora; family Otariidae; genus Callorhinus; species Callorhinus ursinus. Next base: position 51,076,638 of record NW_027397072.1, read on the forward strand.
TTCTTTACTTTTGTTTTCTCTTGTTTAATCAGGCTTCCCTGAGATTTGTCTGTTTTATTGATATTTTTAGTGAGCGTTTGGTTTCGTTGATCAAATCTTTCATATCTTCTCTATGTAATTTTTGCTTATAATTTGATCAGAATTGATCTCTCGTATACTTATGGTTTATTTTGGCTTTTTGAGTTAGCTTCCTGGGTTGAGTCCTTAATTTATTTTCAGTCTTTTGTGTTTTCTGTTTGCCTCTAAAAATATAAATGTATTTTGAAATGGCTTTAGGCACATTGCATAGGCTTTGATATCAAGTATTATATTGTTTATTTTAAAATAATCTGCAATATCAATTTTGATTTCTTTTTTGACTGAAGAATTATTTAGAATTTTTTTTAAAATTTCCAGCTGTTAAAAATGTAGATCATGATTTATTGGAATCTCTACTCATCTTTTCCCTGCTAAATCTGTTGTCATTCTGAGCCAGGAAAGGGTTAGACCCTTTCTAGAGAGCCTTTACCATGTGAAGCATTAAGCAATGAAAGAATTAAAAATTTAGTTTTATTTTTAATAATTAAGATGTTTTTTCCTCATTGTCTTTTATTTCCTTTAGTCTTACTGCTCTGATCCAAACCTCGTGTTAGATTTGAAGAACCTCATTGTGCTTTTTGCTGACACACTTCAGGTTTGTGACTTCTGTTTACATAGAGTTACCTAGATTAGTGTTCATCAGCTCTAGATCTTTTCCTTGTCTACCCAGCTTGAATAAATGCCTTTTAGTTTTTAGTTGTATTTCTTCTTTTCCTAGAGCTAGATCTTATCTTTTTATAGCATTTCTTGGTCATCACCTTGACCAGTTTATATTCTCATAAATAGTTCCAGTCCCTTTTTTTTTGCTCGAGCCAAGTCAATTAATTGAACCACTCACTACCTTAGTTTTTTAAAATGTCCTTAATTCAGATACAATGCTTGAGTGATTTTGGAGTTTTTTAAAACTAGTATCTTGAATAATGATTGTTGATTTGAACCACGAATCATATCCAATAAGATAGCATTAGAAATGGGTAGCATTTCAAATTTCTCTCGCTATTCATGAAGTTTGCTAAGGGTACATGACGAGTTGCAGGGAGAACTTAGTGGACACTGTACCCAGTATATATTGATTTTAAATTTCTTCTTTCTATTTTTTTTCTGACTGGCTTAAATAGTTTGGTATGTATCTTTTAATTCTTGAGAGATAAGCACTGGACATTAGGTGGGAATGAAACATGCTGATGTCATGCTTTCATTTAAATTGAATGATAATATAATTCAGTGCCTGATTTCTCTCATGTTGCTAATAAAAAAATCACCCTATAAAATGAAGTTATTTTCTTATTTTGTTTCAGGTGTATGGTTTTCCTGTAAATCAGCTTTTTGACATGCTGTTAGAAATCAGAGATCAGTATAGTGAAACTCTGCTAAAGAAGTGGGCAGGTATCTTCAGGTGAGAAATTATCTGTAGTCCCGTGTGGTGTGTATGTGTACACGTGCGCATGTGTGCTAGTGTCTCTTTATACATAAGGCTTCTCAGATAAATAAGCAACAAGTACGTGTGGCTTACGTATTCTAGCTGTGATACAAGTTATGATTCAGAATTCAAGCAAATTGTAGAGATGTCCCAAATAAAGTTCCCAAGATATCTGATCTCAATGTATTATGTCTGCTATGTGGAGAGTCCCCAGACCCCATTTTGGCTTTTTTCCCCCTCTTGAATAAATGTCAGATACCTTAGTTCATACCATTCAGATCATTTTGTGTCTTCTTAATATATTTTTTGGCTTTCTTTTTGAAGATCATGGCTAGTCAATAGCTCACTTATAGGGTAGTAGCTTTGAGTCCTTTTGAATAATTTAGGAGTTTTGGAACCTTTTTTGAAGACTTACTCATGTGATTCCTCACATTCTTCCTTCTCGACATTTAGAGAGGAAGCCTATTCCAATCCAGTGTTTGAAGTGTATTATTTAGATTTCATTTATTTATTTGTCAGAGAGAGAGAGCACAAGCAGGGGGAGCAGCAGGCAGAGGGAGAAGCAGGCTCCCCGCTGAGCAGGGAGCCTGACGTGGGACTCGATTCCAGGACCGTGGGATTGTGACCTGAGCCGAAGGCAGACGCTTAACCAACTGAGCCACCCAGGCGCCCCTGAAGTGTATTATTTAAATAGTTACTGCATCATGCATTGTGTATACAATAATACGAGAGTTACCCTGTTATACCTTGCACTCACAAATATCTACTTGGACTGTTTGCCTGGCACGCAACCCATGTCAGATCACTTGAGTTTCTTCTCCTTTTGAGCCTTTATTTTTTTATTTAAAGTGATCTTCTTGCTTTATTGCAAGACCCTGTCCCCAGATCAGCTTACCCCGTTTTCAAATTCTTCTAGCTTTAAGATCTTACATTTTTCCTTTAATCTTACTAATGGTACAGTTGTATTTATGGGAGGATTATGTCTGTAAGAACCTTGAAAATTAATAACATCGTATATCCATGGTCTTAAAGAGTGTCCGATCCGATCCCTCCAGTAAATTTGATTTTGATTTTGGTAGTATGGTCTCTGCTTTTAGAGAGTTTCCAGTCTAGTTAAGGAGCCAGTTCCTATGGATGAAGTTCATCCTTAATACAGAACAGTAGATGAAGTATATGAATATAATTTGGATTTATTATAGAAGTTACTTTTCCTCATCTGCCAATTTTGAAAGTTAGAATAGAAGATCTAGTACAGTATTAAAGAACATAATCAAATATATTTTCTTTAAAAACAAAGCAGAAAAACCCCAAATAGAACCTTTTTGCTTTTTTTCCAAGCACACAGTCTTTTGTTGTTTACTACTTGTTTGCCTTATGACTTCTACATGTTGCAATGAAATTTTGTCTCATTTAAAAATCTTAAATCCTATGAGATTATGTTTATAACTGTGTTCCCTTTGTTTCAGAGTGTAGTTTTCTTTTGGTCTTCTGTTAAAGATGTTTTTACCTGAAATAGATAGCTTCATTGCAGAAGGGGAATAGGCTAGGGACTGGAAAACATTTGTTTTGGTGGTTATATACATACAACCATTTGAGTTTACCTGAAAATTACTTGTGATAACTACAGTGATTAACCGGCTCACCCTTCCTTCCTTCCTTTTCTTTCTAGAAACATACTTGATTCTGACAATTACAGTCCTATACCAGTAATAAGTGAAGAAATGTATAAAAAGGTGGTAGGACAGTTCCCATTCCAAGATACAGAGTTGGAAAAGGTAAGAGTACTTTACAAAAAAATTCTGTTTGCTTTGGCATCCTCTAAAAGTTTTCTTTTTATCAGTGTCATTAAAGGCACTTCCTCCAACTCAATGCATTAGACCTCTACAACACCTTCAGAGAATGATTTTGGGGCTTTAGAAGAACAGAAGTTCCTGTTTTGGGAATCAGTAGATGACCTGAGGGTCCTTTCACCTCTGAAGTGTTAGGAGTATTGCTGGGCATGTTCCAATGTTGTTTATACTTTGAAATACTTGCTTTTATTATAGTTTTAGGACATTTTCTCCCCAAACATACACTAAAAATTATCCCGTGCTCTATAATTCTATTGGTTTTGACAGTGTATTGAGTCATATACGTACTACCACAATAATGATACCAAAACAGTTCCATCATCCCCAAAAGTTCCCTCATGCTGCTCCTTTTTAATTAATTCCTCCCAACCCTAACCCCCAGCCTTTGGCAACCAATCTAGTTGCTATCCATCTACTTTTGCCTTTTCAAGAATGCCGTATAAATGGAATCATACAGTAGGTAACCTTTTGAGGCTGGCTTCTTTCACTCAGCATGATGCTTTTGAGATTTGTCTAAGTTGGTGTATGTAGCAATAATTCATTCGTTTTTATTGCTGAATACTTACCACAGCTTTTTTTTTTTTTTGGCCCTTCATGTGTTAAAAGACATTTGAATTATTATTTATTTAAATTTATATCTCATTCTTTTCAGCATCAGGAAACTTTTGGAAACACTTCCTTAAATTTGAGGTTGTTAATTCCTTTTGCATTTTAATTAATTTATAAATATTGTCAGCGTATGTTGGTTTGTGACTTGCTTTCATTCATTCTTGCATTTATAGCAACCATTTCCAAAAAAGTTTCCTTTCTCTGAATTTGTGCCAAAAGTTTACAACCAAATTAAAGAATTTATTTATGCCTGCCTGAAGTTTTCGGAAGATCTTCACCTAAGGTATGCTTTGAAACAGTGGAAATGTAACAGATGTTGAGATTGTGACTCTTAACGTGCATGAATATTCTGAAAACCTTTGCATAACCCCTTCAGCTCTGATTTTGAAAGTATTAATATTAGCCATTCACAGTATGGCATCTGCCATATTATAGTCATGGTAAGAGGGGAAGTTGGAAACTTGAAAATAATTTGTTTTTGTTTATATTACTTTGCTTAGTCTCTATTTTCATTGTAGATTTGCATTTCAATGCTTTTTTTGTTAGTGAGAAGTCACTAAAAAACAGTATATTAATTTTTACTTTCTAAAATTGATGAAATTTTAAGGCCACTAGGGGAGTAGCAAGTATAATCCCTTGGAAACATCCTTCTTTCCAAATATTCTCTGGACTTCTTGAAGGTATCCTCATCTCCTTTAAGTTAAATTATTTGACTAATGTATACCAAGCTTATTTATGTCCCAGATACATCCTGCCTACTGGGAATGCAGAAGTAAAAGACACAGTTCTTTGCCCTCAGATATTGTCAGTATGTACTGAGGATATTAGGCATGAAAATATACCATGGCAAGTGTTGAAATATGGAGAGTTGACTTGCAAAACACCTAGAAGACTACTTAGCTCATCTTAAAGAATTTAAGGGGAATAGTCGTGATTGTTTTTCTAAAAGACAGTATTTTAGACAGTCTTTTAGATTGTTTTTTCTAAAAGATTATTGTCTTTTCTAGAAGAACCCCCTCCTCTCAGTGAATGATACTACCATTCACCCAAGCCAGAAATCTAAGAATCATTTCAACTCCTTATTTTCTATTAACTATTTTTATTAAAAACAAAGTTTCAAGCATTGGTCTATATTTTTGTAAACACTTTAAAAATATATTAAAAACATCTGTAAAACTGAAAATAGTACTAATCTATGAGGTACTAGAAAGTATACTCCATTTTTCAGAGGAAGAAAGTGAGCAGAGAGAGGTTTAGTAACTTTATCAAGATCACACAGGAGTAAGTGTTTAAGCCAGAATTCAAATCTGGTCAGCATCAGCTTCAACAAAAGGATTACTGCCATGTTTACAATTCTTACCCTTTGGCTTCACTGTATTCACTGTATTAGTATTTTACATGCATTGTCTCGGATGGTTGTCACAATGTTAAGTGTTAATTATCCCATTTAACAAGTGAAGACAGTGCTCATTTGTAAATTAACCTCTCTAAACCTAATTGGTAACAAAATTGATTGTTGTGTTTTTTATTTGCAGCTCTTTTTTCTTTAAAGTTCTCTCTTCCCAGTGTGGCTTCTTTCATTCACATTGTAGTTATAATTGAGTTGGGCCACTTAAATAGTCTCCTAATTATTCTGAAATGTCTAACTTTGCTTTCCCAACCATCTGCCCTTTCTCCTCATTCTATTCTGTATGTTCCCTGGAGTAATTCTTCTAAAATCAAATCTTATCATTTAACTTTACTCTGCTCACCTTTCCAAGGATTCCTCGCGGCCTACTGCATAAAATTCAAACTCCAGCCTGACACAGTTATCCATCTGCCTCCTCCCCCACTCCTTGAGCTAGTCCCCCTTGTACCTTTCCAGGTTCATATCCCAGGCTAATTTCGGGGTCACTCCATGCTTCAGTCCTACCAACCTGTTTGCTGTTTTCTGATCCTAATACGCTCTTTTGTACTGGGCTTTCCTCATGACTGTCTCTACCTGAAATTACCTTTTCCTTGTTAGTGCTCGTAACTAGCTTCTAACCATCCTTCCAGGTTCACTTTAAGCCTTTAATGAATGAAATCTTTCTGACCACTTCCATCCCTCATGGAGCTGATCTCCTGGCTCCTTTGTGCTCTTTCTGTACTTCGTGAACGCTGTTATCAAAACTTCTTAGATTTTATTGCTGTACTTGTATCTTTGTGTTTCTGTATGCGCTAGACCGCAGGCTCCTTTATTTATCTACTGGTTTATTTGCCTTACATTATAGGTACGCTGTTATTTGTCAGATGATGCTTGGTAGTGAGGATGTTAAGATACTGAAAATATGTTCCCTGTCTTCAAGGAGTGTGTAATCTAACTGAGGAACTGAACAATTGGTGATAGTTGTGTTATGATGGAGAGACATAGCAGCAATATAGGAGCCAAAAATTGAGACAAATTAAGGTTAGAAAAGGCCTCTTGAAAGGTAGAAACATTTAATGTTTTGTTCAGCACAACATCCCCTGCACCAGCTCAGTAAATTAAAAAAAAAAAAAAAAAAGAATGAGTGAATGGAATGTATGGCATGCCAGGCAACTCTGAAAGTAAACATAATTGGAAAATAGTTTGAGTCACTTGTTTAATAATCATTCTTACTAAGTAAAAAATGAAGCATAGGGCTTGTACAGTTAATTTGTTCTTTTCTTTGAAAATGAGGTTGTTTTTATGGAACTTGTTGCGTGGAAAGGAGATTATCTTTGGAATTTATAAACCAAAACTTTTTCTTACCCCTTGGGGCCCCCCTTCTCTACCACCGCCAAATGACTTAATAACCGAGAATGGTCTCTAGGGTACTGTCAGGTATGTTACTATATAGAAAATATTACAAGTTCATCACATTGTGACTCTTTCTATCCTGTGTTGAAGGATAGGTAATATGGCAAAGGGATAATGTGAGTAAATTGTTCAGAAGTCTTTTTCTTGCTTGACTATATTGAGCTTTTGCCTGAAAACCCCCTTTGTTATGTTTAACATTGACAAAAATAAATATTCAATTTGGGAAGATTTTACAGATTTTTATAATTTGGGATATGAGAAATAATATGTATAAAACAATTAGTTCTCTTAAACACAAGACTCTTAAAATTGAAAGACTGCTGTATTGAGATTTTTATGAAGCTTTAAAGATAATTATTCTCGTAAATGAAACGCATATTTTTTTCCTTATAAGACTTTTCTCTTTTGCCTTGGATAGAAGATGCTGAATAGTATTAGAAATATTGAAAAACAATGTATGAATTCTGAGGACACAGAACTCTTTCTGTTTGAAAGAAAATTCTTTTTTTTTTTAAAGATAGATAATAAATGGCATGTCTTTGGTAAAATAATGTTGTAGCACTTGCACTTGACTTAAAAAATAGAAATACACACCCACACGCGTACACATATACACACACAGTTTATTGTTATAAAATTGGATCTCTGTAAAGAATTTAGGAGACAGAATAGGTCAAAGAAGAAAAATTTAAAAGACTCAAAATTTTAACACATAGTAATAACCACTCTTCATACCTGGGAAATCTTTTTCTTTTAATCTTTCTTCCATGTGAATCCTGTACATGCATAGGACTTTTTTTTTTTTTAAAGCAAATTACTGTGAGATATTTCTGCTTCTATTTACAATATAGAAAGCTGGAAAGAGTATTGTTTCCTCCCTAACAATGAAAAAAAGCACAAAACAAAACAGATAAACTACAAAATGAAAATTGTTCTGGAACCCATCAGAGAGCAGAAGGCACTTAGAAAAAAGAAGATGCTACATGCAGGTTTAGTGAAAAGTATTACAGCAGACTTCTCAAAAATTACAAGCCTGAGAGGATGGTGTGCCAGGCTTCAAGGACTCAGAACAAATCAAGAGAGAATTCTATAGACAGCAAAGTAACTTCCAGAAACAAAGTAAATTTTTTTTAGCCAAACGGAAGCTGATAATTCATTGCCAACGGACCTGTAGTCTTTCTGCAGACATGAAATAAATGGAAATTCTTTATGTAGAAGGAATATATGGGATCTTCCCCTCCTTCCTTCCCTCCCTAGTTGTTTCTTGCTCTGTATCTGTGTGTGTGTGTGTGTGTGTGTGTGTGTGTAGTATTATAAGCCATATTTATATTAATTTTGTCTTCCTGTATAATTATCATTATCGTTTTCTTTTTGTTATAAGTCATGTTTGTGATTATGTTGAAATACTTTGTATTCTGTTAGTTATCAGATGTTCTTCATCTCCCTCCCCCTTATAGTATCCATTAATGATTCTTGCCTGGATCAGTTTTTCACTTGGATAATTACTGGCTTATGGTTCTTAATTAATTTATGGTTTCTTAATTCCTTGTGTATTACTTGGCATTCTCTTTTAAGGAGTCCTTCCCCATCTGCTTCCTTGCTACCTATCTTCTATCTCTCCACCTGTTTATCATCTACCTATCATCAGATGAGATTCACAGGTTCTTACTTAATTCACTTGGTTCATTACTGTATTTATTTTGATGCTCAGACTGTCCCAGACTTAGGGCATGTGAACCATTTCAGACTAGCTCCTATGCCTTGTTGATGTATTCTTGTCACATTTTGGGACATTACTTAACCATGATATCATTGATTTATCCAAGGAGCCCACTTCCTTTTAGTGTTGAGTGGTATCTTAAACATAAGATCTGGGCATGTGTCTTTATTTTAAAATGTGTCATTTTGAGTCAACAAATAGTTGCATATTGGTTTTTTGTTTTTTTTTTAAAGATTTTTCATTTATTTATTTGAGAGAGATTGAGAGAGAGCACAGGGGGAGGGGCAGAGGGAGAGGGAGAAATGTGGGGCTCTATCTCAGGACTATGAGCTCATGACCTGAGCCAAAGGCAGAGGCTTAAACTACTGAACCACCCAGGCGCCCCTGCGTATTGGTTTTTTATGCCATCTGCCTAGCTGGAGTGTTTATTCCATTACCTTAATGAATTTAGTGATATGGTCAGCCTTAAGCCTGCTTTCTATTTGTCTCATTCATTCTTGGCTCATTTTTTCCTGTTTTCCTTCTTTCTTCTTGATTAGGTTATTTTAGTATTAATTTATTTTCCCTATTGGCTTTACTTGAATATAACTTTTTTTTTTAATTGTTTGTGTGGTTGCTCTGGGGATTACAGTGTACAATGTTAACTTATCATAGTTTACCCTGAATAATATTATATCATTGTGCATCTAATTTAAGAATCTTCAACAGTATAAAGTAATTTATCTTCTCACTCCTTTTTTTTAACATATATATTTTTAAGGATTTTATTTATTTGACAGAGAGAGCCAGAGAGCACAAGTGGAGGAAATGGCAGAGGCAGAGGGAGAAGCAGACTCCCAGAGCCTGATGTGGGGCTTGATCCCAGGTTCCTGGGATCATGACCTGAGCTGAAGGCAGATGCTTAACTGACTGAGCCATGCAGGCACCCCTTCTCCCTCCTTTTTTTGATGTTGTTGGTATATAGTGCACATATACACCTCTTTTTAACTCTAAAATATGTTATTGTTTGTGCTTTGAACATTTAATAGTATTTTAAAGTTCAAGAAAAAAATTTATATTTATTTATTTTTGCATACAGTTGATACACATATGTACCAAATGGTACACATATGTACCATTTTCAGGCCTTCTTATTCTTTTCTACATATCTAGGTAACCCTTTGGTATCATCTTCTTTCAGCATGAAAAATTTCTTTTAGCATTTCCTTTAGTGTTTTATCTGCTGGTATTGGATTGTCTTAGCTTTAAAAAATATTTCTAAAATATTTAATTTTTTAAAATTTAAAAATTTTTTTGAGAGAGAGAGAGTGGGATGGGGGGAGGTGCAGAGAGGGAGGGAGAGAGAGACTCTTAAGTAGGCTCCACGTCCAGCATGGAGCCTGACACAGGGCTGGATCCCAGGACCCTGAGATCACAATCTGAGGCAAAATCAAGAGTTGGACCCTTAACTGACTGAGCCACCGAGGCACCCCTCTAAAATACTTTAATTTAAAAGTTATTCTAAAAGTATTTTTATCATCTTGTTTTCAAAAATATATTTTCTAAGTCATAGAATTCTAGGTTGATAGTCCTCCCTTTCCCTACACTTTAAAGATTGTGTTCCACTGTCTGTTTCCATTGTTTTCTGAAGAGAAATAATCTATCATTCCTATTGTTCCTCTGAACTTACTGTCTTTTTTTTATGGTTGTTTTTAAGATTTTCTTTTTGTCTTTGGACTTTACAATTTGACTGTGATATTCTTGAGTGTTGTTTTATTTATATTAATTTTGTGTGGGATGTACTAAACCTCATGGATCTATGGGTTGAAATATTTTATCATGTTTGGAGATGATTTTGCTACTTTTTCTTTAACTGTGTCTTCTTTCTCATTCTTTTTTTCTTCTGCAACTCCTAGCTGGTTGATGGATCATTGAGATTTCATCATTACTTGAGTGAACTGAATGTATCAGTTTAGTTAGGTTCAAATTACTTCTGATTTCAAATGCTATTGCAGAAGTCTCTTTGTGCATAAGACCAACTCTGAAATTCCATAGCTTTTATCCAGGAGCTTATCTCTGATCTTAACAGTATTTGAGCTGGGCTGTGTTTCAGCATTAGTTAGTTTTTTCTCTCTTTTGGATTGCATTTCAGTAGCCCTGAATCCAAAACCCCTTGCAGAATTTGCAAGATCTCTCTCTGATTTCTCACACTACCCTCACCATTTCTTATGGAGCATAACTCTTGTAGGGGAGAATTGTTGCATCAGTTAATTTATTTTTGTTTTGAGGCTCTCCCGGATTCCAGACTGTAATAGTAGCCCATACTGTTAAAGGTTTGGTCTATTTCTCTTCATCTCAGCAAAGCCTTTCAGCCTCTGACTGTTTTAGTCTTTTATCCCTTATCCATTTGTACCCAGGTTAGGCAGATGCCCTCAGGTATGAAAGTGACTGCTACCCTTTGCTCCCCTTTCAAAGGCATGTCCTGGTGTGGTGTGCAGTTTTGTTCAGTTATACATTTGTGTGTGTGTGTTAATTACACTTTGTTGACATTGAAGGAAAATATAGCTTTTAAGATTAGACCTAACTTTTTTGTTGTTATGAAAGTAATGGTGGTCTTTCTTGATCTTCTACATCATATCCAAATGTGGAACTTCTGCTAGATCTTCTTAAACCATAGTAGAGATACATAATCACTACTGGATGTCCTGAGAGTGATTAATATCAGGAGCACCAGATTACTTTAGACACCTGTGTTAATCACTTTTATAGCCACCTTTACTTATTTGTAGCTCATATTACAATCGACCTGATATAATTATGAGTTTAATATATGAAGGCAGGAACCATGACTATTTTGTTCATTCACCATTTTGGTCTCATTATTCCACCAACACAATTCCCAGCCCCTCATATATTTGTGGAATGAAGTATTTCAGTTCAGTAATAATTTTGGAAAGGTTAGCAGTAGGCCAGAGGGTATTGGTCAATTAAATGTATCTTTGCATAGACCCTGTGAAAATATTTTGACGTATCATTTTTTCCTGATTATGTCCTTGTATTCTGTAGTCTTGTTTCTTTTTAGTATTTTTCTATTTTCCACATAGCATGATAATGTAGCCTGCCTATATATTTAAAATTGTAAGATTTTTAATCTGACTATACCAAGCCTCTTATTTTCTTTTCTAGAAAGAGAAATCAATGAGATAAATTTTGTGACCATTGTCCACAAGCAATAAATTTACAAAGAACTCACAAATCTCTATTTACAGTTATTTCTTGATGTTTATAATCTAGTATTTCTATAACAGTAACCTTATCATTGAAGAAATGCTTGTCTTAAAAGGATATCTTTTATAAAAAGCCATCTTGGGTGATGCTTTCAGGGGCTCATGAAGGATGTATAGGTCTAGAATTTAGTCTGTTGGTTACAGGACTATTGTCTTTTTTTAAGCTTTGCATATAAAGATGGCTATTGAGGGGCGCCTGAGTGGCTCAGTCATTAAGCATCTGCCTTCGGCTCAGGTCATGATCCCAGTGTCCTGGGATTGAGCCCCGCGTCAGGCTCCCTGCTCCGCGGGAAGCCTGCTTCTCCCTCTAAAACTCCCCTTGCTTGTATTCCCTCTCTCTCTGTCAAATAAATGAATAAAAATCTTAAAAAAAATAGAGATGGCTATTGAATAATTGTCTTTATGTTTTCGTGTATAGAAAATGTCATTATTGGGGCACCTGGCTGCTCAGTTAGTAGAGTATGCAACTCTTGATCTTGGGATTGTGAGCTTGAGCCCTATATTGGGGATAGAGTTTACTTAAAACAACAACACATGATAAGGGCTTAATAATGTCCATTGGATTAAAAATGAGTGAATAACTTAAAAAAAGAGAAAATATCTTTATTGATCACTTTGAGGATAGTAAGGATTATAAGACATTTATGCATAATTAAACTACTGGTCTGAAACACTTATTTTGGAATCAGAGCTAAATATACATTATATGAAAGATGACAGTACAGGAGCAGAGATATCTTTTCTTAGGAGCCTTTACCAGCTAATGGTGCAGGAAGCCAATAGAGAGACTATGTTGGAAAATTATAAATATTAACAACCTATGAAGGAACTTGGAAGTATAGGAGAAATAATGGTTTCAGGATGAGAAATCATGCTGGGGAATTCTTTATCTACCCTGAGAGACAGTACAGCATAGTGTTTAAATGCTGTGGGCTTTAGAACTAGATGGCCTGTGTTGAAGTCCTTTTTGTGCTGTGTACTTACTGTGTGACCTTGAACAAGTTACTTAACCTCTCTGTGCCTTCATTTCCTCATCTGTAAATTAGAAATACTAATAAAAGTATTTAGTATCATGAATGTGAGGTTTAAATGAATTTTAATATATTGAAGTACTTAGAATCTAATTTCTGGCACAAAAGAAATGTTATTTGCTGCTGCCATTATTATTGTTGTTATTATTATTATTGTTATTATTATTATTATTGTTCTCAGAAGTACCACTGGCACCTTGTTTGTTTGCAAAGTAATCCTGCTACCTGGGATGACTGACTCGAGAATTCTTTTTCAGCTCAACTGAAGTCGATGACATGATTCGCAAATCTACAAACCTGTTGCTAACCAGGACTCTGAGCAACTCCCTGCAGAATGTCATTAAAAGGAAGAATATTGGACTTACTGAGGTAAAGCTGCTCTTAATGGAGGCAGCCAAGGCAATATGTGAACAGACGTCCTAAGCTCTGGGGCCTGTTTGTGAGTTAATTATAACTTTCTATATGGTCCATCACGTTCTTCCTAATGGAGTTCTAATGGTGCAAGTGCAAAACAAATCATTTGTTTTTCTCTTTGGTCACTTTGGAGAAATCTATTACATTTTTGAAAAGTCATTTTTTCTCTCTCTCTCTCATTATTTTCACCAGCTTAACTGGTTTTCCTTTCCGAAGTTGTTGTGATAAATTTGTAGTATTTGCCATCAATTACATAAAAACAAAATTGTTGGTGAGAGAATATAGTCAACATCAGGTTCCTGTCTAAATGAATGGCAGTTCAGATACAACATACAATATGAAATCACGTGCATAAATCATTGATGCCAAGGATATTGGCACTTATAGTCCATGGTTAGTGTTAGACTCTGCTTTTGTATTTGAGATACCTCATGTATATGAATGGTAAATTACTCTTTATCAGCATGTAAGTCTGGGGATTTGGGATTGAGGAAATGTGAGAGAGAGGCAATCGTCACATTTCTCTGGAAGCTTACAGAATCTCACAAAGCGAGGAGGGATATTACACACATGTTGAGAACAGTATCTTGGCAAACTGAAGATCTGGCACATTGGCGTATAGTCCTAAAATTGAGAAAGATGTGAAGTTTCCTTTCTCTTGGAAACCCAGGATTGCATGGGAGTGTCAACCTGCCATTTTATGGAAATTATAGTGCCAAAAGTGAGAGTTTGGAGGAATTTTTTCACAGAGAAAGGGAAAGGCTGTTGACCATCTGTTTTACTTGTAGAGGTGGTATAGTTTGAAAGTCAGTTGCTCTAGGAAAAATTGACATTTTCAGATACACACTGTCAAAGATAATGGTGAAAGTAGGCAAATGGTTAATGATGCTGAGTCATAGGTAAAGACAGCTGGAAGCCAGGTGAACATGTACTTCTGATTTTGGACTGCTTGTTCCTTTCCCTGTGTTAAGATTTTAAAATATTATAATGTGGAACTTTGACAGTGTTTAAGTTCTGCTTATAACAAACTTTTTTACGATTGAAAGTTACATTCGAAGGACAGTTCCCTCATTTTGCTGAGCTTCCCTTCTGCTGCTTGGTATAGTAATAGTAGGTATTATCTTTACGTGTCTGAGAATAGGTTAACTTCTTTTCATCATCAGGAGGGCTAAGAAAAAAGGAGAGTGGAGTGAAGTGGAGTGAAGAGTCGGAAGTCCTCCTGCTTTTGTTACATTGTACCGTTCTCCTTTTATGAATCCCAAGTAGGACAGGAAGCTTGCTATTTATTTTGTGAACTATCTCTATATTACAACTCTTGATACAAGTTTTCTTATGCCATTTGATTTAACAGTCTCTCCAAACATTTTAAACAAGTAGCGTAACAGGAACACAGTGCGATAGAAACAGCTTTGGCCTCAGAAGTGTCTTGAGTTTAGCTGGGGCTGTGCCATTGATTTACTGTGACATCTTAAGAGAAAGACCCAACTTCACAGTTCTTCAGTTTTCCTGACTCCATTGTCCTTTAAGGGCACTGCACAGATCAGGTCAGGATAGGAAGAAGTAGTAGGAGCTTATCAAAGACTATATCATAGTTCTTGCCACCATTTCAGTGAAGGCTAACTATTCTTCCTAAGTCACTGGATCTTTCTAGGCAATAATGCCCTTTTGTTATCAGTATCTTTGTATATGGCTAAAGGAACATCTGCACACATTGATTTATTTTGGCTCTTATGGTGGTGTGCACATGTATAGACAAATACAGACCCAGTGATTTTTATCACCAACCAGTAAATCTTTGAATAACTATGTTACTCACCTTTGGGAAAAGAAGACATTATATCTTCATTTATAGGGAACGCAGGTGAGTTCCCATCTGGAATTGTCATCATGCTAGGTAACGTTTGTGGAACAGTTTGTATTCTTCAAAGCCCATCACAGATGCCATCTCATTTAGGACAGTCACATTTGGAACTAGCTGGGCATGTGTTATTATTCCCATTTTATAGACGGCATAATTCAAGTTCAGGGAGATTGCCCACGGTTATGCAGTTAATAAAATGATAAAAATGAGACCGATGTCTGGGTTGTTTTTTCCCAAACTTAATTAACTTTTACTATAAGGTATTGCCTTCCATATTAATTTAATTATTTTACCATAACAAAGGGATTTTTATGAGAAGTCCATAGTAATATGGAAATTGTTCTAGTTAGAGATGATCTTGTGTCAGTGAGCACATAGCCATTTAAACAATAGAAGTGTTATAAGCACACAGAACTCACTGAATCCTACTTCAGGTTGTCAGACAGTTCTTTCAGGACTTAAAAGTTCCTGTAAGCTCATGTCTCTCTTTCAGCCTGTCTTGTTTGAATTTCCATGGTATCTCATTTCTTCTTTCTTTCTGTCCATACGCTCTTATCCTTTCAGCTTTTTTTCTCTGTACCCTGGCTTTCTTGCTTTTCTCATTGCTGCTTTGCTCCCCCACGTTGAGCCAACTCAACATTTCCTTTCAGTTCTCGCTTACTGTAGCTTAAATGCCTTGCGCTCTCAGACCGTTTGTGCCTATCCCTATTCAGTCCGCGGGGTTAGCTGTTTTCCTTAGGCTGCTTCTTCCAGGTCTGTGGGGAGAAGGGCAGCTGAGCTGTGAAGAACGTGTGTTCTAAAGCAGAGGTCCTGGGTTCCAATTCTGCCTGGGTTCTCTTCCCTTACTAGATGTGTGCTGGGGGAAATGACTTGGCTTTATGTGTGAAATGGGGACAAGAAGAGCATTTATTTCATAAGGTTGTTGTGAGGATTAAATGTTGTGAAGCTTTATATGAAGTGCTTCCACCAGTGCCTAGTATGTAGTAAATACTCAAGGCATATTACCTGGTGTTGTTAAGAAAGAGGTCTGGGCGGGTGAACAGTGATTGTCAGGTTTAGTGCAGAGATGGTTTTTCAACTAAGAGAAGTTAGAAGATTAGAGCAAGATGACCTGTTAAGATAAATAACTTGCTTATTAACTTAATAGTATTAATTGAGTACCTACTGTGTAACAGGCACTGATCTAAACTTTATGGATAAATAAGTGAGCAACAACAAGAACAACAACAAAAGGAGTCCTTGTTTACATTCTAGTGGCAGAAAACATAATAGATAATAAGCAAAATAAATAGTAAATCATCTAGTATGATAGAGGGAGGTGAAAACATTGAAGAGAAAGAAAGAACCTGGGTTAAGGGAATCAGGAGTCTGGTGGAGGTTGAAGGTTGGTCTTAATAAAAAGATGGTGAGTTATCATGGAAGGGCAAATAGCATTCTTGGCAGAGGTTAGAACAAAGGTCTAAAGGTAGTAAGTTACTGGTCAGTTCAGGGAATAATAAGGAAGCTAGGGTAAAGCTAGAGTGGAGTGAGAAGGGGGAAGAGAAGCAGGAGATTAGATCACAGAGGTGTCAGGGGTTTGTGGTAGGCCCCTGTAAAGTGTTAGGCTTTTATTTTAAGTGAAGTGGGAAGCCATTGCAGGAATTTGATGAGTGAAACGATGTGACATATTTCAAAGGAATAACATTGACTGTGGTTTTGAGGATAAACTGTAGGGTGTAAACAGGAAGACCAGTTAGGAAGCTATGACACTAATACAGCGAGATTTAATGGCAGCGTTGGTGGTAACCATGGAGGTGGTGACAGGTGATCAGATTTGGAGTGTAGAGTCAGCATGCTTTCCTTATGAATGGATGTGAAGGGAGAGAGAAAGCAAGAAGTTGAAGGTAACTCTAAGATGTTTTGATTTTAGCAGCTAGATGGTTGTATATACCATGCACTATGATGGCAAAATCTTTAGGTAGAGCTAGGTTTAGAGTGGAGGAGATTGGGAATTTGATTTTGGACATATTTAATTTGTAGTGTTTACTCACATACATTTTGCAATATTGAGTAAGCAGTTGTATTTATGAGTTTGGAGTTTGAAAGAAAGGTTTGGCCTGGAGATAAAATTTTGGGGAATACAGGTAATATTTATAACCACCTGATCAGATAGTATTCCTAAGGGGATTTGTAAAAATGGAGAAGAGAAGATGAAGGACTGAACCCTTGGGTATTCCATTATTAAGGAGTCAGGAGAAAAGAGGAACTCACAAAGGATTGGGAAGGAGCCACTAGAGAAGGAAAAAAACAAAACAAAAAAACAACAGTAACAGGAGTATGGTGTCTTGGAAGCCAAGTGAAGAAAGTATATCAAGAAGGAGGGAGTAGTCAGCTTGACAAATACTGATGATCGATTAGGTAAGATGAAGATTAAGAATTACTATGGGACTTAGCAACTTGGAGTATGTTGGTGACCTCAATAAGATCATTTTTAATAAAATGATGATAGGAGGCTCCTGATGGAGTAGGTTTAAAAGAGATTGGGTCCTGTACAGAAGAATTTCAAATAATCTATGTAGATAGTACCCTCTCGAGGAGGTGGAGCTTAGCTCCCACCCTTGTATGTGGGTTGTGTTTAAGACTTACTTTCCAGGGTATGGAAAGAGGGAAAAAGTTACTTTACAGGGAAGAAACCTACCAGACACTACCTCGGTCAGGTGATCAAGAAGAACATAATCATTGGTAAGTGATAGTGATCGCCTGTACCTTTGATATGATGTAATGAGAAGGCATTTGTGATCTCCCAAAACACACTCTAACCATGAGAAAAAAATTTAAAAAAACCCAAATTGAAGGACATTCTACAAAATACCTGACCAGTACTCCTTAAAACTGTTAGGGTCATCAAAAACAAGGAAAGTCTAAGAAACCGTCACAGACCAGAGGAGGCTAAGGAGAGGTGACAACTAAATATAATGTGGGATTTTAGACCGGATCCTGAAAATGGTAAAGAACATTAGGGAGAAACCAGTGAAATCTGAATACAGTGTGTTGCTCTGTGAATAGTAATATACTAGTGTTGGCCCCTTAGTTGTGGCAAATGTACCATTGTAATGTAAGATGTTAAGAATAGGAGGAACTGGGTGTGGTGTATTTGGGATCTCTTTGCAACGATTTTGTAATATAAAACCATTTTAAAATAAAGTGTTGACTTAAACAATTTAAAGAACGGGAAGAGTGGAATTGGAGACAGCAAGTAGAAGACAACTGTTTAGGGAATTTTGTTACCAAGGTAAGCAAGGAAATGAGGAGGTAGTTGGCAGGAGAAGTGGATTAAGCACAAGTTTTTTATTTTGTTTTTTTAATAGGAGAAGTAACAGCATGTTATTTCTGATGAGAATGATGCAGTAGAAAGCAAAACGTTGATGACAGAGGAGAAAAGGGGAAATCTTTGGAGGAATGTCCTTGAGGAGGAGAGAGACTTTAGAATCTGATGCACAAGCAAAGGGATTGGCTTTAGGTGGTGTAAAGTTCATCTCTGGGAACAGATGAGGCTCAGCGTATGTGGATGCAGATGGTGGTGGCTGGGCATATGTTATGGTGGCAGACTCCAAATGCTCTGTTTGCTCAGTGAAAGATAGATCTTCAGCTGAAAGTAGAGATCCAGAGCAAATGTTGGGGTTGAAGCAGAGGGAAAGTATATCTGGGGGTATGGAAAAGAGATTTGGTTGGTACTCGATACTGTGGTTATTTTGTAGCCGTAAGTGCCCACTTTGGCTAGTGGATAGGAGTTAAAGTGAGACTAGTCAGAATGGTTGTATATTTTCTTAAGCCATATTTAGCTGGAGATACAATAAGTAAGTCCATATTAGTAATAGCTTTCAGGAAGTTGGTATATACTATACTTAATGCCTAATATTTATATTAGTATTTATATTTAATAACTGGCACTATATTGACTATTTCTTTGGTATGACATTGATGTTACTATCTCAATTATAAGATGATGAAAGATAGTAACTTTGCCTAAGGCCACATAATCAGTAGGTAGCTTGGAAATGAGATTTGAGATGTTTTGAAAGATAAAATTTTCTTTTAAAAAATAAGATTTGAAGTAAGGTTTGAAACCAGATTTCTTTTGTTCTAAACCTTTGCTCTTTCACTACATTAATGTAAAAACATCAATATCATAGAGGGAAAGGAAATAAACCAATTTATTAATCTCAGAATATTAGAGAATTACTTATGTTTGAAAGAAAATTTTAAGATGAATCAAAAAACATCCTTTATCTTTATGAAGAATGAATTGATAGACTTAAGATATAAATTGGATTTAAAAGTATTTATTATAGATGATAGACATAATACACCTTCACTTTATTTAAGTCTCCACTCAAATGTCACTTCCTTAAAGAGGCCTTCCTTGACCATCCTGAGACCTGCCATCACCATGTAACTGCTTATTTCACTTCTATTTCCAGGGCTAATTATTACTTGACATTATGGTATATGTTTCTCTGTGTATGTGGTTACATTTAATTTCCACAAGGCCAGGGACTTTGTCTGTTTTGTGTATAATTGTGTACAACTGTATTCTCATTCTTTGGCACATAGGAGTTCTTCATTGATGAAAGAGAGAAGAAAGAAAAAAAAGTAGGTAGTAGGTTCTTAGGGTAAAGTTAAGGAAATTAAGATTTCCTATTAGTGAAAACATGTTAAATATTTATATATATTTTTTATTATATTTATAATAGTGCCCCAGGAGACCTGAATAAATAACCAATGCTTTGCATTCAGCCTTTCTTTTGGATATTATTTAGATTGATGACCACATGGTTCTATCCTGTTATTTATCTCCCACATAACAATGTTCACTGTCCCCTGTTAACAGCAATGATATTGCTACTATTACATTAAAACATTTTATAATTAAGTCTTGTCAAAAATAACCCTTGTACTAGACCTATGAATTTGGAACCAGTAGTAGTTCCAAGTACTTCAGTATTTTAGGCATTTGCTTTGGAGATGGTAAAAAATGAGTAGTTGACCCAGCTTTTTGTATCTTTGCTGGGGTGAAATGGAGAAAAAAATTCCTTGAAATCCTAGGAGATCTTATTTTTGTGAATGAGAACCAACACTGCTATTTAGTTCTTCCTCTTGCAAATCCAACAGTGGAGAAGCATTGGGGGTGTGGAGAGGGAGCGTGACTTCTCATTTTCTTGCTTTGGTTAGTCCTTTTGGAGTGTCAGTGTCCTGAATTCTCTGCTTTGGGAAACAAGATAAGGTAATAGGTGACTTCCACAGTTTACTCTGTGCTGTCCTCATTAGATTTTCTCTGCTACTGGGAATGAGAGACAGAAAAATTGTCTGCTTCTTAATGGTTTTTAACCTAAGTGACTCCTGTCATTTAGTTGTGAGGTGATTGCTTGCTTTATAGTGTTCTTTTTTTTTTTCCCAGACAGTCCTCACAGAACTCTGCTTTATATAAGCATAACCAATACCTAATCTGTTGCTAATACCATGTCCTTGAAACACTGGTAAGGACAGTTTGGATTGCTGCAGTGATATATTTTTATAAGAGAGTGGGAAGTGAGGTTTAAAAATATCAAAGGAGCTCAAAACTCTGATGGAAGTTGATATCTGAAATTGCTTCGTTGCATCCTTAAGTTCAGAATTATCCCCACAGTATCTGGCTTTACATTTGTAAATGCCCTTGTAAGGATTTTGGTTAGCTGTCATTCAGGAGTAGAGATCACTTAGACCTCATTAACAGACATTATTCCCTTTGAAAATGACATGGTATCTAATGTAATCCAAGAGTGTTTTAATAGTCTATTCTATGCTCAGCAATGAAACATTTCAAAAGTGACTGACAGCCAATTGATGTAATTCATGGTGATCTTCTGTGTTGACAGATCTTTAAAAAGTCAAGGGAAATTACTACTGTACCCAGTGAAGCCGCCTCCTTTTTTTTTTTTTTAAACTGCCAATATCCTGCAAAACAGGACAATTTTCTCTTTGACTGCCACTGTTTTTTATTTCGATAACATGACATGATTCCTCCTTATTATTAGGATTTCTTTTGATAGATTGAATGTGTTCCCTATAGGTAATGCTGACTTTAAAATAGAAATTCTTCATTTCTCCAAATTAACTCTCTTACTTTTCTGACTTATACATCAAGACAATCTTGCCAGTAGCCACCTTCCCACTCAGGAAGAGGAGTGATTTAATTTAGACAATTTAAATTTTTAAAATGATTTTCGTCTTTCTCTGAGGGAGAAACATGTTAAAAGGAAGAGTGTGATGAATTGCTTATTTTGGTAGCTGTTTTTTCCTAGAGCACTGTACAGTTAAAAGTCTGATGTTTTGGGTAATTTTGTAGAAAGAGTATCTGTATCCAAAACTCAAGTCTCCAAATTCAAACTGTAGAATGAAGGGAAGGGGCTTAGTGAGGAATATGAACTTGTCTGATGAGTTGTGGGGAATAATACAAAGATCTAGTCCTGTTGTTGCCCTAACTTTTAATTTTTTTTTTTTTTTTGGAACTGCATCTCTGGTTTTCTGCCCTTTGTCCTCATGTTTCAAAAGTAGACATTTTCGTCACATTTTTCCAGCTGATTCTTGGGGAGTAGAAGGTACCTTTTTCCTTAGTCCAATCTATTACTAAAGCATTGTCATTATGCTTTGACATGTATTTTTTGAGAATGAACAGTGTGCTTTAGCTCTGTGCTGGTTTGCTGTTGGGGAGATGAGAGTGTACTTTCTGATTATAATCCTATTAATATTTTTGTTTAATATTCCGCAGTATAACACAATGACTTCTACTCAAGTATAATTCCAGCTTTTAAGCATTGTTTTGAAGTACCATTTGATTGTAAAATGTGTATTACCCCCCACCTTCATCTTCACTTCCAATTTCCCTTTGTGTCATCTATCCACTCTCCTGGCTGCCTCTCTCACTGAGGGAAGACCTAAGTTCATACATAGCCTTATACACGCAAACTCCCCGCCTGCCACAGCCCCACCACCACACACATTCTTGTGGAAATAAAAAGTTAAAGATGTGGGAAAGAGAAACAAAAAAAGGTTCTATTCCATTTTCTCTTTGTATTTCTTTTAGACTCTGGGAAATGTGAACAGTTTTCATAGTTGAAATAAGTAATTAGGTACCCCTCCTTTTTGAAATTTAGATTTATTTTTTACATGGAGTAGAATCAAAGCTTGGAGAGGTCTAGTTGATGGCAGACCCGGAATCTGGTATTTCAGCCTCATGTACCAAAGCGTACAGCACTCCACAGCCGCCATTTTTATGTTTATGCCAAAAGGCTCTGTCAGAAGTCATTTCGATGAGTCCATAATTTGAAGGTGGAGGACTTGGATTGAGTCGTAATTCCATTTAGGTTCTGTGATCTAAAGAAAATCATTTCATTTTTGTTTCTGTTTTAGTAAAAGAGAAGCAATAATTATGCCCACTTAACTTAGTTTTCCAGGTTGCTGGGAAGACAATGTAAGAAAATATATTGTGAACTACTTTGCAAACTTTAATTCTTTTTTTTCTAAATTGATTTGTTAACATAAAATAGGGTCCTTTTCACTTTTTACATAGTCAGAATAATTATGCTTAATCTCCTTAGCCATGTTTACCTCTGTCACTATAATAATTACTGTTTGTCCATGTTATTGTCGGGGGGAGAGAGAGAGAGAGAAAGGATTAACGTCACACTGAGAAAGTTGCTTCTTACTCAAGAAAACATACTTGTAAAGGAAGGGCTGTCCTGGGTGCTCTGTTTCTTGAGACCCTGTGACTATTTCTAGTCATCTGGAAGTCAGTGTTTTTTTGTTTGTTTGTTTGTTTTTATTATGTTCAGTTAGCCACTGTGTAGTACATAATTAGTCCTTGAGGCAGTGTTCACTGATTCATTAGTTCAGTATAACACCCAGTGCTCATCACAGCAAGTGCCCTCCTCAATACCCATCACCCTGTTACCCCCTCCCCCCATCCACCTCTCCTCTGAAACCCCCATAATGTTTCTTGGGGTCCATAATTTCTCACGGTTCATCTCCCTCTCTGATTTCTCCCCCTTTGGATTTCCCTCCCTTCCCCTATGGTCCTCCATGCTATTGCTTATGTTCTGCATATGAGTGAAACCATATGATAATTGTCTTTCTCTGTTTGACTTACTTCACTTAACATAATCCCCTCCAGTTCCATCCATGTTGATGCAAATGGTGGGTATTCATTGTTTCTGATGGCTGAATAATACTCCCTGTGTATATGTACCACATCT
This sequence comes from Callorhinus ursinus, assembly GCF_003265705.2. NCBI lineage: Eukaryota > Metazoa > Chordata > Mammalia > Carnivora > Otariidae > Callorhinus > Callorhinus ursinus. The sequence continues at coordinate 51,099,957 of NW_027397072.1, forward strand.
TCTTTATCCGTTCATCTGTTGAAGGGCATCTTGACTCCTTCCACAGTTAGGCTATTGTGGACATTGCTGCTATGAACTTTGGGGTGCATGTGCCCCTTCTTTTCACTAAGTCTGTATCTTTGGGGTAAATACCCAGTAGTGCAATTGCTGGGTCGTAGGGTAGCTCTATTCTTAACATCTTGAGGAACCTCCATACTGTTTTCCAGAGTGGCTGTACTAACAGTGTAAGAGGGTTCCCTTTCTCCACATCCTTGCCAACATTTGTTGTTTCCTGTTTTGTTAATTTTTGCCATTCTAACTGGTATAAGGTGGTATCTCATTGTGGTTTTGATTTGTATTTCCCTGATGGCTAGTGATGCAAACTGGAATTCTATCCTGACAATGAGAGTCATTCTTTTTCATCCTCCTCTCACAGTTATTTATAGATGACTTTTTATCTTACCGGTACTGTTGTTTTTAAGGATCGCTCTTGCTAGAAAAGGAAAGTAGTAGTGACAAAAGGATATTTAATCCTCAAAATAACTGTGTGAGTTAGAAATTACTATTAACAGTTTGCAGATAAAGAAACACTTAGAGAAGTTAAGAAACTTTCTTCAGATTAATAATTTGTAAGTAGTTAATTCACTGGTTTCTCTGACCATAATGCCCATGTTATTTCTTCCATAAGCTAATGTAGTTTGTTAATATCTGAAATCTATTCCAACATCTCACTGTTCCTTATGCCTAATTTTGAAACTTCTTCTTGCCATTTCAATTATTCTTGTTCTTTCTGCGGGAGTTCATTTACTTAATTCATTTGGCAATTATTTATTGCCAGGCACTGTGCTAAACAGTAGCAATTTTTGGGGTCCTGGGTGGCTCAGTCGTTAAGCGTCTGCCTTCCACTCAGGTCATGGTCCCAGGGTCCTGGGATCAAGCCCCACATCGGGCTCCCTGCTCGGTGGGAAGCCTGCTTCTCCCTCTCCCACTCTCCCTGCTTGTGTTCCCTCTCTCGCTGTCTCTCTCTCTGTTTAAAAATAAATTAAAAAATCTTAAAAAATAACCACAGTAGCAGTGTTTGTTCTAAGTCTAGTCTCTTAAACAGAAGAAGACATATGTTTAAAATAGAGTGACAAGTGCTCTTCTGGGAGTCAGGGAAGGCTTCGCAGGGAGTATGGCCTAAGCCCACGCTCTAACAAAACCTCTGTAGAATATATATGGCCCCTGCTACTCTGCCTCTTGTTTTTCTTCTACCAGCAGATTTCATATTGAGCCATTTGTTGTAAGGTGAATAGTCAAGTGACTCTTACCTGTGCTTGTTATTTTCTAGCTTGTCCAGATTATCATCAATACCACACACTTGGAGAAATCCTGTAAGTACTTGGAAGAATTCATCACCAACATCACTAATGTGCTTCCAGAGACAGTCCACACCACCAAGCTCTATGGCACCACAACTTTTAAGGTGAGAAGGCCCTATGGCTTCTGGTGTGCATAGTCTGGGGCATTCTACCTAAATGGCTTTGTTTCTCCCAAGATGCATAGTAGTGTGATTCACAACATGGTTTTGAGAATAAGTGCTTATGATTTCCTTAGAAAAACAAGTACCAATGCTACTTTCTAGATGTTTAGATTTAAAAATGTCTACAACTCTCTCCACTAAATCTTTCTGTATTTTGTACTTGAAAATGACTATTTCCTCAGTTGGCCCCCATCTTAGTCAGGAGTTCTTAAGTATGGTCTAGATAATAGTGGTTATAACCGAAATCAACATCAATTAAATTTTTTAAATTAGCTGTTCTTGCTTCTCTCTGTCCTGTGTCCAGTTTTTTTGACCTTACTTTTTAGTGAGGAATTTCTGTCCCTTACTATTGTTGTTAGCAATTTTATAATCATTTCACAAGGTGCCAGCATTAGTTTTTTTAAAAATTTTTAATTGTTATGTTAATCACCATACATCATTAGTTTTTGATGTAGTGTTCCATGATTCATTGTTTGTGCATAACACCCAGTGCTGAACGCAGAACGTGCCCTCCTTAATACCCATCACCAGGCTAACCCATCCCCCCACCCTCCTCCCCTCTAGAACCCTCAGTTTGTTTTTTGGAGTCCATCGTCTCTCA
>NW_027397072.1:51102158-51154112 GCF_003265705.2 Callorhinus ursinus
TAAGAATTCCTCATATCAGTGAGGTCATATGATACATGTCTTTCTCTGATTGACTGTTTCACTCAGCATAACACCCTCCAGTTCCATCCACGTCTTTGCAAATGGCCAGATCCCATTCCTTTGCCAGCACTATTTTGATTTAGATTTTGACCAAACGGGAAAAATGACACTATTGTAGAGCAAAAGACAGGTTGATAGAGAGTTTCTGGAAAGTAAATGACTTAATTTAAAAGAGCCTTAGGAAACTCCTTTATATTGCCATGTTAGCTTTAAATAAATATTAAGCAGAAAAAGTAATAGGGTAACATCTTAAATACTAAAATGGTAGATTCCGATGTAAAGGCCAACCTGTATGTTTTGGATTTTTGTTATTATTGTTATTATTTGATTGCTTTAGTTTTGAATGAAATCTTTTTCATCCTTTTGAAATCTAGAGGTTGATATTAATTAGATATAAAGTTGTAGAGTTGAAATCGTGATTTATACCCCCTGGTGTCTACTTTTTCCTATCCTTTTATCCTCTTTCCCTATTTATTGGTACCTTCCCTTGAAACGAGATTTAAGACCAGAAATTAAATTTGATTCATAACTGCTTATTGTATTTTATGAGATAAAAACTGTTAGTAAGATCTCCTTTTTCTGTTACAAGAAATGAAATAAGAAAGGACCCGCATAGCCAAAGCTATCTTCAGAAAGAAGAACAAAGCAGGCAGCATCACACTTACTGATTCCAAATTATATTTTAAAGCTGTAGTCATCAAAATAGTATGGTACTAACATAAACACGTATGCATAGATCAATGGAACAGAACAGAGAGCCCAGAAGTAAACCCGTGTATATATGTATATAGTCACATTAATTTACAACAGAGGTGTATACACAAGAATACCCAGTGAGGAAAGAATAGTCTCTTCAGTAAATGGACAACCACATGCAAAAGCATGAAACTGGACCCCCATTTTTACACCATACAAAATATCCAACTCAAAATGGGTTAAAGATTTGAATGTAAGATCTGAAATTATAGAACTTCTAGAAGAAAAAATGGTGTGTGAACTCCTTGACACTGGTGTTGGCATTGAGTTTTTAATTTAATACCAAAGTAAAGGCAACAAAAGCAAAAATAAGTAATTAGGACTACATTAATATAAAAAGCTTCTGCACAGCAAAGGAAACCCATCAACAAAACACAAGAGCAACTGATGGAATGAAAGAAAATATTTCCAAATCATATATCTGATAAGGGGTTACTATCCAAAATGTATAAATGACTCATACAACTCAGTAGCAAAAACCCAAATAATCCAACTAAAAGGGGGCAGAGGAACTGAATAGACATTTTCTAAAGAAGACATACAAATGGCCAACAGGTACATGAAAAGATGTTTACAACACTAATCATCAAGGAGGTGCCAGTCAAAAACCACAATGAGCTATCACCTCAATACCTGTTAGAATAGCTATCATCAAAAAGACAAGAGAGAACAAATGCTTACAAAGATGTAGGAAAAAGGTGCTGTCGATGGGTATGTAAACTGGTATAGTCTCTATGGGAAACAGTATGGAGATTACTCAAGAAATTAAAAACAAAACTACTGTATGACCCAGCAATCCCACTTCTGGGTATATATCCAAAGAAATAAAAATCATTATCTTGAAGAGATATCTATATGTCCATGTTTATTGCATCATTATTCCCAATAGCAAAGATATGCAAACAACCTAAGTGTTTCTCAACAGATGAATGGGTAAAGGAAATGTAGTACATATATACACAATGGAATATTATTCAACCAAGAAAAATAAGGAAATTCTGTCATTTGTGACAATTATGGATGGACTTTGAGGGCATTACGCTAAGTGAAATAAACTAGACAGAGATGGACAAATACTGCATGGTATCACGTATATGTGGAATCTTAAAAAAAAAAAAAGGTCAAGCTCACAGAAACAGAAGAGAAAAGTGGTTGCCATGGCCTGGAGGGTGGGGGAAATAGAAATTGGTAAAGGGGTACAAACTTTCAGGTATGAGTAAGATTTGAGGATCTAATGGAAAACATGATAACTATAATTGATAATACTGTATTGTATAATTGAAATTTTCTAAGAGAATATAACTTAAGTGTTCTCACACAAAAAAAGTATGCAACGTAATGAATATTAATAAGTAGATGATGAGACTTTTCATAATATATATATCAAATAACCATAATCCTCCTTTTATTTTTTTATTTTTACTTTTAAAAATTATTTGTCAGAGAGAAAGAATGAGAGAGAGCACAAGGAGGGGGAGCAGAAGGCAGAGGCAGAAACAGGCTCCCCACTGGGCAAGGAGCCCGATGTGGGACTCGATCTCAGGACCCTGGGACGATGACCTGAGCCAAAGGCAGACGCTTAACTAATTGAGCCACTCAGGTGCCCCTGTGCACATTTTAAATATAATTTTATTTTCAACCATATCTCAATAAAGCTGAAAAAAACTGAGATGTTCACAAAATATTCTTTATGTACATATGTGATTAGGTCAGCTAATTACAGATGAATTACACATTCATGATGTCACTATGGATTGTTTCAAATTACCTAAAAAATTTTTTATTATACATTGTATTATATTGGTATTATTACTTGTAAACTTTTTAATAATGTCTCATTATATTAATATTGAAACTCTTCTAGTGAAGAAAAGATTTGTCTAATAAAGACCCAAGAATGAGTATAAGCGCTTTAAGAACTTTAGGATTACCTTGGACAGGTTAACAGGAATTATAATTACTATTAAATATTAGTATTATTATGGAGCATGGGCAATAATTTCATCAACAATATTTCCACTTGATTTACTATGGAAGCCAAAACTTCTCCAGGAAAGAAAATATGGGAGGGACTGTAGTTTAATGCTCACCAGAAAAGAGGGATTAAGGGAGTTAAAATGTGAGGTTCATTTATACTTGTCTCTCATATGAGGAATATATATATATATAGTATGTACTGCTACTCTTCCCTTAACCCACCACAATTTTCTTATTTCAAGGGCTTTTCAAATTATGATCAGAAATCCTCCTAAAGGATGGCTTGTGTAGTTTGTTGTTGCTCCAGCATTAAAATTGCTGAGGGAAAATTAAAGGCAGACAGGAAGCCATAGGAGTTGAGTAGCCAGTTAAATACTTAGTAAAGGAGAAGTTCTGGAGACCACTAAAGGTCATGTTGACAAGTGCTTATTGGAAACACTGATTGCTTAAAACACATTGAAAGTTTATTTTTACCAGGACTGTTTCAGACCAACTACCCCAGAACTCAGTATAAACATGGCAATTATAACAGCTACATGTTGTGTATTTTCCTAAGCTACTGTTTCCAGAAAACTTTCCCTTGCAGATGGAAACCTTTATGCTAAAAAAGGGGCAAAAATAATCAGAAGGTCTTCAAGGTATTTTCCTGCAGAATTGCCTCTTGTTTCTGCCATATGTGACTAAATTAAGCTGGCATTCTTAGTTTTCCTTGTTCATAAGAATTCCCTTATTCTCTTACAAAATAGAATGGGGTATTTATTAATTTACTCCATCACAAGTGTTGTTTGTGTACCTACTATGCAACAATCTGGTAGGTTCTTTGGTAGAGAGAGAAAACATACTTAGTCATTGGATTTAGAGTGTATGATCTGCAGGGAGGACAGGCACTGTAACTTCTATAAAGATCTATGTAAAAAACGCTCGAATAATACCATAAATACATTTAATCCCTCATCGATTCTACAAGTTTTTATGAAGCATCTACTGCATACCAGTCAATTTATAGGTATGAACTTTATAAACAACTCTCCTGACTTTACAGAGTTTATATTGTGCTGGGGACGATAGATGATAAACAAAAAAATCTCATTTAATCTCAGGTAATGACAAGAACTTAGAAGAAAAATAAATGACCTGAATGAAATGAGAAATAGAATCATTTGGATTTCAGATAGATAGACTTTCCATTCAGAGGGAACAGTACAATAGTAGATAGGGGTTTAGTCTGGCAGTGATGTATCTATCGTTGGAGGTAAAAGTGGTAACAAATGAGATAGTCAGGAGTCCGATGTTTTCTGGCCTTGTAGGCCACAGTTAATACTTAGGATTTTATTCTGAATTGAAATGTAAGGCCATTAGAAATTTGGGAGTGGTGGCGATAATCTGATTTATATATTAATGGGTAACACTGGTTGCCGTGTGGAAAATGAATATGCTGTAGGTCAGGAAGAGTGGAAGAAGAGGGTTCGTTAATTTGGATGTTATTGCAGTAATCTAGGTAAGAGATAATGCTTTTTTGGGCAACTGTGGTAAGATGAAAGCAGTAAGAAATATTTTTGAAGGTAGAGATGGCAAATTTTACTGCTAGATTGGGGATGGGGTTATAAGAGAAAGTGTGGAGGCAAGGGTAACTCCCAAGATGTTTGAACTAAGCAAACTGGATGAATAGTGGTGCTATTCTGAGAGATGGGGAACAGTGAGAGAATAACAGACTTGGGGAGAGGCAGGGTAATCAAGACTTCCATTTTGGACACATTAAGCTTCAGGCATTTAGTAGTTGTCTGCAGAGAGATATTAAATTGACGGCGAAGTCATAGCTGGAAATAAAAATTTAGAATTCATCTGTATAAAGATGGTATTTAATGCCGTGGGGCTGGCTTTCTTCTGGGAAATTAATGTAGATAGAGAAAAAGATAGAAAATAAGATAGAGAGGATTAGGCTCTAAGGGAAATCACTATTTCTAGGTCTACAAGGAGAGGAGAACTCCACAGAGGATGAGGATACTTATCTCAGCTTTGAGACCTTCAGGGAGGACTTCCCAGAAAAGGCACAACATGAAATGGTCTTGGGACCAGCAGGAGGTGTCCAGGTGGAGAAAAAGCTGAGGACAGAGTAAGGGACATTTTTAGGAGAGGCAACTTCATGTACAAAGATGAAAGAATAAAGGGTGCCTGGGTGGCTCAGTCAGTTAAGCATCTGCCTTCGGCTCAGCTCATGATCCCAGGGTCCTGGGATCGAGCCCCACATCGGGCTCCCTGCTCAGCAGGGTGTCTGCTTCCCTCCTTGCCTCCTGTTCATGTGCTCTCTCAAATAAATAAAGTCATTAAAAAAAAGATGAAAGAATACAATAAAACCAGACATATTCAGTGTAGAATAAGAGGGTGGTAGCAGTGAGATAGAGAAGTAGTTACATGCCAACTTGTGAAGCACGTTGTTTTGTATTGATAGATAATTTGGATTTTATCCTACTAAAGTCTGAGAGATTTCAAGCAAGGATATGTTGCATTTTTTAAAATGTAGATTTTTTTATTAAATTCAATTTAATTAATATATACTATATTATTAGTTTCAGAGGTAGAATTTAGTGATTCATCAGTTGCATATAACACCCAGTGCTCATTCCATCAAGTGCCCTCCTTAATGCCCATCACCCAGTCACCCCATCTCCCCACCTACCTCCCCTCCAGCAACCCTCAGTTTGTTTCCTATAGTTAAGAGTCTCTTATGGTTTGCCTCCCTCTCTGTTTTTGTCTTATTTTATTTTTCCCTCCCTTCCCCTATGTTCATCTGTTTTGTTTCTTAAATTCCACATATGAGTGAAATCATACGGTATTTGTCTTTCTCTGGATATGTTGCATTTTAAAAAATAATCATTTTACCTTGCCTAGTTAAAAAGAAGGAAGGAAGGATTGAAAGAAAGGTGGAGGGAAGAAAGGAAAGAAGAGAAAGAAGAAAGGAAGGAATAAATAAATCACAGTCACTTGAAATTCGTAATCAAAAGAAATTAAATACCTAGAATATAAAAAAAAAAACCCTGGAATACTTTGTGTAACTGTGCTAATAAATTTGAGAATCTATAGGAAAATTATGATAAAAAGTGATTCAAGAAGATATAGAAAATTGACTAATAACTATGAAAGAAATTAAAAAGTTATTAAAGACTTCTTAAATTTGGGCAAGATCCATATGATTTTATCAGTGAACTTATTTAAATCTTCATGAAGCAGATAATTTCTCTATAATTTATTTATTTATTTATTTTTAAAGATTTTATTTATTTATTTGAGAGAGAGAGAATGAGACAGAGAGCATGAGAGGGGAGAGGGTCAGAGGGAGAAGCAGACTCCCCGCTGAGCAAGGAGCCCGATGCGGGACTCGATCCCGGGACTCCAGGATCATGACCTGAGCCGAAGGCAGTCGCTTAACCAACTGAGCCACCCAAGCGCCCTCTCTATAATTTAAACTATTCCAGATTGTAGAGAAAAGAAAAGGAAGCTGTCTCAGTTAATTTTTACAAAGTCAACATAATAATTTAAAAATCAGAGAAGCCACAGACAGTAATTTGAACAATTAAATGTAAATACTGAAGTAAAAGTCATAAATAATAGACTATCAAACATAATCTAGAAGGACATGAAAAGTAGAAATAAAAGTAACATTAAGCATACAAGGATGATTAGTATTAGAAAATTATTTAAAATTGTCCACTTCTTGGGGCGCCTGGGTGGCTCAGTCGGTTAAGCGTCTGCCTTCAGCTCAGGTCATGATCCCAGGGTCCTGCTACATGGGAAGCCTGCTTCTCCCTCTCCCACTCCCCCTGCTTGTGTTCCCTCTCTCACTCCTTCTCTCTCTGTCAAATAAATAAATAAAATCTTAAAAAAAATAATAAATAAAATTGTCCACTTCTTTAATAGATCAAATGAGAAAAAATACATGAGTATTTAAAAGATACTAAAATGGTATTTTATATAAATACTCTTCCTGATATAATATCTTGGTGAACCCATCTATCAGTAATTGACAAATCCAGGGGACAGAAATTGACAGATCCAGCAGGCAGAATATCAAAAAGGCTATAGTTGAACTGAATGGTACTATTAATCAACTGGATCAAATTGACATTTATAGAATAGTTCATCCAACAACAGTGGAATACACATTCCTCTCAAGCTCACAAGAGCATTCGCCAAAACAGACCATATTCTGACTAATAAACACATCTTAACAAATTTTAAAGAATAGAAATTACATAAAACTTACTCTCTCCACATGGAATTAAACTGTGGAGATAAATAACAGAAAGATAGCTTTAAAATCCCCAAATATTTGGAGATTAACCAACACACTTAAAAATAACACGTGGGCCAAAGAAAACATCTCAAAGAGAAATTAAAAAGTAATTCAAACTAGGGGTGCCTGGGTGGCTCAGTTGGTTAAGCGTCTGCCTTTGGCTCAGATCATGATCCCAGGGTCCTGGGATCAAGTCCCATATTGGGCTTCTTGCTCAGTGAGGAGCCTGCTTCTCCCTCTGCTTGCTTGTGCTTGCTCTCGCACACTCTCTCTCAAATAAATAAATAAAATCTTAAAGAAAAATTATTTCAAACTAAATGAAAATAAAATACAACATCAGAATTTGTGGCATCACCAAAAGCAGTGCTTAGAAGGGAATTTATAGCATTAATTGTATATGAAGAAGAAATTTCTTTTTTTAAAAGATTTATTTATTTATTTATTTATTTTAGAGAGAAAGGGAGAGAGAGCGCATGAGTAGGGTGGGGGGCAGAGGGAGAGGGAGAAGCAGACTCCCCGCTGAGCAGGGAACCCAATGTGGGGCTCGATCCCAGGACCCTGGGATCATTACCTGAGCTGAAGACAGATGCTTAACTGACTGAGCCACCCAGGGGCTCCAGACAGGAAGAAATTTCTAAAATCAATAATCTAAGCTATTTTAAGAAGCTAGAAAAAGAAGAGCAAATTAAATCCAAAGTAATCAGAGGAAAGAATAAAAATTAGAGCAGAAATGAATGGTTTTGCTATAGAAAATTGAAAGAGATAAATAATGAAACCAAAGGCTGGTTAATAGAAAGATTAATAAAATTGATAAACCTCGAGCCAAGCTAACCAAGAATCAAAGAGGGAAAACTCAAATTATTAATACCATAAATGAAAGAGGGACTATCACTACTGATTCCATGGACATTAAAAGAATAATATAGGAATATTATGAACAGCTCTATACCCACAGTTTGGTAACCGACATGAATTGAATCAATTCACTGAAAGACATAGTTTACCAAAACTCACACAAGGAGAAATAGATAATCTGAATAGCTTTATATCTATTGAAGAAATTGAATCAATAATTAATAGCCTTCTAAGACAGAAAACACCAGGCCTAGTTGAAAGTAATTGAAGAAGACACAAGTAAATGAAAAGATAGTCCATGTTCATGGTTTTGAAAGAACTATCATTGTTAAAATGTCCATACTATTCAAGTAATCTACAGATTCAATACAGTCACTATTAAAATACCATTGGTATTTTGTACAGAAATAGAAAAAACAATATTAAAAATTGAATGGAACTACAAAAGACTGTGAAAAGCCAAAGTAATCTCGAGAAAGAACAAAGCTGGAGGCATCATGCTTGCTGATGTCAAATTTTATTACAAACTTATAATAATCAAAACAGTATGGGACTGACATAAAAACAAACACATGGATCAATGGAACAGAACAGAGAGCCCGGAAGTAAATGCATATATGCTCAATTAGTTTACAACAAAGGAGCTAAGAATGCACAAAATGGGGATAGGATAGTCTCTTCAATAAATGGTGTTGGGAAAACTGGACAGCCACATACAAAAGAATTACATCATCCACTAAAATCAACTCAAAATAAAGACTTGAACCTGAGACTGAACCATTAAACTCCTAGAAGAAAACATAGTGGGTAAGCTGTTTGACATTAATCTTGTCATTGATTTTTTTTTTTTTTTTTGTATTTGACACCAAAGCAAAGGCAACAAAAGCAAATACGAACAAATGGGACTACATCAAGCTACAACTCTTCTGCACAGCAAAGGAAACCATCAACAAAATGAAAAGGCAACCAATGGAGTGTGAGAAAATATTTGCAAACCACAAATCCCAATAGGGGTTTGGTATCCAAATTATACAAGGAACTCATACAAATCAATAGCAAAAAACCCAAATAACCCAAGTAGAAAATGAACAAAGGATGTGAATAGGTATTTTTCCAAAGAAGACATAGAAATAGTCAACAGATACATGCAAAGGTGTTCAGCATCACCAGCCATCAAGGAAATGCAAATCAAAACCACAGTGAAATATTACCTCACACCTGTTAAAAAGACAAAAGATAAATGCTGACAAGAATGTGGAGAAAAGGGAACTCTTTTTTTTTTTTTTTAAGATTGTGCTTATTTATTTGACAGAGACACAGCGAAAGAGGGAACACAAGCAGAGGGAGTGGGAGAGGGAGAAGCAGGCTTCCTGCGGAGCAGGGAGCCCAATGCGGGGCTCCATCCCAGGACCCTGGGGTCATGACCTGAGCCGAAGGCAGACGCTTAATGACTGAGCCTCTCAGGTGCCTCAGAAAAGGGAACTCTTGTACACTCTTGATGGGCATGTAAACTGGTTACGACCTCTATGGAAGACAGTTTAATAGAGGTATCATATCATCCAGCAATCCATACGTAATTTCTTGGTGTGTGTCCAGAGAAATTGAAATCATCATCTTGAAGACTTATCTATACTTCTGTGTTCATTCCAGCATTATTCACAATAGCCAAGATACGGAAACAACCTAATTGTCCATCAGTGGATGAATGGGTAAAGATATATATGCATACTCACACACAACACATCATATACACAATGGAATATCATCCAACTTTAAAAGAAAAGGAAATCCTGTCATTTGCAACAACATGGATAAACCTATAAGGCATTCTGCTAAGTGAAAATATGCCAGACAGAGAATGACAAAACTGCATGGTATCAGTTATATGTGGAATCTAAGAAAATAGTTGAACTCATGGAAACAGAGAATAGAAAAGTTGTTGCCAGGGGCTGAGAGGTGAGGGAAAAAGGGAGAGGTTGATCAAAGGGTATAAATACTCAACTGTAAGGAATAGGTCTGAGTATCGAATATGTAACATGGTGACTATAGTTGATAACACTGTATTATATAAATGAAATTTGGTAAGAGAGTAGAGCTTAAATGTTCTCACGCCCCCCAAAAAAAGTGTGATGGGTTTGGATGTGTTAATGAATTCGATGTAGGAAATCCTCTTACAGTGTATACCTGTATCTACTCATTGTGTTGTATATTTTAAATATCTTACAGTTTTGTCAGTTGTACCCTAATAAAGCTGAAAAAAGTTCTTCCAAATATTTGAGGAAGACATTACACCATTCTTTTTTTTTTAATAGATATTTTTTTTTTAAAGATTTTATTTATTGAGAGAGAGAGAGAGCGAGAAACAGAGTACAAGCAGGGGGAGCTGCAGACAGAGGGAGAGGGAGAAGCAGGCTTCCTGCTGAGCAGGGAGCCCGATGCGGGGCTCGATCCCAGGACCCTGGGATTGTGACCTGAGCTGAAGGCAGACGCTTAACGACTGAGCCACCCAGGCCCCCTACACCATTCTTCCACAATATTTTCTAGAAAATAGAAGCAGTGGAATACTTCCTCACTCGTTGTATGAGGCCAGCATTAATGTAATACCAACCAGACATTACAGGAAAGAAAATCTACAGGCTAGTATCTCTCATGAACATAGATAAAAAAATTCTCAACAAAATATTAGCAAACCCAATCCAACAAAGCATTAGAAGAATTATACCCTATGACCCTGGGATTTTCTTGGTCTGCAAGACTCATTTAACATTCAGAAATCAGTGTGATGCATCGCATCAATGGGCTAAAGAAGAATTATAGTCATAACAGTAGGTGCTCTCAGCAAACCTAGAATAGAGGGAGAACTTCCTCAACTTGACAAAGAACATCTATGAAAGTCCTACAGCTAACATCATACATGATGATGAGAAACTAGATGTTTTCCTGCTAAAATCAGGAAAAGCACAAGGATGTCCCTTCATACCACTCCTGTTCAACATCCAATAAGACAGAAAAGAAAATACTTACAGATTGGGAAGGTAGGGGTTTGTTTATAGATGACATGATTGTGTCTAAGTAGAAAATATGAAAAGTTTAACAAAAAAACCACTAGAAGTAATAAGTGCATATAGCAAGGCTGAGGATACAAGGTTAATATACAGAAGTCATTTGCTTTATTATACCAGCACAGCAAAGGAAACCATCAATTTGCAATTAAAAATACAGTGCCGTTTACATTAACATCAAACAAGAGAGAAATAGGTTTAAATTTAGCAAGTAAACAAAATCTACATGAGTAAATTTATAAAATTCTGATGAAAAGAAATCAAAGAAAAAAGATCTAAATAAATGGAAATATGTTCTATGTTCATGTATAGGAAGACTTAAAATTTTATCAAAATACCAGTTCTTCTCAAGTGGATTTATAAATTCAATGCAATTTCAATCCAAATCCCCGCAGATCATTTTGTGAATATTGACAAATTGATTCTTAGTATGTATGGAGAGGCAAAACACCCAGAATAGCCAACACAATATTGAAGAAGAACAGTGTTGGAGGACTGACAGTACCTGACTTTAAGACTTACTATAAAGCGACAGTAATCAAGACAATGTGCTATTGGCAAAAGAATAGATAATAGATCAAAGAAACAGAATAGGGGGCCCAGAAATAGACGCACACTGATATAGTCAACTGAATGTTGATGGGGAGTAAAGTCAATTTAATGGAGAAAGGAAAGTCTTTTTAATAAACGTTGTTTGGATAAACTGGACATCCATATGCAAAAAGAAAAAATAATCTAGACAGATTATTACACTTATTAGACTTTTACTTTTATTACAGATCTTACACTTTTCACAAAAATTAATTCAAAATGGATCATAGACTTACATGTAAAACACGAAACTTGTGTTTAAAACTTATAGAATATAGCAAAAGGGAACATCTCAGTTACGTTGGGTATGGCTATAACTTTTTGGATGCAACACCAAAAACATGATCCATCAAGGGAAATATTGCTAAGTTGGACTTTATTCAAATGAAAAATTTGTTCTCTGAAAGACCTTTTAAAGCGAATGAAAAGACAAGCCTTAGGTCGGGAAAAAATATTTGCAAAACATATCTAATAAAGACAAATCCCAAATATACAAAGAACTAGTAAAACTCAACAATAAGAAAACAGACAACCCAATTTAAAAACAGGCAAAAGTTCTGAACAGAGGAGATGGAGAGAGAATTGTAAATTAAAACTACAATGAGTTGCCACTACACAACTGTTACAATGGCTAAAATCCAACACACAACACCAAATGCTGGAGCAGCAACAACTCTCATTCATTGCTGGTGGTAATGCCATTTTGGAAGACAGTTTATTAGTTTCTTTCAAGTCTAAACATAGATAGTCTTACCATGCAATCCACCAGTCATGCTTTTTGGTATTATCCAAATGAGTTGAAAACTTAAGCCATACAAAACCTTACGCATATTTGTTACCATGCAATCCACCAGTCATGCTTTTTGGTATTATCCAAATGAGTTGAAAACTTAAGCCATACAAAACCTTACGCATATTTGTTTAGAGCAGATTTACTTATAATTGGCCAAACTGGAAGCTACCAGGATGTCCTCCTATAAGTGAATGGATAAACTATGATACATTCAGACAATGGAGTATTATTCAGTGATGAAAAGGAATGGACTATCAAGCTATGAAAAGACATGGAGGAAGCTTAAATGTACATTGGTAAGGAAGAGAAGTCAATCTAAAAAGCTACATACTGGGGCGCCTGGTTGGCTCAGTCGGTTAAGCGGCTGCCTTTGGCTCAGGTCATGATCCCAGGGTCCTGGGATCGAGCCCCGCATCGGGCTCCCTGCTCAGCAGAGAGCCTGCTTCTCCCTTTCCCTCTGCCTGCTGCTCTGCCTACTTGTGCTATCTCTCTGTCAAATAAATAAATAAATAAATCTTAAAAAAATAAATAAAAAGCTACATACTGTAAGACTCCAAGTATATGACATTCTGGAAAAGGCAAAGTTATGGAGAAAGTATAAAGGTCAGTTGTTGCCAGGATTCAGGGGATGAGCAAAGGAGGAATGAACAGATAGAACTGAGTGGATTTGTAGAACAGGGAAACTATTCTGTGTGATACTGTAATCGTGAATATATGACATTATACATTTGTCAGTACCCATAGAACTGTACCACGCTAAGACCAAACCCTGATGCAAACTGTGGATTTTAGTTAATAATAAAACATCAATACTGGTTCATCAGTTGTAACAGATGCACCACACTAATGAAGTTTTGGTATAAGGTAAACAGTGGGAGGGGAAGATGTGGGGCAGTATATGTGACTGCTCTGTACTTCCTGCCCAGTTTTTCTTTAAGTCTAAATTTCTAAAAAATAATGTTTATTAATGAAAAGAAAACTCTTAGTAAAATGGGAATTCAAGGACAGTATTAGTTTATCATACAAGTGTGTAAATATGTAACCATAGAAATACTCATTGAAACATTGTTCATATAAATATAGTCAGTGCCTATAATTGTAGTATGTAAGTACATTGCCAAATTATGCAGCCACTAAAATGATGAAAATGGAGAGGAAGGTATGAGTTAGAAATTTAGGAGTTAGAATTTATAGGACACAGTGATTGACTATGAAGGGAAGAATGGAATCCAATATTTTGTGTAGATCTCTGCCTTGGACTGAACTAGACAGGTGAAGAGTGGGGATTATGATTCATCTACTGTTGGACTCATTGTATTTAGTTTCTGTGGTCATAATGCCCAGGACGTGATCAGATATATGGTCTTTGGGGTGCCTGGGTGGCTCAGTTGGTTAAGTGTCCAACTCTTGATTTTGGTTGAAGTCATGATCTCAGGCTCCTGAGATTGAGCCCCACATAGGGCTCTGTGCTGAGTTTGGAACCTGCTTAAGATTCTCTCTCTCCCTCCCTCTGCCCACCCCTCTCCCTCCACTTGGGCTCTCACTCTCTAAGAAAAAGAATAAATACATACATAAAAAAAGGTATATGGGTCTTTAACAAGAGTAGGTTTGGATAGAGATAGTGTAAGTTCTAGAAGTTGATGTAATCACCCAGTGAAATTGAGAGAATTAGAGGCCAGAAAGGTAAAAGTAAAACCGGGAGAAAACTATGTTGTGAAAGCTAAAGAACAGAGTTCTAGGAGAGAATGTTTAATAGAGACCAACTAAGATCAGACTGAAAAGTGAATATTGCATGCTGTAGCATGAAGTCATGGGTTACTGTGGACCAAACCATGTTGACAGATGGTTAGCACTAGAATCCTGATTGCTCTTGTTCAAGTAGACCTGTTTGTCCTGAAAATATTTTTCTTGGAACTTTAGTCCCATAATACTGCTTACAACCGTTTATATGCTAGTGTACATCATGAATCTCTTAAACAGGGTTTATCAAACTTATTTGATCTAGGAACTCTTGTGCTGTTGTGTTAGCATTTTTCAGATCTGGTGTTCCTTAGGACACATTTCAGGAAACATCGGCATGTACCAATCTGAAGAAGCTTGGTGACAGAGACACTAGAGAGGTAGCATAGTAGCTAGTGGGAATATTTATAGCATGAAGCTGAAACTTCAGGATACTTACTTTAAGCAAAATGAGGAGACTAGGGGCTATAGAGAGGTTATTATTACAGGAAGGGGAGGTTCTTGGAGTCCTAGAAGAGATGAACAGGAATAACACCCTGAGAGTGAGTGTAGTTTTGAACAAATGTAGGAAAGTAAAAAAGGATGCAGATAGTTGAGGCAGTAAAGGTAGATTCTCTATTTGGTGAAGCAAAACAATAGCTTGTCTTGCAGACACAGAATAGAAAAGACTCTACTGTGCTTTTGAAAAAGAAAAATTGATGAAGACTGTGATATTACTTAATATTCCCAATTCTGTCACTTAGTGGATGTAAGTCTGTAATGTAAGATGTAAGAAATGTCTCCAAGTAGAAATTTCCGATTATACTGGAAGTCTAAATGATTTTTAAAATTCTGTATTTCACAGGATGCCAGACATGCAGCGGAAGAAGAGATTTATACCAACTTAAACCAGAAGATTGACCAGTTTCTACAGCTGGCTGACTATGACTGGATGACTGGAGATTTGGGCAACAAAGCTAGTGATTACCTAGTAGACCTCATTGCCTTTCTACGAAGCACTTTTGCTGTATTCACACACCTTCCTGTAAGTGACAATTGCTCTTACATTGCCCATCATACAGAAAAAAGTTTTCTTAAAATTTAGTTTGGTGAAAGATGTTTGTGCTTTAACTAGCTGGGAAGCTCTTTAGGATATAAAAACTCACACTATAATTATCATGCTTTGATGAGATCTAAAGACCTCTCTAATCATTTTTTCATTGACTTTTGCATTTTGTTTATTTTGAAAATGGTCCCTAATATTATGTCTATTTCTGTTCCTCTTAACTTCACCTAAAGTAATTTGTGCAAACACATAGTGAATGGCATGATAGAAATAGAAGACAAACTTAAGAGTTAGAATTTCAGGTATGTAACACATAGTGAATGCCATGGTAGAAATAGAAGACAAACTTAGGAGTTAGAATTTCAGGTATGTATCTTTTAGTCCAAGAATATCCATTTAATTTTTTTAAAGATTTTATTTATTTATTTGTCAGAGAGCACAAGCAGGGGGAGCTGCAGGCAAAGGGAGAAGCAGGCTCCCTGCTGAGCAAGGAACCCAATGCAGGGCTCATTCCCAGGACTCTGGGATCATGACCTGAGCCAAAGACAGATGCTTAACAGACTAAGCCACCCAGGCACCCCTCCATTTAATTTTTTTTTAACCTTCAATTCTCTGGTGAAATTCTCCATCTTTTTATCTAATTTGTCTATCTTTTCTCTATTTTCTTGAGCATATTAATTAGTCATTTTAAAGTTGTTTTTTACTAATGGTGAAGTGTCGTTCACCTACATGTAGGTGGAATTATTTCAATTTTTTTTTCCTGGTTATCAGTCATGTGATCCTATCTCTTCCTATTATTTTTTGGTTGGTGTTAGACATTGCATTTAAAACATGTAGAGGTTCCAGGTGGTAACATCTCCCACCAGAATTGGTTTATCCCTTCCATTACTAAGTAGGTACTGTGGGCAGGTGGGTTATGGTTTGAGCCTCATCGTCTTAATCCCATCATGGGCTAAGCCTCATCGTCTTATTCCCATTCCCATCATGGGCTAATAGCTCTTTGGTGTCTCTCCATTTTTCACTGCCTTCTATATTGCTTGGTGGGAGCATTGGCCTGCAGAAAACTAGGTTATTTCATCTAGCTTTACCTTGACACCAAAGCAAGACAAAAGTAGTGCAAAAGAGCAAATGATGAACCAATAAATAAATTTTAGCAAGTCAATTCCTAAGTGTTTTAAGAAAATAATTTACCACTACTATGTAGGATTCGTTCTAGAGATGCAAGGATGGTTTGATATTTGAAAATTTGTTAATCTAATTTATCACATTACTAGGTGAAAGAGATGAGCATTATCTTTGTGTATTCTAAAAAGGCATTGCACAACATCCAGCCTGCACTCCTGATTTTAAAAAAACTTACTAAAATACAAGCAATGTAATATTTCAGTAACATGATAAAGAGCATCTATGTGAAATTCAGCAACCACCATAGATTTAACAGTGGAACGCTGAAAACACTTATTTGCATTTACATCAAAAGTATGGCGAAGATACTTCTTACTAGTGCTTTAGAAGTTCTATGAAATAAATAAAGTTAAAAAATCTATTACTATGTGGTTGGATAACCCCCCAAAAATCAATGAAAAAATAATAGGACCAATAAGACTTTTGTTGGTTAGATGGTCCACTTAGAAGACAAATCAGCTTCTCTTATATTAGCAATACCCTCATAGAAAATATATTGCAAAAAAAAAAATGCCTGATTCATCATTGGATTTTAACATCACTGTAAGTATACTTAAAAAGTTATATGTAGGACTAATGTGAAGAACATGTCACAAAATAATTTAAAAGAGACTTTATTATGTGCAAATACATATAGCATTTTTTAGGTGGGAAAATTTCATATTGGAAAGAATTTTTCCAAAATTAATCTAATTACCATGAATAACAAGTGAATTTGATGGGGTGGTGGATTATTTTAACAAAATAATTCTAAAATTTATTTGCACGCAAAAATGGATAGTATTTGCCAAAAAATATGAAAAAGTAAATTGAGTGTGGTCTTTTCCTATCAAGTGTAGAAATATTATTATAAACCAAAAATAATATAATATCCTTCTCACGTTGGAGTAGACTGATAGATTAGAGGAAGAGAACATAAAATCTGGAAATAGTTAAAAGTACATGTAAGAATTTAGTATATGATAAAGGTGACATTAGCAATTGCTGTTGCCACTGCTATCTGCTAATTTGGATAAAAAGATGTTTTCATATATCAAAATAAATTCTAGATCAAATGCATGTTTACATTTTAATTTATTTTTTAATTTTTTTATTTTATCTAAATTCAGGTTAGTTAACATATAATATATTATTAGTTTCGGGGGTAGAATTTAGTGATTCATCAGTTACATATAACACCAGTGCTCATTACATCACGTGCCCTCCTTAATGCCCATCACCCAGTTACCCCATCCCCCCACCAACATGTTTACATTTTTAAAAAGAAAGAAATTATGGGAGAACCAATAAAAATATTAGCAAATATTTCTATAATCTGAAAATAAGTCACTGTCATAAGGATGACACCAAGGAATGAAATCATTAAGGAAATGGTTAATAATTTGGCCACATAAGATGTTTTGTAAGATACCTAACAAGAATTAATAAAGGAAATAGAATGTAAGCTTACTACAAAAGTAATTAACAAGCATTCCAAAAGGTTAATATCTGTAATATATAACAATATAACCCATTGTTTCAAACTCAGTAAGAAGACTGCACAACTTATTGGGAAAATTTGCAGATGTTGTATTTTAGGCAGTCAGAAAAGAAGAAAAATAAAAGACTAATGATAACATGAGCAAAATGTGTAACTCTGGTAATAAGACATGTATATTAATATTGTGGGATATTCTTCCCTCTAAATTTGCCAAAAGTAAATAAGAAAATGATAACATTCAATATTTATGAGAAACATTTCCCCAAATAGGTATTCTGATACATTCCTGGAAGGTGTAAAAATTGGTATATTCTTCTTGGTGGTCAGTTTTTCAGAATGCCTCAAAAATCTCTTAAAATTTGCTTACCTTTAACCCTGCAATCTAGTTCCATTTTTAGAGATTACTTTTAGAAATCTTAGTGAAATAATCATGGGTGTATTATACAATTCACATATAAGTGTGTTCGACATAGTATTGTCTTTTGCATAGTGGAGTGGGGAATAAATTAAAAGCCAGTAACAGATGTATTAGCTCAATAAATTATTATATATTCACATACTATGATCTCAATCACTCATTAAATTAGTGGAGATGGATATTTATCAATTTAAAATATGTTAATTATTTCTTGACTGGAAAAGCAGATTGTAAAATAGTTTTATACTATATGATCTCACTTTTATTAATATAGATACACATACATTAATCATCTATATTATATACAGTAAAACTCTAGAGTTACATACTCCGTGGTTTAACTATACTAGTCTCTGTATAGCTTTTATTTTTTCTTTTTGTTTATCTGTGTTTAAAAAAATATTTTTTCTCTTATGCTTTTGTAATTCTGGGGGTAGGGAAAGGTGATATTTAGAATTATTATTCTCTGTTCCAAGAGGATTTTGTCCTTGATAATTAATGTATACTTAAAAAAACCTACTTTTATTGAAGAAAGATTTTTACAAATGTGTTTCATTTTGTGGAAGGGAAATGGCCAATCGTTTTGGCCGTAATGTCTCCCCCCAGCATTGTACAGTTACTTGAGTGAGTCAGATTTTGGAATTCATGGGAAATAAAATGCAATAGTTCAAATTCGAAGCTACCCTGGACAGGTGTTCCCTATATTCATCTTCCTTGGTTTTTTTCTGTTTTTTTTTTTTTTTAAGATTTTATTTATTTGACAGAGAGAGACACAGTGAGAGAGGGAACATAAGCAGGGGGAGAGGGAGGAGCAGGCCTCCCGCCAAGCAGGGAGCCCGATGCGGGGCTCGATCTCAGGACCCTGGGATCATGACCTGAGCCGAAGGCAGACACTTAACGACTGAGCCACCCAGGCTCCCCTTTTCTGTTCTTAAAATATAAAAATGACACCCTAGTAAGCGCGAGTGTCAATATGTCATATAATACATTGGTTCCTATATATACAATAGCTATTAATGTCATATAATACATTGGTTCCTATATATACAATAGCTATCATATGTCAGCCCCATACTGACTTTAATGTCCAGGCCATTTAGAAGCAGTACTGTTAATGAGACTCTTGTTTGTGTAACACAAAATATATGCTTTTTCCACCAGTAGAGTTATGACCTTTCTTGCATGTCTATACTGTAAGTAATTTGTTGAGGATTTTTCCTTTTTTTGTTTATTTTGAGCTGCCATTGCTACCTAAATGCTGTAACCTCTCGGTATTGATCAGGTTGATCGTACTATCCAGAATCAAAGTCAGAGGTAACTCAC
Organism: Callorhinus ursinus; assembly: GCF_003265705.2. NCBI lineage: Eukaryota > Metazoa > Chordata > Mammalia > Carnivora > Otariidae > Callorhinus > Callorhinus ursinus. Next base: position 51,121,735 of record NW_027397072.1, read on the forward strand.
AGCCCTAAATTTTCAGTATTGCTTCCACAAAATGCCATGTTTCTGTGTGGTCTAGTATATAGATGTTCTTTCTAAAGCCACTGTTTCAAAAGTATTTCTAGTCACCAACCATTATATTCTCTAGAATCAAATTGGTACAGCTTCTAAAACTACCCCTTCTTCTGGTTTTTACACAGACAGCAAAAGAGACTGCCCAGCATTTGCATTTTGTTCCCCAAAATGCTAAATATCGTCTTCATGGAAGCTCATATTAGTAAAATGTATTAGCCAAACAGAGCTGTGTCTGAAATTTGCTCTTGTGTACTATAGTGAAAGGTGAGAGAGGGAGGAGCTATTTCTGAGAAAAAAAAACCAAAATCATTTGTTTTTTAATTAATATGAATATTTCTTTTCATATTTTAAATTCCCTAGCAAGAGTGGCTCTCTTGTCAAAGAGAGATTGAATAATAGGAACTATATATATATGGAAAGAACTGTAAAGAAAACGCCAGACTGCCTTGTTATATTATATTTTAAAATCCCCAGGTTTTCTTAGTTCTCAGTGATGTTTTGTCATCACACTAGCAACATAACCAAAGGGACGGGGCAGTGTGTAGGTGTGTGTATGTGAAAGAGAGAGAGAGAGAATGAATAGAGAGGGAAAGAGAGAATGGGAGTGGATGTCCTAGATTATACTTCACTGAACACTGAATGGTAAGGGGGGGAAATTACTGAAATTTGCAACTATTTTCCCCTTGAAGTTTTGATGACCAAGGTGGCCTCCCTGTTTTCACGAGGCACCCAGAAGTGATTGTCATAATAAGGTTTTCCACAGTTAGAATTCTAAAATGTTGCCTTGTCTTTTAAGAGATGAGGTTTAGTACACAAGCATGTTTGCAGCTCCAGTTGTGTGATTTAGAATTGCATGCACAGCTACCCATTTTGCATGCTCAGCATAAGAGCGTACTTTTGAGAATTTATCCTTGTTATCCTGATAATTATCTTTGAGAAATGCATGAGAGAGAGGAAATGCAGTCTCAAGTAACGGACCCAGAGGAGGGAATCCTAAGTTTGTTTTCTCTGTCTGCTTTAATGTTAATTTATATGACCTGGATCAAGATCTCTCTTAACCCATTTCGGTTTGCCTTAGTTTCTTTGTCTAAAAATACAATGATACCTGTCCTTGGCCTTCCTTCCTGGGCAGTTACTTGATGGGCCATCTTTAAGGGAAAGTTCTTTTCTATATAAAAGTTCCTGAAATTTTCCTGCCTAAAACCCTTTTAAACAACATTTCTCTTAGCACTGCATTTCATTCTGTGAACTGCTGCTGCCTCAGGACTAACCAAATGATTCTGCTATTTAGAAAGTGTCAGTGCCTCCCATTAAGTATAAACTCTTCTCTGTGACCATCAAGACTTTCCATTAATATGACCTCCATTTTGTCCTTATCTCTCTTGGTTTTTTGTTTGCCCAAGATATTCCTTCCAAACTGAAGTAATGCTCTTCGTCAGGCACATCCAACTGTTTTCTGCCTTTGGTGTTGTTCATAACTTTTTGTCTACTTTAGCTATGTGTATTGAAATATTACCCATCCTTCAAGGCTCATTTCAAATCCTTCACCTCCTATGAAGCCTTCTCCAGTTCTCCTAACCAGACATGACATCTTTCTTTTTTGTGGCTCTTATTATATGGCACTAACCTAATCCTGTCTTGGGTGGGATGTGTTATTGATTTGTGTGCTTATGTCCAGAAAGGGAAGCATGGTAATTTAGAAGTCCCTACTGTGTTCCAGATGTTTTACATGTGTTACATGTCATCCCAACTAATGAAGACTCACGATACCTCAGTCAGATGAGTAGTAGTATATTTTAGTAACGAGAACATGAACTCAGGGAAGTTATATACTTTGTAAGAGATACAACAAATAGGTGGCAGGGTCAGGATTTAAACAGATTTATTTGACTTTAAAACTTTTCCATTATACCATTGTGCCTACTAGATTGATTTCTAGCTACAAACTGTGGATAGATAGAGACCTTGCTTGAATCGTCTCTACCTGTGTGTATGGTGCAGTACCTTGCATGAAATGGTGTACAATAAGTTTACGTGTTTTGTATAATAAATTAAGTGAATTCCTACCTAGGGATTGAAAATCATTTTTGGATCATGTATATCATTAAAAGTAATCACTTAATTATTAAAAAGCAAAGTCACAAAGTATTATCCTGAGACAAAGACCTAAAGTTAGTTTGGGTTAAAATTCTAATTGGGCCTTTCTCCTTCCATATTCCCTTAAACTTACCCAAATTAAAAAAAATCATTATTTTTCAAGTGACAGAATTTTAATTTTAAAAATAGGTTGCCTGTTTCTACCCTCACCTAGCTCCTTAGCTGACATCCCATGTGGAAATTCTCTCATCTAATGGTAATAACACTTCACTAAATCAGCCCAATCCCTGTAGTGTTCTCTTGAACAAAATAGAGGAGTGCCTTGGAGATATTGTGGGTTTGGTTCCAGACCACAGCAATAAATCAAATAGCACAATTAAGCAAGTCAAATGAATTTTTTTGGCTTCCCCAGTGCATGTAAGTTATGTTTACACTATACTGTAGTCTTTTAAGTGTACAGTAACTTTATGTTTAAAACACCAATATATATAACTTATTTGAAAAATGTTTTATTGCTGAAAAATGCTAACCATCATCTCTGAGCTTTTAATGAGTTGTAATCTTTTTGCTGGTGAAGGGTCTTGCCTCTATGAAGATGGCTGCTGGACTGATCAAGGTGATGGTTACTGAAGGTCGGGGTGGCTGTGGCAACTTTTTCCAAATAAGACAATCAACTTTTCCACATTGATTGTCTTTTCTTTACAGGAATAATTTCTCTGTAGCATGTGATCCCATTTGATAACATTTTACCCACTGTAAGAACCCAATCCTCTCCAACCCTGCCACTGCTTTATCCACTAAGTTTATGTAATGTTCTACCAAGTCATTTGTTGTCATTTCAACCATCTTCACAGCATCTTCACCAGGAGTAGATTCCATCTCAAGAAACCACTTTCTTCATGCATCCATAAGAAATGACTCCTCATTTGTTCAGGTTTTATCATGAGATCCCAGCAATTCAGTCCCATATTCAAGCTTCACTTCTAATTCTAGTTCTTTGCTATTTCCACCACATCTTCAGTTACTTTCTCTACTGCCCTTGAACCTTCAATTTACCAAAAACCAAGTATCTCCAAGTGAAGTAAAGTGAAGTGCAATAAAATGAGGCATGCCTGTCAGGAAGTTTCGGGTGTTTTCAAGGAACCGAGGGCATCAGAGCCTTCAGGATATCAGTCAATTTTTTCTTCAGAATAATTATATAGGTAGATCCACTGTCCAAGGAATTTTTTTCTTTTTTGATATTTTTCCCCTCTGATGGAGCAAATTATAGATTTGAGAATAATTTCTCTGCCTACTGAGAAATCAATGTTCCCTGTTTCTGTGCTGTTAAGATTTTGGTTATTTGAGCTACATAGAGTATTTTGAAATCAACGGATTTGCTCCCTACTGTGGTATTGGGGTTGTGAGTTTAGTTAGTGACTTACATCCTTTAAGAGTTTTATATTTCTTCAGAGACATTTTTGTGTGTCGAGCTATTAGGTAGCACTTTTCCTCCAGAAAACTATTTTCCCCAACCACAGTCAATTTACCTGGTAGTATTCAGCCAGTAGTCCTTTGACTCTTTAATAGTGATCTCTTGCTCTCATAATTATTAAAATAAAGATTAAGAATGTTTGATTCCAAATACTAAGAGATAAGGTAGAAAATAAGGAGATTCTAGTGCTTAAAGGACCACAAAATGCTCCAGTTCTCCATATCTAATACACTAGTTAGAATCAGAGGTACCAGTGAGAACATCTTGGATACTGCTCTGTCTGGTCATTCTAATATCTCAGATACCTTTATCAAATGGGAAGGAGGCTACTCTGCAATGCAAAGGTGCATTGGTACTGGGGTAGTGGAAATCTGGGTATTCTCTGAGGACAAAACAATTATATCAACATTGCTTATAAGAACAAATAATTAAAAACAACCTTAACTGTGTAATAACGGGTAAATGGCTATATAAACTACATACTATTGATCAAGGAACTATTATGTATTTGTTAAAACTAATTTTGTGAATATTAAGTAATAATACTGCACTGCAAACTATTTATAACATAGTGTTAAGTGATAAAAGCAAAATGAAAATTTTACAAACACGATTGCAAGTATGTAAAAACTCTAAAAACATGTTAGTAGTGGGGAAAATGTTCAGTAAGAAATATACGAAATGTAAATAATTGTTTGTGGTGTGGCTTCCTAATCTTTTCAAAGTTGCTGTTTTATAATTTTTTTGTTATTGGCATTTAAAAAATAAGCATTTGCTTTATTAAGAAATGCTTAGCTCTTTGTTTGCTTCTTCCAGGTCAGACTTGCCTTTGCTCATAAATTACAATAGTGAAAGATTTCAATCTTCTTCATTTAGCTCATTTCATTCTTCAGAGCAACCCCTTTTTACAGATTAAATTTAGGCGGAGATAGGTAAATTATTGGCCAAGTTCATACAAGTCAATATATGGTGGAATAGAGATTTAGGTTGCTTCAGCTTTCTGATGAAGCCCATGATCTTTTTGCTATAGTAAACTAGTTGCTTTTTCCCTAAAATTTCAAAGACTAAAGGAGGAAGTTTGGAATTTGTAGGGGTTCTCTTTTTTTTTCCTCTTTAAATTTTTTATTGTTATGTTAATCATCATACATTACATCATTAGTTTTTGATGTAGTGTTCCATGATTCATTGTTTGTGCATAACACCCAGTGCTCCACGCAGAACGTACCCTCTTTAATACCCATCACCAGGCTAACCCATCCCCCCACCCCCCTCCCCTCTAGAACCCTCAGTTTGTTTTTCAGAGTCCATTGTCTCTCATGGTTCATCTCCCCCTCCAATTTACTCCCCTTCATTCTTCCTCTCCTGCTATCTTCTTCTTTTTTTTTTTCTTAACATATATTGCATTATTTGTTTCAGAGGTACAGATCTGTGATTCAACAGTCTTGCACAATTCACAGCGCTCACCATAGCACATACCCTCCCCAATGTCTATCACCCAGCCACCCCATCCCTCCCACCCCCCCACCACTCCAGCAACCCTCAGTTTGTTTCTTGAGATTAAGAATTCCTCATATCAGTGAGGTCATATGATACATGCCTTTCTCTGATTGACTTATTTCACTCAGCATAACACCCTCCATTTCCATCCACGTCGTTGCAAATGGCAAGATCTCATTCCTTTTGATGGCTGCATAATATTCCATTGTGTATATATACCATATCTTCTTTATCCATTCATCTGTCGATGGACATCTTGGCTCTTTCCATAATTTGGCTATTGTGGACAGTGCTGCTATCAACATTGGGGTGCATGTACCTGTAGGGGTTCTCTTGAACTAAGGTATCCTAGCAAAGTTCTAGGCAAAGGGACTGAAAAAGCATGATCAAGATTAGGCCAGAAATAATAAGTCACTACTGAGGACAACTGAGGGTGTGTGGTCACTGAAGGAAGAACATAATGCAGACACTGAAGGAAGAACATAATGCAGAGTTTCTCTTTATGCCAGTTTATTTTCGATGTGTATTTCATAAACACTGGTGTGTCTGTCATACCCTCTGCTCAGACATTTTCAATGATTCATACTTTTTCTAGGGTAACTCTTATTCACATTACATATATTTCCCATAATTCCTCCACATAAATCCTTGACTTCAGCCAAGTATATCTGTTCATTGTTCCCAAACATACTGCTCATTTCTGACTGTAGACTTTTGTTCATGGTTTTCTTTCTCCTTGGAGGGACTTCTCATCTCACTTTTGATCTTTCTTTCCTTTAAAATACAATTCAAAGCCTATTTTCCCGGTGAAGTCTTTCTGGACAAGTCTCCCTCTTCCCCACAAGTCATATCCCAAGGGCTTGACTTTCTTGTCAACTCATATAGATCTTATTGTCTCCATTCTCTACTTAAAACTTAAAATATATTATCTTAAACAATTGGTTTAGGGATTTTAAAAAAATATATTCCCTTTATCATCTCTCAGGTTACAGAGATGATAAAGAAATGCAGAAAAGAAATGTCTTAAGACTTTTTAATATGTCCTCCAGCACTAAGTAAGTATCCAGTGAATGTCATGATGAGACTGGATGGGCCTAACAGGAATATGGCACATGGAACAGTGACTTCCAACTCAGATGACTGCTCCCCATCGTAGGACATCTTTTCTATTATTACTCTTTCATGTAAATTTATTTGGCTTTACAGTTCCATCTCATTGAGAATGAAGTTGGGAAAACACTGCAAAGGTGTTTATTCAAGTTCACAAGGAAGAAAATACTGCTACTTGGGAATATTGCAGTTAGGTCATTCTAAATTACATTTTTACTTCTTCGACAAGATGGCAAATTTGAGCCTGCTGATTGGTGCCAAGATACTCTAGCACATTCAGTGCACATGTTGTGGGGTGAGGAGTTCACAGTTCAGTGAATAGGAATCTGGTACATGCCACTGTTCTGCAATACTTTCATGGTGGTTTATAGCCACAGTTTTAATATGGTTTAGTAAGTGCTTGAACTTCTCCAAACAAATAACACACATTATTGGAAATCAGACACGGTGCATACTTGCCCCTGGGGACCCCTCCTACTTTGAATTAGCAACTGCAGGCTTGTTGCTTTAGCTCCCTGGCTGTAGATGAGGTCCAGACCCTGTTCAAGGAAAAACTACTTTCTTAAAACGTGATTAGAGTCTGTCTCTCTCTCTCTCACACATACACACACACACAGAGCCAAAAAATGAATTTTCTACTTTGAAATGCTTCCCTGAATGCATTCTATTTTTTAAAAGAGTTTCTGTTTAGAATATATACTTGTTATTTATATTTCATTTAGGATAATCTGATTGCCTTTACAGTATTTCTGAAAATAAATGATTTACTATCTTTAACTGTTCCGGGATGGAGACTTTTGTCAATACTTACAGGGATTGTCAAACTAACAAAGCAAGGAAGTTTTAAGTTCCTTGTTTGTATATGTGTGTTTTGTTCTGTTTTGGTAGATGCTGTTTATTGTTTTTATTTTAAGTTTCCTTTAATCGGTGTGTATCTTGATAGCTCCTTTGGAAGATACGTTAGGATCAAGAGGTGACAAGGACCTGAAAATGGAAAGCTGTCTGAAGAGAAAGAGAGCACGCAAATAGGGGGAGGGGCAGAGGGAGGGCGAGAGCAAGAAAATCTCAAGCAGGTTCCCTGCTGAGCACTGAGTCCAGTGCGGGGCTTGATCCCACGACCCTTGAGATCATGACCTGAGCTGAAATCATAAGGGAAGCTGTCTTTCAATAGACAGATCCTAATTCTGCAGTTTCAAGCAGTCTAACATAAAACCCTTTTAAAGGTAATTTTCCTCTGTGCCTATTTTTTCCTACATGTGAACCTAGCTTTGGACTAGAGCTGTATACAATTTGAGGATTTTTTTTAGAACTCTGTTTTTGGTGCCATGTTGATCATATCGATATTTCTCTGTTTTAAAACAGATATGGTGACCCCTGTGGCTCATTGTTTTAGTTAAGAGGCCCCTGGAAAAATGTAGTTTTTTAGAAAAAATAGTTCATCTTTTAGAAAAGGGAATAACTTCATTTCCTGTTTGTTTTTATTTTTTATTTTTTAAATGATTTTATTTATTAGAGAGAGAGAGAGAGAGCACAGAGGGAGAGTGAGAGGCAGACTCCCCGCTGAGCAGGGAGTTTGATCCCAGGGCCCTGAGATCATGACCCCGACCCAAAGGCAGACATTTAACTGACTGAGCCACCCAGGCGCCCTGCTGTTTGTTTTTAAATTGAAGAATAACAAACATCGAAAAATAAACAAATTACATATAGTTTGAAGAATGTTCACAAAGTAGATAGTCTTGTGTTTTCAGCATGCAGATCAAGAAACAGAACATTATCAGTTTCCCAGAAGACCCTTTTAGCCTTTCCCCCATCAAATCTGTACCTTTCTTCCTGAAGGTAATCATTATCCATACTTTTATTTTTTTAAGATTTTATTTATTTATTTGAGAGAGAGTGAGTGAGAGAGAGAGTGAGCACAAGCAGGGGGAGAGGGAGAGGGAGAAGCAAGCTCTCCGCTGAGCAGCGAGCCCGACTAGGGGCTCGATCCCAGGACCCTGGAATCATGACCTGAGCCAAAGACAGACCCTTAACTGACTGAGCCACCCAGGCGCCCCTGTCTGTACTTTTAATAGCATAGCTTGGTTTTGCTAATCTATGGAATGATACTGTATATACTCTATTGTGTCATTTCTTAGGCTCAGTATAACAATGGTGAGGTATATCCATTGCATATAGAAGTAATATAGATTAGTTAATATAATCTCAAGAGTCCTTATAAAAGGGCGGTAAGAGTGTCACAGTAAAGGAGATGTAGTGACAGAAGCAAAGGTCAGAGTGATGTAGCCAGGAGCCACGGAATGTGAGAAGCCTCTAGAAGTTGAAAAAAGCAAGGAACAGATTTTCCCCTACCTAGAGCCTTCAGAAGGAATGTTGTCTTAGTTTTAATAAGACCTGTCTTGGACTTCTAACCCCCAGAACTGTAAGATAATAAATCTGTATTGTTTTAAGACACTAAATTTGTGGTAATTTGGTATAGGAGCAATAGGAAGCTAATATAGCTATACCCAAACTTTTTGGTCTTCAGACTCTACACTATTAAAAGTTATTGGGGGGAGCACCCGGGTGGCTCAGTCAGTTAAGCATCAGACTCTTGATTTTGACTCAGGTCATGATCTCAGGGTCATGAGATCGAGCCCTGCATCAGGCTCCACGCCCGGTGTGGATTCTCCCTCTATCCCTCCCCGCCTCTCACCTTTCTCTAAAAAAAAAAAAGTAAAAGTTACTGGGGAATTCAAAGATCTTTCGTTTATGCTATTTATAGCTATCAGTATTTATCATATTTGAAATTGAGACTGAGTAATTTTGAAAATATTTATTTTCAAATAACAATAACATACTCATTATCTGTTAGCCTGAATAATATACTTTTTAAGAAAACTAGCTACATTTTCCAAAACAAAAGAAATTTAATGAGAAGAATGGTATTCTTTTATAGTTTATACAACTTTAATGTCTGGCTTAATAGAAGAATGTCAGATATTTCAAATCTGCTTCTGGATCAGTCTGTTGTGATAAATTGTTTAAAGTATATGAGAAAATCTAGCCTTGCAGATATGTTGGATAAAGCAGCCTTTTCAGATTATTGTTAGTATTCTTAGATATTATGGCAATACTTGACACAGGATAGTTTTGTAAAGGTTGGTTGTAAAATAGAATCTGAAACCTTATCAATGAATTTTTCATATTCTGTTACCTTAAAGTTCATTGATCTCTTTTGTTCTTTGAATAGATCTTTTACCTATATGTGATTTTGTAGCATCATGCATATATCGTTTCACTCAGTTATGCAGATCTTCCCAATGTTGGCACATTTTTAGTATCAAAAAGCACATCCCGCACTTATTACCACCAGTCTCAGTTAAAAAGTCTTTTAAATATTGGGAAGCTATATCATGGCGGCAGATACTAGTTTTCCAAAATTTGAAATTTTGTTTCTAAGCTTGAATTGTGTCATTGACAACTAATACTGTCAGTTGTTTTCTTTAAAGTGGCAGGCTCATTTCAATTATTTCGAAGAAAATGCCTACCGAAAACCCAAGCCTGAATAACCATAATTTGTCTGTCAGCTATTCTTTCAAGTGAAAAGGGCGTTCGATGAAGACAGGGCTAGTTCAGCTTGCAACCCAAACAATTACACAAATATGTTTCCTTGAGACAGTTAACATACTTTGCTATGCAACATAAATGTTTTATGCATACTTCCCAATTTGTCCCACAGAATATCAGAAAGACATACTGAAGAGTTGAGATTTAATAAAATTAATAATTTGTACTGCTTCATCAAAGACGTTCTTAAATGAAACTGGCATATGTTTTATTGTGACTGCCTGGCATTGAAGAATACAAGGATTGCTTAGTACAGTTTGGTATCATAAGCTTAATTCATGCTAAGGACCAGTAGTTTTGCCAGTCATTGCCTTTGCATATGTCAACACAAGTGAAATATCATCAGTGCCAATGTCAACACAGTGAAAGAGACAATATCTTAGCGTTATTATGAAAATCGTTTTGACTTTGTGGACACCTTGAGAGGGGTTCAAAGGACCCTCAGGCATCTGCAGATGACATTTCGAGAACTACCCTTGTGGTTATGAGTCCTTTATAGGATGTATGTATCACGGACATTTTCTCCTAGTTTTTGGCTTGCCTTTTCACTCTCTTACTGGTGTCTTTTGATGATACGTATTACCCTTTGAGAACTATAAATATGTTTTCTACTGTAATTTTCAAAATTAAACTTTTTTTCCTCCCTAAGAAATTAAAATATTGGTCATGGCAAATTGAGCACATTACCATTTTCCTATTCTACTTCTCTGTACCATACCTGTGGTTTCCTGTCCTTCTGTTTTCTTCCAAAGCAGAATGGAGTTGTCCGTTCTATAGTGTTGGTATATGTAATCTCTGCTCCTTACGAGTCTGCATTTTTTAATTATATAGCTTCAATATACTTTTGTTGATGATTCAAACATTGCAGGTAACTTGAAGCATTCATGTTTATTGGTAGGTTGGAGAGGAAAAGGGAAAGATTACAAAAGTAAATATTTGTGTGATGTTAGATTCCTCTAGATCACAGATATTTTTTCAGTAACAGTTACAAGCCTGGAAGAGTTTTTTATTTCAGGAAGTGAATTATTCAAGATAATATTATCCTAAAACCATAAACCTTTATATGTAGTAAATAACAACATAGCCTACCATGTAGTCAGCATTTAGTAAATATCAGTTATTATATTTATAACAGATAATGTTAAATCTTATATGAGAGATATTGTTATTATTAGAACTTAAAAATCCTTCTACAATATATACAAGAGACATTAGTTATTTTGTTATTAAAGGAATAGTGTTGATTTGCTACCTCATAGGTGGTAAAGGAAATACGGAATGTCAGTTCCCGAGGGGACATTTAATTGTGCTCTTTCTTTAGGGTTTCCCTTTCCTTTAACAGTGGCCCATGAGGATCCTTCCAGTGTTTTTTGTTTATCTCTTTACCTTACTGGTGGAACCTGGCTCCCAGGTGTAGGGCAGGGTCTGAGTCTAATGAGCATCAGTTTTATAGCATGTTGAGTTTCAGTAGTAATGCTCAACACTCCAGTCCTAGTTCAGCCCTGATGTTAGTTCATGGCCCCAGTCTACTGCAAATAATATGGCTGTGATTAGACTAGTCCTAGTTCAGCCCTGATGTTAGTTCATGGCCCCAGTCTACTGCAGATAATATGGCTGTGATTAGACTAGTCCTAGTTCAGCCCTGATGTTAGTTCATGGCCCCAGTCTACTGCAGATAATATGGCTGTGATTAGACTTAGTCCTAGTTCAGCCCTGATGTTAGTTCATGGTCCCAGTCTACTGCAGATAATATGGCTATGATTAGACCTAATCACACCTATTTTATGCTATTGAGGCAAGTTTGCTAGAACTGGCACAATTGTATTACTGATGCTAACTGCAGAAAGTCATGAGGAATGTCCAGTGACCTTTTGTCTGATTCGATGAATTCCTCTAATTATGTTATATAGCATTTCATCTGCTTTTCATGAAAAGCCACTACCCAAGACTACCAAACTGTAATGTCTTTATGGATAACTTGTCTATGATTCACCTTGATACTGTTTTGCCATGAGTTAACTAGTAACCTCTCCCACTGTTTAATTCCTCTACTTTTTTTTAATCATGTGGAAATCATGTGATTAACTTTTAATGGCTCTATACACTTCACAGTATATGACCTTTGCCTTTAAGGGCCCTCTGGTAAACCTGCCAGGCTGTCTCTGATGTCTCTTTGGAAACTGAGCAGATATTTGGCGTAAGTGCTTCTAGTCCAAAAACCTGGGAGGCACCCTGAGAAAGTGATCTTGTCTAAATACCAGAGTTTAGCTTCTTTTCCCTTTTTCCTTCGGATCTCCTTGCAGTCCATTTTACCCTGTCTGCTTTAACAGGGTATGTGAATACTGGGGAACCTGGCACAATTTTCTGGAGAGCTCATTTTGTCTATTTATTATTTTTCCAAAGGATAGAGTGAGTTTGTTACTGACTCTTACCATTAATTTGCAACCTTTTATTTAGAGTAAAATGTGGATACCCAATGGCCCTCCGTTTCTTCTTCTAGAAATGGGAAAGCCAAATGCTGGAAAAAGTGGTTGCATAGAACATGGATTAGAACTGTTTTGAATGGATCTAACAAGTAGAAGTAGAGAGAGGAAAATTAAATAAAGCATGAACTAGTTAATTCATGGTCAACATTAGAATAGAGAACAGATGCTTTTAATGGAATGTTGTAAAGGTGATACATGCATAGCACAAAGTGTTAGACTAGGACTCTGAGTCTTCCAACCCTGAGATTCCCGTGCTTCTTCCTCTGTGTGCTAGAATCACATATGAGGAGTAACTTGGTGAATAATTTGACATGGTGTGTGTATAATGTTTAGAGGTCATCCAGCAGAGTAACTATAAAAACATATTAAAAATTATACTAATAGTGAAGATAATTTTAAATCAAGGCCTGGATTTGGAGTGATTTTGACCTTATATTTCTCGTATTGCTCTTATTTAGTTATTAAATACTTATGTTTGATCCAACATAGTTGTAGAACTTATGGGAAGAATCTATTCTAAAAGTTTGTTATAACTCTGTCTTCCAATAACTGGGGAAAAAAGATAATGCTACAAGATAAATAGGAAAGTGGAATTAGGAACATAAACAGCAAAGGTAAAGGATTTATTTTATTTTTTAAAATTTTAATTCCATTACAGTGTTATATTAGTTTCAGGTGTACAATATACTGATTCAACAGTTCTATGCCTCACTCAGTGCTCATCATGATAAGTGCACTCTTTAATCCCCATCACCTATTTCACCCCACCCCCACCTCCCACCCACCTCTCCTCTGGTAACCATCAGTTTGTTCTCTGTAGTGAAGTCTGGTTTTTGGTTTGTCTCCTTTTTTCTTTGTTTGTTTATTTCTTAAATTCCACATATGAGTGAAATCATATGGTATTTGTCTTTCTCTGACTTATTTCATTAAGCATTACATTCTCTAGCTCCATCCATGTTGTTGCAAATGGCAAGATTTTATTCTTTTTTATGGCTGAGTAATATTACATTGTGTATATATACCACATATTCTTTATCCATTCATCTATTGATGGACACTTGGGCTGCTTCCATAATTTGGCTGTTGTAAATAATGCTTCAATATACATAGGGTGCATATATCTCTTTGAATTAGTCTTTTTGTATTCTTTGGATAAACACCCAATAGTGCAATTACGGGATCATATGGTAATTCTGTTTTTAATTTTTTGAGGAACCTCCATTCTCTTTTCCACCAGTTTGCATTCCTACCAACAGTGCATTCTCTACATCCTTGCCAACACTTGTTGTTTCTTGTGTTTTTGATTCTAGCCGTTCTGACAGGTATGAGGTAATACCTCATTGTGGTTTTGATTTGCATTTTCCTGATGATGAGTGATGTTAAGCACCGTTTCCTGTGTCTGTTGGCCATCTACATGACGTCTTTGGAGAAATGTCTGTTTGTGTCTTCTGCCCATTTTTTTTTTTACGATTTTATTTATTTATTTGACAGAGAGAGACACAGTGAAAGAGGGAACACAAGCAGAGGGAGTGGGAGAGGGAGAAGCAGGCTTCCTGCAGAGCAGGGAGCCCGATGCGGGGCTTGATCCCCATTTTTTAATTGGGTTATTTGTTTTTTGGGCGTTGAATTGTACCGGTTCTTTATATATTTTGGAAACTACCCTTTATCAAATATGTCATTTGCAAATATCTTCCCCCATTCAGTGGTTGCCTTTTAGTTTTGATGTTTGTTTCCTTTGCTGTGCAGAAGCTTTTTATTTTGATATAGTCCCAATAGTTTATTTTTGCTGTTGTTTTCCTTGCGGTAGGAAACATATCTAGGAAAATGTTGCTATGGCCGATGTCAGAGACATTATGTGCTCTCTTCTAGGATTTTTATGGTTTCAGGTCTCATATTTAGGTTTTTAATCCATTTTGAGTTTATTTTTGTGTATGGTCTGAGGAAGTGTTCCAGTTTCATTCTTTTGCATGTAGGTGTTCAGTTTTCCCAACATAATTTGTTGAAGAGACTGTCTTTTTCCTATTCTTTCCTGCTATGTCAAAGATTAATTGACCATATAATCATAGGTTTATTTCTAGGCTCTCTGTTCTTTTTTTTTTATTATTTTTAAAGATTTTATTTATTTATTTGACAGAGAGAAACACAGTGAGAGAGGGAACACAAGCAGGGGGAGTGGGAGAGGGAGAAGCAGGCTTTCCACCGAGCAGGGAGCCCAATGCAGGGCTCTATCCCAGGACCCTGGAATCATGACCCCAGCCGAAGGCAGACGCTTAAGGACTGAGCCACCCAGGTGCCCCTGGGCTGTCTGTTCTGTTCCATTGATCTGTATGTCTGTTTTTGTGCCATTACCATACTGTTTTGATTTCTGCAGCTTTGTGTAGTATATCTTGAAATCAGGGATTGTGATACCTCCAGTTTTGTTCTTTTTTAGGATTGCTTTGGGTACTTGGGGTCTTTTGTGGTTCCATACAACTTTTAGGAGTATTTGTTCTAGTTCTGTGAAAAGTGCTGTTGGTATTTTGAGAGGGATTATATTAAATCTATAGATTCTTTTGGGTAGTATGGACATTTAGCAATAATTGTTCCTCCAATCCATGAACATGGGTTATCTTTCCATTTGTTTGCATTGTCTTCAGTTTCTTTCATCAGTGTTAAAGTTTTCAGAGTACAGGTCTTTCACCTTGCATAGGTAAAGAATTAGAACGTAATTTATAGCTGACTGCTCTGGTGTAAGACTTCCAAAGTCTATATAATATGAGCTGAGAATTATTTTCCTTATAGGCTTGAATACAAGTGAAACAATAGACTGGCAACTGTATGCTTTTCTTTTATTTCCCTGTCTGGCACTCTGGAATCCCATACAACTCTTTTTAATTTGTGAAGATACAAAGAATGCTGATGACACCACATCTCTCCTCAGAGCCCTTAGCCATCTTCCCAGATGCAACTGTGACAATTACAGTGTCCTGTCCATAACTGGGCAGAGCTGCTACTGAAGGGGCTTGATCCGTAGTGAAGCTCCTGTTCAGATGTTCAAAGACAGCACTGCACTCAGTCTTTTTTTTTTTTTTAAGATTTTATTTATTTACTTGACAGAGAGAGAGAGAGAGAGAGCGAGGGAGGGAACCAAGCAGGGGGAGTGGGAAAGGGAGAAGCAGGCTTCCTGCTAAGCAGGGAGCCCGATGCGGGGCTCGATCCCAGGACCCTGAGACCATGACCTGAGCCGAAGGCAGTCGCCTAACCAACTGAGCCAGCCAGGCGGCCCTGCACTCAGTCTTTTTAAAGAACTCTGATTTGAGCTGTTTAGGTTTGAATATAATATTGATTTAAGTAGATGCTCTAAACCAACATATGGTAATTTTTGCTGATTTTCCTATTTTACTTTAATGTTATGTATAGCCACTATTTTAGTTGTCTACGTGGTATGTTTGGTTTAATATTTAGTTCATTTATCCTGTGTTCCCACGATAAAATCCTTTTGTTAATTGAGAGACTATGATAATATATATCTAAACTTTCCTCCCACAGGTTATTGTTTCAAGTACACATCAAGTGAGAATACATGAAAAAAATGTATTGAAAATACATTATGTTCCTCTATCTATGCAAGCTGTTACCTGTTTCATCATAAGTTGATTTTGTGAACAACTGTCCAATCACATAAATTGAGCATCAGTTTCTTAAATTAATAGAGGATGGAGTGTATTCTTCTGTACCTAGAGTTAGATAAACATAGCCATGTTTTTCAAAAACAAATAATTATATATTAACAGTTTGGTATACTATATAATCTGGTAGAAGAGAAAAGAAAAGACAACTTTAGCTTTGTGCTAAGCATAGAGAATGCAGCAAATCAGTAACAGTCTTTGCTAATGGAGCAGCCTGTGTCTCTTTATATTATTATAATATCTACTCTGATGCCTAATATACTTCATTCCACACAGATTAGGGAAATGAATTTCAGAGGCCTTCAGTGACTTAGCTTATTACAATTACTTAATGGAAAACAAAATTATTAAATAAAATAAAACCCAGATCCCCTGATTTCTATTCCAGCACTCTTTTTAGATACCATAGTGCTTTCAAGATTCTTTTCCACTGTAATATGTGCGTATGTGTTTGTGTGTACATATATACATACATTTAATATATATATAGTAGTGTATATATGTATATATACATATACATGATAGATTGACTGAATGATTGACAGATAGATAGTCCAGGTGAAAGGAAAGTACAGAGTAGTATATGGTAATCCCACCAGTAAACACTCAGTGTGATCTTGGAGTGGTAGCTTCAAAACCTTTTACTTCCATTTCCTCATATAAAAATAGACGTTACATTCAGCAGTCATTCAAATGAGTTCATCAAACCCCTACTACATGAAAAGCACTAGACAGTTATTTTAATGATGACAGGTCAATATGATCAGTGCCCTAAGAGTGATATAGATAAAGCACAGTGGATGTCTGGGCAGGAGTTCTGAGGGAGAGGAAGTTTAGGAATGATTTTATGAAGAAAATGAGAAAAATCCTTTTCCAGAATTTTTAAGGAAGATCTTTTAAGACAGAAGTAACCCTATTAAAAAAAAAAAAGCAATAAAGCCTGAAAGCTTGGGAGGGTGGGTGGGAAATAATAAGTAGTGTGGTATTTGCTGAGCATAAGATATATAAAGAAAAAGTAACAGGGAAAAGTAAATCAGAAAAGGCAGTACTTGTGGCCAGATGGTGGGAGATCCCAACTAGCAAGTTAAGGAAAATGGAGAATCACTGATGGATTTTGAACAAGGAAGTATTAAAATCATACCTTTGTTTCTGGAAAATTAATTTGATTGCAGGAAATTGGATTGTGGATAGAACAAATTATAGATAGGAAAACTAATTAGTAGTTGCAGAAATTTCTCCTAGTACATCTAGTTCAGATTAAAGAATGTTTGAATTGACAGAATAGAGATGAAGGGAAAATTAGTAAGAGAGATATTATGGAGGTAGGAATGAATATAAATGGATAATGAGTGGATGTTTAGAGCAAGGGGTGTTATAGATAAGTGAAAGCTTTGAGCCAGGAGTTGAGAGGGTGATAGTATCAAGAAGGTAGATCACGTATTAAGAAGAGCAGTTTTAGGAAGAGGTGATGAATTTAGGTTTGGACATGACTTTGAGGTCATTTATTTATTTTTTTTTTATTTTATTTTATTATGTTATGTTGTGTTAGTCACCATACAGTACATCTTAGTCTTCAAATTACACATGTGCCATTGTGTAAAATATTTGGAATAAATGGACCTAAATGGTTCCTTTTATTTATATGATCCTATGTCTTTCAACTTTGTCCTTTTATATAAAGAAAGTTTAATAGAGAAGTTATTATCCTTATTTAATGAAGGCATATTTCTGATAAAGAAATTTATTAAATGTGTTAACTCGGTGGGATGCATGTAACTTCTATATTGTATATATTCTTGGTGGTCAGTTATATAGCAAGAAATACTTAGCTTTGTCATTAATAATTCTGGGAATTTTTTTCACTACAAGAGACAGAATAGGATCCCAGATCAGAATAACACTCAAGATTTCATTTTTATTTTAGACAAAGGAATGTCTTAAATACAACCAGATGTGAAAATGGAAAGGGTTAAGTTAAATGTTTTAATTTATGGATTTTATAATGACTTTTATATTTGTATATCTGCAAAATTAAGCCTTTTGAGGCTGTTCCTCCCAAAATAGATCTTATTTATTTAATAAAAACTGTACACCAATAGTATACACAAACTGTTCTAAGTTACTTTACAAATATTGTTTAAGAATCCTGTGATATTGGTAGTATTTTACTCTTTTAACAGATGAGGAAACTCAGGCACAGAGAACTTAATTAAGTTGCCTAGGGTCTCGCAACTCATAAGAGGCATAGGTGAAATTTTGTTGCCTCTAGTTCCTTAGTAAAAACATCAGTCTTGTACAGAATCAGCATAGTGTTGTTTTTTTTTTTTTTTTGACAACTGATGTTTTTCTGGATAACATGGTGGAAGGTAAATAAAATTAGGCTTTAGGAAAAGTTTCAAAAGGAAATTCTAGTCCATTGCCTCAGGATTTGTATATCTTTCTTTAAATATCCATGTAGTAAGACTCTAAACTGGGTTCTGAAGTGTTAGTGAAAAGAGAATTCATTAAATGTGAGTTGAAGATGATTTCTGAAAGGGTTAGGGAAAAGTGTATACACTGGTCTGTACGAGTACTTGTTTATAAAGATTGAGAACTATAGTCCCAAGTTTCAGATTGACCGTATTTTCTCTTTGGTGTATTACTGATCAAGTTTTAATGTATCTTCATAGTCTAATGCCTTAGATAAATTGGTAGTAATGCAGTTCTAATCTAGGACATTTCCTTCTCATTGTTTAATTTATTTTATTATTAGGTGTGTAACTTTAGAATAACTTGAGCTCCTAGAATTTGAGGTTCACTGCTTTGAATTTAGTTGACCAGTATTTATTGAGCACCTACTATGTGCTCAGTGATGCACTGTGCTGCTTGGTAAGGTTATAAGGATGAAATCTCTCTGAGGAAGAATATAGTGTAATGATTTGGAGTGTTGCTAATTTTTTAAAAAAAGATTTTATTTATTTGAGACAGAGAGAGAGAGTATGAGCGGGGGGAGGGGCAGCGGGAGAGGGAGAGGGAGAAGCAGACTCTCTGCTGAGCACAGAGCCAGCCAGACATGGGGCTGGATCCCAGGACCCTGAAGTCACGATCTTAGCCAAAGTCAAATGCTTAACCACCTGAGCCACCCAGGCGCCCCTGGAGTGTTGCTGATTTAACTGCATGGGATGCATTTCGAATCCAGCTGTTCTGAAGAAGATGCTTTTTTCTTTTTTTTTTTTTATGTTTAAGAATAATTCATCACTGGGGCACCTGGGTGGCTCAGTTGGTTAAGCGGCTGCCTTCGGCTTGGGTCATGATCCCAGGGTCCTGGGATCAAGCCCCGCATCGGGCTCCTTGCTCCGTGGCTGCTTCTCCCTCTCCCTCTGCCTGCCGCTCCCTGTGCTTGTGCTCTCTCTCTCTCTCACTGTCAAATAAATAAATAAAAAATCTTTTAAAAAAATCCCTATCTCTCTCTTTAAAAAAAGAATAATTCATCACTGAAATAAGCTGTGGTCAGTAGATAGCTATTTACCCCAGATTTAATTCTTCGCCCTCACTAAAGATCTAGGTAACAGCATAAACTGATCTTTCTGTTCTTATAGCTGCATCAGAAAAGTGCAGATTCTTAATTCAGGGTCTAGTATTAGTAGAGGTAATGTGCAGCAAAATCTAAATAAATAAGCTACTCATCAAGATAACGGTTTACAGTTCATTATGAAGTCAGTGAATCTTATTTGAAGCTACTATACCAATTCTGGAAAAGTATGTGTGGAGTGAGAATTTCTATACTAGATAAGAGTCCTACAGTAACTGAAAAATGATTCTGTGGTCTTTTCAGTGCTCTAGGAAATTAAACCAGGTAGGCTGAACTGTCTGATCTTTTGGTTTCTACTATGATTTATGATAATAATAACACACAGCATTTGAGAAGATAGATTTTAGTATCCCCAATTTGGAGTGGAGGAACCTAGGATCCTTATGGTTAAGCACCTTGTCTGTGTTCCTATAGCCATAAATTTGTTGGCCCCCAAATCTATGTCAAATCTCCAGCTCCAAAATTTGTTCTTTTTAGTGTACAATGTGTTGACAGTTCTCACTAGCAGGATTGGCAGCTCAGTTTCTTTGAATAGTTTAACCAAAATAGAGAACTTCAGGATTTTTTCTGCCTTTTTATTTCCCTTTAATCAAGGTTATCCATTTCTTTCAATAGAACTTGGTTGTGAAATGATACCTTAAGTGAGTTATAAAGTTAAATTTTCCCTCTGGTATGACTTTTCAAGGTACTAGAGTTTTTATAGGTTCTGCTTTCTTCTTCATCTTTTTTTCCTCAGACTTTAGCATAAAGACTTACAGTCTCTTCAAGACTTACAGGGAGAACCATCTGTTCCATGCATATGCTTGGAAGCAAAGACCAACTTTATAGATGAGCAGAAGATGCTGGCTGTGTCAACAGTTTGTTTTTGCTTTCTTATAAAACTCTGCAGGTAATAAGATGAAGAAATGTAACCTCAGTTATGTGTCTTTAGTTGTATGTGTATGTGTGTGTATGTCTGTGTGCATGTGTTGTGTGGTTTTTAAAGCAATTATAACACACTTGTAAATAAATTTTGTCCTCTGATAATAGTCTTCTTGGAGAGCATACAGTTTTCCCCAAAGCAATATATTAGAGCCATTTCATGGATCTTGTTGTTTCATAATTATTATTTATTATCCCAAAGAGTGTCATTCAATTTAATTATTTCTTCATCCAAGAAATTCTGTTAAATGCCTAAAGAATGCAAGAAACCATACTTAAGCAATCTACCCTTTTATTCCTCAGTCTTGTCTCTAAAGCAAGGATTCTCAGTCATGGCACTATTGACATTTGGTGCTGGATAACTCTTTGTTGTGGGGGCTGTGCAGTCTAGGATGTTTTGCAATATCCCTGGCCTGTACCCATCAGATGCCAGTGGTCCCACCCCACCTTCTGCCTAAATTGTGACAACCAAAATGTTTCCAGACTTTGTCAGATGTCCCCTGGAAAACAAAACCATCACTACTCTAATGTCTGAATTAAAAATTTTTAAAAAATTATCACTCAGATGGTGAATAATTGCTTTCACTGAAAATAATGTAATAATGACCATGAAAGCTTTTGTAAAAGAGGATTTTCAAGAATATTATTCAGCCATCAGAAGAGATGAATATCTACCACTTACATCGATGTGGATGGAACTGGAGGGGATTATGCTAAGTGAAATAAGTCAAGCAGAGAAAGACAATTATCATATGGTTTCACTCATATGTGGAATATAAGGAATAGTGCAGAGGACAACAGGGGAAGGGAGGGAAAACTGAAGGGGAAGAAATCAGAGAGGGAGACAAACCATATGAGGCTCTTGACTCCGAGAAACAAACTGAGGGTTGCGGAAAGGGAGAGGGGTGGGGGGATGGGCAACTTGGTGATAGGCATTAAGGAGGGCACGTGATGTGATGAGCACTGGGTGTTGTATGCAGCTAATGAGTCATTGAACATTATATCAAAAACTAATGATGTACTATACATTGGCTAATTGAACTTAAAAAAAAAGAATACTCAGAGAGTGATTAGCACTACTGTATAGCCTCCTGTGGTTATCTAAGTTATGAAATGTTTATTTAAAAATTATACCAGTCTAGGGCGCCTGGGTGGCTCAGTTGGTTAAGCGACTGCCTTCGGCTCAGGTCATGATACTGGAGTCCCGGGATCGAGTCCTGCATCGGGCTCCCTGCTCAGCGAGGAGCCTGCTTCTCCCTCTAACCCTCCCCCCCCATGTACTCTCTCTCTCTCTCTCATTCTCACTCTCTCAAAATAAATAAATAAATATTTAAAAAAAATAAAAATAAAAATTATACCAGTCTGTGCTTATATTTTATATCATTACTTGCCCTTGGCACTTTATTCATTTCTCCTAATGTGGCCTGTTGGGTTTTTTTTGCTTTTTTTTTTTTTGTGGCTGTTGGTTTTTAATCAGACATATTTAATCATCTAAAATAAACTTCAATTTAAAAAATATTTCTGTTATCTTCCAACATCTTCATCTTTTTATCTGCTTTTTCCATTTTTGGAAAGGGCAAGAATAGTCCATTGGAGACAACTGGGTGCTCATTTGACAGAAATTGCCAGAATATTTGAAAAGATCAAATGCAAACATCAGGATATGTGACTCCCATAATGATTTTCAGAAAAGTTATTGGAATACTGGCAGTGTCACTGGAATCAAACAAAAGCTAAAGGTAACTTTTTGTTTTGTCCACTTGTCTCTTAATGGGACTAAATTAATGAAATTATCTTAAGAGTACTGAAAGTTCAAGGTAAAATTCAAATGTAATTATCACTAATTACAAAGGCCTATTATTTGATATCCCTAAATTTGATTTCATCAAGTCTTATGTGAAATTATCTGAAATTAATGTAAAAATGAAATTTCAGAGTTCTAGGAAAGATGGTTAATTGAGCAGATTGCCCTACCTGAAACATTCTCCAAAATGGACATAAATAAGCAAAAATAGAGTTGTAAGCTTCAGCCAAAAATGAAAGGGTAGGATTGACCCTAGCCCCATTGTAATTACTGCAAAGAGTGTTTTCTTGATTTTAATAAAATTTGAGCTAAATCAAAGTTGAGTGTCAAAGGCTGATATGTATATCCCCAATTTCAAACAGGTTCTAGGTTCTGCAAAGTAAGTGAGAAAGTTCAGAAAGACCTTATCAATAATGCTTACCTTAGAGTTAGAAGCACTAAGGATACAAATGGCAAATACCAAATTCAGGCTAATTTTCATACTTCAGAATAGAGGATGACAGGGGGAGGTGAGATTTTCATACTTCAGAATAGAGGATGAGAGGGGAGGTGAGGTTGATAGAGGATTGGGTTATTCTATCTTTGTTTTTCTCAACCTGACTTCCTGTTGTGGAAAAATCCATCCAGTTGTGCTGTTGACTCTGAAGAGGATAATTTCTAAAATCAAAAAGAATTACCCTCATGGATCTTAACATTAGCTCAGGCCAAGAGTCATCCAATTTGATAGGAGGAGTGTTTGGAGACAATGTATTTGAGTTTAGGTTATCTCTGCTAGATTCATTATTCTCTACCAACCTCTTCCCACTTCCTAAAGCATCTGAAGGAATGAACAAACATAATATACAACCAATTTCTAGACTTCCAGCTCAGATTATAAAGTATGTTTTTAAAAAGCTCTTGAAAAACAGGAGAATCCAACCACTTTAATCATAGTAAATAGCAGAGATAACCAAATTGCTCTTCTCTTAGCTAAATGATGAGCACAACTTAGAACTTGTATATGAGGGCTACTAAAAATAAGGAAAATATACAGGAACATAAAAGGCAATGGAGGAATATATTTTGAAAGAAGAATTGCTTCAGGAAACTGAAGAACACTTTAAGAAAAAATAATTCTCAACACTCTCAAGGAGATAAAAGTGACCATACACTGTATGATAAGAGATCAAAGAAGAGTTTAAGAGATTAAGATATAGATAAAAGGACACCAAAGTAAGATTAAAAGACAGTTGGCAGAGGGGAGATGAGTAAAACTATTAAAATAATTAAAACCACATTAGATACAGGAAAATGTAGAGTGAATGATGCAGCAGATGGGCTCAATGACTTAGGGGCATTCTTGAGAAAAATCACATAAAATGCAGGAAGAGAGATTAAAAACTATTAGTGGAAATTTATTGATACAGAGGGAAAAAAAACTCATCCCAGAAATAAAAGACTTTAATCTACAGATTGAAAAGAATTTACTAAATACCAGGAAAAAGTAATAAAGACAGCATCCTAGTGACTTTTATGATTTAAAAATTTCTGTAAGTATTACTAGAGTAAGAAAAAAGTCACCTACAACGTTAAAAAAATTTAAGTTGGCCCCATATTTTTTTCTCGGACCCCAAATGACACTGTAATAATGTCTATATAATGTTGAAGGGAAAAAATATAGGTGACTTAAGTTAAAAATTAGTAAGAAATTATTTAATAAAATAAAAATTTAAATAAAAAATATTTTTAAGAAGTAAGAAATTACAGCCTCTATGAACCTGATGTAAAAGTTTACTTAGAGGATGAGTCAAAAGAAGAAATCCATAAATGGTAAAATCATATAGAAAGATTGGTGATGAGCATGTTAAACACAGAATCAAGCAGACTAGGGAGAAAGGATGTAATATTCAAATGTTTAAATAGAAGATATATCATTTAGAAATAGTAATTCGATGATAGTTAGCTGGGATAAAAAGTTAAAGAAGAGCCAGCAAAATGTAGTGTTTTGGTGGGGGTAGGCTTGGGAGGGAACATCATATTAACATGAGAATTGCTTCATCGTTCTTAGGGGAGTTTATTTTTGAAGTACGTAAATGGAAAATTATGGCTTCAGCATACTGGTGTATTTCATCAGTTGTAAAGAACATTTCTTTTCACATTTTAACGTCTCTGGACTTGGAATTTGTCTTCTAATCAGTTGTGACCTACAGTTATAATTGGCACCATATTTTCATTCTTGATCACTTAAAAATTACAATGCATCTTATAATTCTTGATATTTTATTTATTTATTTATTTATTTATTTAGGGAGAGGGAGAAGATGAGAGAGGATCTTAAGCAGGCTCCACCTCCAGCATGAAGCCTGACACAGGGCTCATCTCACGACCCTGAGATCATGACATGAGCTGAAATCAATCAACTGAGCCGCCCAGGCACCCCTAATTATAGACATTTTAAAGTGCATTAAATGTAGATGTTAAACATATAAAGTCATCACTAATAAAACTAAAACTTGACAATTTTATGTATTTTTTAAATTAATGATCGAAAGGAAGAAGGGGAGTGAAAAAAAAAAATAAGCCATAAAGCAAAAGATTGAAAACAAAAGAAATGCTGAGAGAGGTGGCAATAGAAAATACTAATAATAGTTAGGAGCTCAAACTATGGCATCAGACTGACGTGGGCTCAAATGGCAATGTTAGCAAATGTGGAGATACAGTCAAATTATTTGTGTAGGAGTAACACTGACAATTAGAAAATTTCTTATTACACACTTCTGTGATCAAAGAAGTCAAAAGTGTAACTTGTGGAAATTTTTAAATAATGGTAATAAAAGCAAAACGTGTCAGCCTATGAGGTACAATTAAGAAGCATACTTCAAGGAAGGTTCATAACTTGAATGTTTCCAGTTTTAATCTATCAAGAATGAAGAAACACTTATATACGTGTTTTTTTAAATCAGCAACAAAAGTATAGCAACAGGAACTAAATAATGATAAAACCATTAATCAGTGAATTCAATATCAATTGGACTGATAGACTGAAAAGTGTTTTCTTTGATAATGTAAAAGTCATTAGCGTTAAGTTAGGGAAAGGAAGAAAGCCAGAAATATCCAAAATTAAAGATGAGAATTGGGAGATGACTTAAGATACAGACAAAATTGAATGCTACTGCTTTGCACAAATCTATACTACAATTTGAAATTTTACTTACTTACTTTTAAAGATTTATTTATTTATTTGGGGGGGCAGTGGGAGAGGGAGAGAGAGAGAGTCTTAAGCAGACTCTGCACTGAGCACAGAGCCTGACATGGGGCTCGATCTCACAACCCTGAGATCATGACCTGAGCTAAAACCAAGAGTTGAATGCTTAACAGACTGTACCACCCAGCTGCCCCTACAAATTTGAAATTTTAGATGAAATATCTGATTTTCTAGTAAATTTTAAGCAGATTTAAAAGGAGATAGGAAAATTGAAACAAACAAAAAAAGAATAAAACTGTTACGAAGAGCATATCCATCCCTATGTCTTAACTAAAATGCCTTCTAGATGGCTTAATGGATGAATTCTGCTTAACTAATAGGGAACAGGTAATATTAATGCCATTAAAACTGTCCTTGATCTTGGAGACAGAAGGCATAATTAATAATTTCATTCCTGAGACAACGTAATATTGGTATAAAAACCTGACCTTAAAAAGTAAAAAAAAAAAAAAATCTGCAAGTCAATCTTGCACATTGATGAAAATCATCTTTAAAAATTCAGCAAATGCAAAAAAAATTCAGCAAATGCAATAAACCAGTGTATTAAAAAGATCATAAACCATGGCCAAATGAAATTTATCTAGGAATGCAGGGTTCAATATAATTCTGAGATTATATTGAAATAAAAAAGATTACATTTTTGAATACCTAAAACATTTGATATAATTGAGTCCTATATAAAATCCTTAGGTAAACATGAATGGATAAACAATTTCTTAAAATAAATGTGTGTGTGTATGTGTGTGTAAAACAAGACAAAGGTTGTTTCCTAGCATCATTATTTATGATTTTCTTCTGGAAAGTGCTAGCTAAGGCAATTATGTAAGAGCAACAAATTATAAATACTGTGAAAAGAAGTGGTAAAATTACTACTACTTGCCGATTATATGGTCTAAAATCTGAAATACCATGAACCTTAACTAAGGAACAATTGACTAGAAACAAAAAGTATATAATTTATTAAATACATTAATTTGTGGTTATCCATGTTTATACCCAAACCTGCAAAATGTACTGGATATAAAAATCACATTCATAATAGCAACAAAAAGATTAGAACATTTAGGAATAAACATGAAATATGTGTGTGTGTATATATATAAGGGAATTTATAAAACTCTACTGAGTATCATAATCTTTTCATACAGTAAAATGTTTGTAAAAATGTCAAATATCCATTAATCAAAAGCAACACAATAAAAATCCCAGTGGGATTTGCATTGGATTTATTACAGTTATGTAAAATTTATCTGGAAGAAAGAATGTGAGGGAAGGAATGATCAGTTAAGTTCTAAGAAAGAAAATTAGAACACACTTTTTTTACCTAGTTTGGAAGGCTACACTTGCAGGGATATGAATATGTAGTTCCATGGAGTAGAGTAGTTAATACAGAAATAGAGCCAAGACTACTTGGGAATTTAGTATCTGATAAATATATTTCAGATCACTGGGAACAAGGATGGATTATTGCATAAATGGTTTAGCAATAGGCTTAAGATGGGGAAAAATTCCTTTCACTGCTCCTACACCAAAGATTTAAATATATGTTTTTAAAAAGTCGCAACAGTATTGGAAGAAAATGTAGTGGAGGTTTTCTTATTGTGGTACAAAACTCAGGGGCCCTAAAGGAGAAATCTTATGTTTGATTGTGAAAACTCTTAATACTTCTCTGTCAAAATCACTATAAACAGTCAGAAATCTAATAGGAACAGACAGATCTAATTTCATAATAAATGGCATGCTCTTATATATTAAGAGCATATAATATTAAAAGCATATACGATGCTTCTTAGATAATTGAATTAAAATACTATCAATGAAAAATGTACATGATCAAGATAGACTAGGTACATGTTCAGATATTTTTTAACCCTCCAGTGCCATAAAATAATGGAGCAGATACATTTTCTGAGTGGAAATAAGTTAGTAGCAATGCAAGGAAAGAAGGAAGTGTAACTGGTGCCGTCCCTATCTTCTTGGCCCTGGGAACTGCTCTCGGGCCACAGCCCCTCATCCTTTGAAAATATACACCTGCTCAAAGTTCTCTCCACCCCCTGCTTGGTCAGGAGCACCTGTCAGCTGTTGAACCAATGACTGTCTGCAGTGGTACCAAAACAGCAGCTTGGCAGCCCCGTGTATCCTGACCTCACTTATTCCTTGATGCAGCTTCTAACCCGGCGTCATTTAAAGGGACATCCGTACAGCAGCCAAGTTCTTAGGGCTGGGGCAGCCGCGGTTGGGGTAGCTGGCTCTGGCGCTGGAATTGGGACTGTGTTGGGGAGCCTCATCATTGATTATGCCAGGAACCCCTCTCTGAAGCAACAGCTCTTCTCCTATGCCATTTTGGGCTGTTCCCTCATGGAGATCATGGGGCTCTTTTGCCTGATGGTGGCCTTTCTCATCCTCTTCACCATGTGAAAGAGCCATCTTCTCCTCCCATGGGTCTTTCTCCTTTGTCTTGTCTGCCTTGTATGTTCCTTTTCTTGTATGTCCCCAGACAGGCTGGGGAAAATGGTTGACTTAGGGTTTGACAAAGGAAAGACAAATAAATACTGTGTTAATAAGAAAAAAAAAAAAAAGAATGCCTTTGGCACACAAGGTAGGGGATTATATATATGAAATTATTTGGGGAGAGATTACTGAGAGAATACTGGAGTAAACCATTCTCTAAAGGTCAAGTATGAAATTGCTCTTGAGCCAGTGTACCAAAAAGAGAGCCAGCATGTTGACTCCTTATTCTTTTATGTCCCTGCTGACTAGCTCAGTTCTAGGGTGATCAGGATAAGGGTACTGAGCATAATGTAAGCAGATGGCTCCCTGGATTTCTCTAGACTCCAGCCTATTTATATAGTACCCCAGGAGAGAAAGCCCATGGTTCCTTCTCTGCAGTGATGTCAGTGAATAGAACTGGCAAGACAACATGAGTATGTAACCTCCTGATACCCATGGTAACACTTCTCAGAAACTATCTTGAGTTATCAGCATAAGCTTAACTCTTCTGCAGATGAATCATATTCTTCATGCCTTATTTCTTTTTTCAGTGGCATAACTCCCTCTCAAACTCTTCACCAATACCCAAGGTGTAGTTAACCAGAGCATATCTGGCCCAATTTTTACTTATTGTCTATTTCATATTTTTTTCTCATTGTCATGGTGTGGGGTCCTATTACCAAGGCAACTAGGAATCGATTATGTGCCATGTATCTTTTAGTAACCCTTTTAACTCCTTTTTGTATGACTTTTTCTGTTTCCCTAGCTACCCTCATGCATGATTAAAAGGGTTCAAATCATTCTAAGGTTCTGACCGCCTTTTCTAGTAGTTATACTTTTGTCTTCCTCCAGAAGGCCTGACCTTTTTCCTACAAGGTTTGTCTTACCTCTACAGAATTCTTCCAAATTCAGTGATGTCTTCTTGACATCTTTCCCTTTTCCTGTAATAAGTATCCTTTCTGATAATTCTTACTCAACACTGTTGACACTAATAGAGAATGGACTGTGGGACAATTGTCAGTGTGATTTTTCTTGGAGAGAAGTTGGGGCCCAGTGGCTCTCTAACCCTTTCCAACTTCTTTTCAATGGACAGTTGAGAAGTGGCTCATGTGTCAACAAAGTGTGTGTGGGTACACAGCTGACTTGATAAGGTGGTCCCTATGTAGATACTGCCCCTTAAGGAGATGGGCATCACTCACAGCCTAAATATATACTGCCACTTCATTCTCCTTGGAAACGTGTCCCATCCTGTACCACAGTCACTGGGGACATCTTACTGTAGATATAACCAGCATTAACAGAAAGATAAGTAGATTCTTAGATGCAAAGGTGAACAGACAAATCAAGCCAATAATTGAGGAAACCAACATGAAAGGTAGGCACTAAATGACAAAGAGAAGAACTAACATCTGGCTTAGAAGAACTTTCAAAAGTAAGTTTAATTAAATCCTCAGAGAAATTCTAAAGAATGGAAATTCCAAAATTAAAAATACACTAAATGAATTTTAAAAACACTCTATTAGCTAAATAGAATAGACACAGCTCAAGAATCATCTAGTAAGCTTGGGAAAATGAGTATTAGCAACATTGGATTCTAGAAGAAAGTGAATCAGTATCATTATATTTCTGAAGGAAAATCATTTTGAAATTAGACTTCTGTTATGCCTGAACTTGTATTTATAGTGGCACAGCAAAATAAAGACATTGTTGGATGTGGCAGAGCTCAAAAGCCTTCCCATCTTTCTCTGCAATCACTCAGGAATATATATTGGCAAAGTTTAACATACATCCAGGCAAGAACAATGAACAAAGAAATCAGTAAATTTATACTTAAAACTAAATGATATTCATGTATATTGTAAATGGCAGATCTCAAAAAATCTCAACCTGTAGTGGATATGAGGTAGGAGAAAAGGAAGAGAAAGCATCCAAGATTTTGGGTTTATTGCACTGGAGACTGTCAATATTGATTACCTCTAGATACAACTGAAATACATCTTTTAAATGTTTTAAAAATTTCAGGGTAGCAATTAAAAATAGTATAACAAAAAATGTATAACAGAAGAGGGAAAAACAGAAATAGGGGAATTTAACCAATCCAGATTAGGAGAAGGTAAAAAGGAAGTGTGATAAAAGAGAAAATATGAAATAACATGGTGGTAATAAGTCCAAATATGTAAAAAATGACACCTAATGTGAAAATTGTAAAATTTCCTTTTAAACATAAAGACTGTCAGATTTGCCTTAAGTCAAAATTTGACTTTGTGTTGTTCGTAAGAAATATTACTCAAATGAAAAAGAATGGAAAGATACAAAATAAATGTGTGAGAAAATATTCCAGGCAGATGTAAGAAAAAGAAAGCAATATTTACATTATAGAAAATAGAACTAAGGCAAACAACCTCAAAATTAGGTAAGAGAGGTATATGTCACATCATAAAAAAAATAAATAAACAATACACCAGGAAGATTAAAAGGGAAAAACTGTATGATCACCTCTCAAGTATTGAAAACAGTTTAATACTTTAACATTTGGTATAATTTAATGGCCATTCCTAAGCTGAACAAGCTAATAGTGAACAGAAACTCCATTAATTTAATAATTGCTGTTTACCGGGGATGTGGAATAAACATCATGCCAGAGCCAGAACAAACAAGGCCATTGTTACCAGTGCCATTCAGTTTTTTCCGGAGGTCCAAGCCAGTGGAGTAAGACAAGAAAAATAATAAGCAGTGGGACTGTTGGAAAGGAGGTGAGAAAGGTTCAGTTTGTAGACAGTGTGATTATCCACTGGACATGATCCAAGACAACCAATTGCAAACGGATTAGAATTAGTAAGAGTTTAGTAATAGTGCCAGATACAATATTATGTATCATGTTCTTCAGCTTGTCTCTTCCTTATACTGTATTACAAAATGTGATGAAAATGGATTGCATTCACTATTGCAAGAAAAATGATGAAATAGGTAGAAATAAATATGACAAAAAGTATGTACGACATGTAAGAGGAAACTTTAAAATTTTAATGAGGGGCCAAGAAGAAAACCAGATTATTAGCAGGAAGACAAAGAAAACCAGATTATTAGCAGGAAGACAAATCCATTTCTGGGTTGAAAGATTGAGGATATGAAATAATCAGTATAAAGCAATAGCATCTAAAATAGTGAGGTGTAGTGATAGAAAAAGATAATAATGTAGAATAGACCAAAATTATATTTTTAAAGTGCTTGACCATATAAAAATTGAAATTCATATATGATGCAAGATGCTATAATCAAAAATTAAAGACAATTCTAGATAATTAAAGACAAACCAAGAAAATATTTATATATAACAAAAGATTAAGATATAAATCTTATAAATTATTAAGAAAAAGCTCAATAGAAAAATTGGGAAAGAAGGTGTATAGATATTTTACAAAAGAAGAACCAGAAATGACTGGTGAGTAAATGAAAAGATTTTCAGCCCTCAATAGTAATCAGAAAAATGAAGTTCAAAATCAAAATAAAACATTTTTCTTATCAGATTGGCATAAATGATAAAGATTGATGGAATACAGAAAAATCAGTTCTTTTCTACATTTTGATGATATAAAGCCTTTTTGGGGGGGGCCTGGGTGGCTCAGTCGATTAGGTGTCCTGCTCTTGGTTTCTGCTCATTCATGACCTCAGGGTGTTGGGATTGAGCCTCACATTGAGCTCTATGCTCAGCACAGGGTCTACTTGAGATTCTCTCTCTCCCTCTCCCTCTACCCTCCCCACCCCCTCTAAAATAAATAAATAAATCTTAAAAAAAAAATAAAGCTCTCTTGGAGCACAACCTAACAGTATCTAGCAAAACTTAAAGTGCACAATGAGATACCACCTCACACCAGTCAGAATGGCTAAAATTAACAAGTCAGGAAACGACAGATGTTGGTGAGGATGCAGAGAAAGGAGAACCCTCCTACACTGTTGGTGGGCATACAAGCTTGCAAGCTGGTGCAGCCACTCTGGAAAACAGTATGGAGGTTCCTCAAAAAGACCCAGCAATTGCACTACTGGGTATTTACCCCAAAGATAGAAATGTAGTGATCCGAAGGGGTATGTGCACCCCAATGTTTATAGCAGCAATGTTCACAATAGCCAAACTATGGAAAGAGCCAAGATGCCCATCAACAGATGAATGGATAAAGAAGAAGTGGCATACACACACACACACACACACACACACACACACACACACAATGGAATATTATGCAGCCATCAAAAAAAACCAAAATCTTGCCATTTGCAATGATTTGGATGGAACTAGAGGGTATTATGCTAAGCAAAATAAGTCAATCAGAGAAAGACATGTATCATATGACCTCACTGATA
>NW_027397072.1:51154212-51400198 GCF_003265705.2 Callorhinus ursinus
CTGGGGAGGGTATGTGCTATGGTGAGCACTGTGAATTGTGCAAGACTGATGAAACACAGACCTGTACCTCTGAAACAAATAATACATTATATGTTAAAAAAAGAAAAAAGATAGTAGGAAGTGAAAAATGAAGCGGGGGCAATCAGAGGGGGAGATGAACCATGAGAAACTATGGACTCTGAGGAACAAACTGAGGGTTCTAGAGGGGAGGGGGCGGGGGATGGGTTAGCCTGGTGATGGGTATTAAAGAGGGCACGTTCTGCATGGAGCACTGGGTGTTATACATAAACAATGAATCATGGCACACTACATCAAAAACTAATGATGTAATGTATGGTGATTAACATAACATAATAAAATAAAATTTTAAAAAAGTGCACATTCGTAGAGTCAGCAGTTTCATCTTGTACCCATTGAAGATCAGTATACATAAATATTCATCAAAACGTTGTTGCATAAAAACTTGAAAACAATTCAGGTGCCCATTAATAGGGGGCTTATAAGGTAAATTATAGTATATACCATAGTAAATACTTAGAATAATATTTGACCTTTTAAAAGAACACAGTGATGTGGTAAGTTCCTATTTGATAAGATTAAAATACAGAACAGTAGATTTATTATGACCTCATGTTTTAAGAAAAAAATATATGTGCTTGTACATGTATGAAAATACATAAAAGTCAGACTGGAAGAATGTATTCCATGCTGTTAGGCATTTCTCTGGAAGGGAGTTGGTTTAGTGAGTAAATGTGAAGAACGATTTTCACATTTTGCTCTATTCATTATTTTGAGTCTTTTATAATAACAATGTAATAAAAAAAACAGAAGAAACGTGTGCAAATGGCAAAAGGCAATACAGAGGCCAATTAAGTAAGCATACTCATGCTCATGATTATAGAAATGCAAATGAAAACATCAGTGAGATTTTTCATGTGTCATATGGGTAAAGATTGAAAATACCCAGTCTTGACAGCATTGTGACCAAAAAAAGTACTGATACGTTGTTTGTTATAATATGAATTTTTAGTAGGCAGTTTACTTCATTTATTAAAATTCTGTGTCCGTGCCCTTTTACTTAGAAATTTCATTCTTATATATTATTTTCAAGACATCATCACGAATAGGCAACAATATATCTGTAAGAATGTTCTTTAGATAGCATTTTTTTAAACAATGATATGGAAATAATAAGCACTTAAACAGATATTGATTGATACATCCATGTAATTAAAGATACAGATCAATATAAATGCATTAAAATTTATTTAAGATACATGTTAGGAATTAGAGAAAGACATCATACGGTTTCACTCATGCGTGGAATATAAGGAATAACGCAGAGGACCACAGGGGAAGGGAGGGAAAACTGCATGGGAAGAAATCAGAGGGAGACCAACCATGAGGGATTCTTGACTCAGGGAAACAAATTGAGGGTGGTGGAAAGGGAGGTGGGTGGGGAGATGGGCACTGGGGAGGGCATGTGATGTGATGAGCACTGGATGTTGTATGCAGCTAGTGCATCATTGAACATTATATCAGAACTAATGATATACTGTATGTTGGCTAATTAAAAAAAGATACGTGTTAGGTTTTTTTTAAAAGTATGTTATAAGTTAGTTTGTTTTGTCTAGTGTCATCTCATTTTTCCAGAATATGTGTGTGTGTGTGTGTGTGTGTGTGCGCGCGCGCAAGATGTATTGGTTAGAAAAAAGAATTCTAGAGGTCAGTCTGTTATCTCTGCAATGTAGAATTTACAAGGGACTTTGCCTTTCTTCCTTAAACATTTCTATAATGTTTAATGACTTTTTTTTCACCCCAATTATGCATTGCTTTTGTCATCAGAGTGCCACTAATATAGCATTTGAGTTCTACATTCTTTAGGAATTTGCCTGTTATTAAAATAAAAAATTGTTCTTTTGTGATTTTTTTAAAAGCTGAGTACTGTGTTTATGTAACAATTTTCTCTTGTTTTCATTTATTTTTCATCCCTTTAGTTATCATTAGTAACGATAATATTTAATATTTATTAAATGTGTACTCTGTGCCAGACACTGTGAATTACAAACTGCACCTATTTTAACCCAACCAGTTCTTGGATTATTACTGTTGTTTGTCCTGTAGAGCAGCAGTTCTCAAACTTTCTGGTTTTGGGAACTATTCATACTCCCCAAAATTACTGAGGACACCAAAGGACTTTTGTTTGTTTGTTTATATCTATCCATGTATGCCATATTAGGAATTGTCTTAGAAGTCTTTAAGTATTTATTATTTTATTTTAAAAGAGTAATAATAAACCCAATATAATAATGTTTTAATGAATAATGACTATTTTCTAAACAAATTTACTCTTCTGAGCATCATTGTTTTACATTTTTGCAAATCCTTTTACTGTCTAGCTTCATAGAAGACAGCTGATTTCTTACAGCTTCCACATTCAGTCTGTTGTGATAAATTGTTTTAGTAGATTGTATCATTCACAGATATTCAGTTCCCTTCCCTGTGTAGCCTTGGCCATATGACTTGCTCTGGTTAGTGAAATGGAAGTGTTTCAGATGTTACTTCTCAGAAGAAGCTGTGAGAGATATTCTGTGGTTCTTCCATCACTCTTTTCCCTCTGCCACGTGCATAGAATGTCCCAAAGCGTAGCTGCCCCATTTCCAACTTGGTTCTAGAATAAAAATGACATTAAGCAGAGCAGCTGATCCCTAGCTAACAATAATTTGGGTGAGGATTAAGCTTTAGTTGTAAAACACTGAGATTTAGGGGTTGTTTTTTGTTGTATCATGACTGAGTATAAGCTGACTGATACAGAAGTTGATAACTAAATGGGATACTGCTGTAATAAACAGACATACAAAAATACCTAAAATATCTGACATTGACCTTGGGGCTAGGCAGAAGGTGGTTCCCATGATAAAACTTTTGGTGAAATTTGTCACCTAAGGTAACTGGAAATCAGACAATATGCCAGATTGAGTATGTGGTATTAGGCAGTAGGAGAGCTTGGGAAACAAAATGTGACCAATGTTCTCTGGTTTCTATTGCCTTCATTTGTTTACCAAATAGAGATAAACTCAGGAGAGAATTGGCCTGTTTATTAACAGGGAGTAAAGGGAATAGGGAGAATCTAGAAATTCTAGCAATTGAAGAGTCACCATATTTAACTATTTCTCATTTTCAACTGATAAAATATATAATTGAAAATTATATGAATGGACGGAAACCCATTATATTTCAGCCACCTATCAAAGACCACATTAGAGCTAAAGCCAGCACACTTGCGTTAAAACCTCAGATTCAATTAAAGTTGAGTACCCAGCAAGAATCAAGAAAAATGAATGTCTTCCCAGAGGGCAGAGCCAACGGCCTCGGAAAGCAGTGAACAAGGAAGTCACTGCAGGCCCCAATTAAGGAATGTTCTTTACTCCCAGGGCAAGTGGCTCTTACAACTTCTGTCCAGCAAAGTTTCAGAATTCACATGGATAAGAGACTGCTGTGTGTTTCCTATCTTCCCCTTTCCAAATTGAAAATTATTCCAGTTGTGGTATTCCTGTTCTGCAATTATAGGTTGGATGTTTGAGGGGCAGCTCACTTGTCTTTTTGGTTTATTGGTCTTCAGAGTAAAAAGTGCCAGATTTGGACTTTAAAAAGAGTCTGTTACAAGATTATGGCCTTTTTTGTGACTCTGTTGGCATGATTGGATAGGAGTTTCTGGTTATCCCCTCTGGGGAGCAGGGTGTGTGTATTTTGTATGCAGAAGGAAAAAGCAAATACTGGTTGGCAGATTGTGGTCTTATTATTTTTTCTAATTATTTACTGCCTCTCCTTGTGAGAGAATTAAAATTCTCTACCCAGTGACCTCAAGCTTGGCCACATAACTTCCTGTGTCCAATGAAATGTAAACAGAGTGGATGGATGTCACCTTCCAGCAGAATCCTTGAGAATCATTACATTGTCTGCTATGGCTATCTTCCCTCTGTGCCAGGAAGGGGCTGCTTCTGCAGCCTGGCCCCCAGCTGACAATGTAACGTGAGTAAGAAATAAATCTTTGTAGTTGTAAACCACGAAGATTTGGGAATTATTTGTTATTACAGCTTATATAACCTAGTGTGAGTTGTCTGATAAATCAATATTGGTCAAAGTTTTTGTTTTCACCTCTAGAGTCCTGAAGATGCTAAACCTCCAAAATCTCCTAGGAAAAAAATCACTCTTTCTCCGCACTTTGCTAATGAAAGTTATAGAGTAAAAACTATTATTGCTGTTTGGCACTAGTCCATATATGCCATACATACTACTGTTATTTTTCACAGTTCCAAGATCCTGTTTTGTTGTAAGCTCAGTGCCAATAGTCAGAATTTCACTCTGTGCTACCTATTCCTCCTCATTAGTGTAGCGAAACAGTGTTCTGCAATAGTTTTGTTCAGTTGGCTTTTATATTGGCATGGTTAATTCTAGAAGCTGTGATCTAAATTTGTTGATCACACTTTGGACACTTAGAGACAGTGAATTGTAGCATCTGTCTGTGATTGAATGCAGTCAAAAAACACATGGAAAGTCTTCCATACACTTCAAACTACAGTGTCGGTACATTTTAAAGAGTTTTCAAGATGTTTCAGACATAGTTTTTTGAGTTTTTTGTTTTAGCTTGAGGAGACCTCGTTTCTTTCCCACAACCACAATGATTTGTCCTTTGATCACTGTATTCTTTGCAGGACCCCAGGCTCAGCATCTTTTCTTTGTTTGTTCTTTGATTTGTAAATTTTCAGAACCCCATAGCTAAATTTAAGAGATTGGGGCAAAAACTGTAGTCAGAAGATTTGGCTTCTTTAATTTAGCTCCATGGAGAACCTTAAGGCTCATTATCTTTCCTGACTTGATAATGCAAATGAGTACCTGAATCTTAAGGATCCCTCAGGGTTGCTATAGCAATTGATTATGTTTCATAAAAGCTAGATATATAAAAACACAGCATGTTCATATTCCTTCCAAAAACATTTTCACCAATTCAGTGATAGGAGAGTACTTATTGTCAGGTTAATTCAGCTAAGGCAGTGGGCATAGAGTCTTACATCAGGTAGGAAAAAAAGAATTATAAAAGTTATAATGTAATCTAGTAATTGACTACTGATCATCTGCTAACCAAGGCATCTTGAATTGAGGTAAGTTGGAGCAGAGCTGGGCAATTTTGGTGAACTGGTAAACTTTTATAGACTTGGAGGTTGTATTCTGGGATTTATCTTAGGTCTGTCTAACTGACTTGAATTAAACTTTGGTACCCAAGAAGTTGGCACAGAAAAAATAACTAGCAAAGCTAGTGAAGGTCATTAATTTCTCAAGTGTAACCTATCGACACTGAGTACATCTGTTCCTTGATAGGCTGTTCTCCCAGCATATCAATATATCCCTGCACAGAGAGCCTCTGTCCATGTGGTATGGAAATGGCAGTGTTCCTGTCTTCTTGTCTCATTAGCTAACTGGAGTCAGGCACTCAAACTTGAAAGTAATTTCTTTTCAGTTTTAGGTAAGTATTTATAAAACTGGTTTTTTAGACAACTGGTAATAGGATAGTTAGGTAAACTATTCATATAGTTGAGGAGCCAATAGTTATTTTTCAAAGGTCCTTGGAAAGCATTATGTAGTTGATTCATTGTTTTTTGACATCCTTAGCAATTCTGTTGTTATGGGATTAAAAAATAATTTGAAGACTACTCATTGCAGGGCCTTTGAGTTCTGTTAATGTCAGGGAAAGGACATCAAGAGAACTAAAAAAAAACAACCAAAGAAACCTGACTCATAAATTAGAGATGACAGAGGTCTGGAACTCTTTTTAGCTTGATGAACTAAAGCTAAAATATAAAGAATAATATACTGTCTTTCATAGATGAATATGTCATTAATGATCAACCATCTGTAATATGCTTTTTGTTGATTTTCTCAATAGAGTTAGAAAACAAAGAATGGGAATGTTTAGTAGGTTATTCAAATCAATAGTGCCTGTAATAACTTGAGAATTTGAGTGGGTTGCAAGTTCAGGTTGGATAGGCAAGACTATATAGGTCTACGAAAAAGCTAAATTGATCTAAGATTGTGTTATAGAATATTATTTAACAGTTTTCGGAGTGTGGTCCCTGGAACAGCAGTGTCAGCTTCACCAAATAACTTGTTAAAAAGTTGCAAAATCTTGGGCCCCATCCCAGACATGCTGAATCAGAAACTGGAGCTTTTGTCCTAGGAATCTGTTTCAATAAGTCCTCCAGGGAATTCTGATGTATGCTAAAGTTTAATAACTACTGATCTAGAACAGTATCCTCTTCTACTCAATGCTGGTCAGAGCATTCCTGGATCAAATATTCTGCTTTTATTTTATATTCTATAAAAGATGCTGATAACTTGGAGTGCTTCTAAAAGAAAATGCTACTGTATAGGAAGGACTAGGAACTTGGGGCGCCTGTGTGGCTGTCGGTTAAGAGTCTGACTCTTGGTTTCAGCTCAGGTCGTGATCTCAGGATGGTGAGGTCAAGCCCTGTGTTGGGCTCCATGCTGGGTGTGGAGCCTGCTTAAGATTCTTTCTCTCCCTCACCCTCTGCCCCTCCTCCCCCGAGTATGCTCTCTCTCTCTCTCTCCCTCTCTCAAAAGAAAAAAAGAGAGAAAGAACTAGAAGCTGAATCTTATGGAGATATTTGAAAAAAAATTTGGTATATCTAGCCTAAAGAAAAGATAACTTAGAGGCTTAAGACATATAATTGTTTCCTTCAGTTAGCCAAAGGGCTATCCTAGCTCTTGAAGGTAGAACAAAAGGCAGAAAAACCTTCTGGCAAAAGTGTTATATGTTGTCTCTCATTTAGTGAGCTTCGCTTCTTTGGAGGTATTTGTGTGAAGTTCTAGACACCCTCAGTGGTAATGCTGTAGTAGTCATTCTTGTTGTGGGTCTAGGCAGATGGCCACTGAGGTCTTCTCTAGACTAAAGGAGTATGTATCCATGACTTGCACCAAATCACCTTACTCTCAGTCGGCTTCTGGTCTTTACCTAAGCAGTCTTCTCATATTTAAGTGATGGATGAAACCCTTTTATCTGAAAATGTTCTTATTTTACCCCAGTTCGTCTCTAACTAGTGTTAGAATTCTAAATTAAGCCTTATTTTCCTTCTGCCTTGTGGAGGTATTATTTCCTTATCCTCCAGCCTCTTCCTGTTGCTGTCAGCCGGATTTCATTGTTCCTTTGTAGGAAACTTTCTTTTCTTTCTTATCACTTTTTTTTAAAAAAGATCTTATTAATTAATTAATTAATTAATTTAGAGCATGAGTGGGAGGAGGGGCAGATAGAGAGGGAAAGAGAGACTCCTAAGCAGGCTCCACCCTCAGCGCTTAGCCCCAGGTGGGGCTTGATCTCAGGACCCTGAGATCATGACTGAGCCAAAATCAAGAGTCAGACACTCAACCGACTGAGCCATACAGGGTGCCCCAAGATTTTTATCTTTTTATGTCTCTGTCTCATATTCTATGTAATTCATCATATTTGTCTGGTAGTCCAATCTATTGTTTAGATAATATGTTGAATTTTACATTTTAGTGTATATTTTTCTAAAAGTCCTATTTGGTTCTTTTTGATATCTGTCTGTTCATAATGTTCTGTTATTCTGTAATTATTTGAATTCCTTTTATCTTGTTTGTCATCTTAAATATCTTAAATATATCTTTTATTTTAACTTTCAAAAGTTCTTTTGTCTCAAGTCTCTATGCTTTTTATTCTTTTTGTTGATCTTTAGACTCTACCTCATGAAAAGTCAGTTCTTTTTTTTAAAGATTTTATTTATTTGAGAGAGAGAGAGCAAGAGAGTGAGAGAGAGAGTATGAGCAGGGTGAGGGACAGAGGGAGAAGCAGATATCCCAATGAGCAGGGAGCCCGATGTGGGGCTCAATCCTGGGACTCCAGGATCATGACCTGAGCTGAAAGCAGATGCTTAACCAACTGAGCCACCCAAGTGCCCCGAAAATCAGTTCTTCATGTGGTATTAAATTTTTGATTATGAACTTATCTTTGGCAAGAATTGTTTTTCTGTGGGAATGTATATTTCCTAGATTAATGAAAGTGTCCCTATTGAGCTCTTTTACCTTTGTTTTTCCTGGTTGTGTCAGGAATTTCAGTGATCCAGGACTGTATTTTTTTGTTCATATTTCAGCTTAGAGATTCCTGTACTACATGAGTATTGTATATTCTGACAGCACATCAACATTTGGATTTTAATTTCTCATGGGAGACTATTTTTTTCCCAACAGCAAGTGCTTATTTATTTATTTATTTATAGCTTCCATTTCACTTTAATCTGGTCTCTTCTCACTGACAGTATAGCCTTTCAAGGTCTCAGAAGTATGCAGTGTCATGGACTTAATGTTTGTATCCCCCTAAAATTCATATATTGAAATCTAAATCTTAGCACTCTTTTTTTTTTAAGATTTTATTTTATTTGCGAGAGTGAGAGAGCGAGAGTGGGGAGGAGGGGCAGAGGGAAAGGGAAAAGCAGGCTCCCCACTGAGCGGGGAGCCCGACACGGGGCTCGATCCCAGGACGCTGGGACCATGACTGGAGCCGAAGGCAGATGCTCAACTGACTGAGTCACCCAGATGCCCCATAAATCTTAGTGCTCTTATAAGAAGAGGCCAGAAAGCCAGCTTGTTTTCTTCTCACCAAGTGAGGATACAGTAAGAGGTTGGCAGTCTACAGCAACTCAAACGATGGCTTTCAGCAGAATCCAGTCATGTTTGCACCCTGATCTTGGACTTCTGGTCTCCAGAACTATGAGAAATAAGTTTCCGATGTTTATAAGCCATCCAGTCTGTGGTACTTTATTGTAGCAGCAGGTACTTTGTTGTTTTAGCAGCTAAGATGGCAGGAGTCTAGTTTATATCTCCATTCTTCTGTGGAACCTGAGGTCTATCCCTGTATTGATATTAAAATCCAGTATGTAGCTGTTAGGTAATTCTGGCCTCTTGTTCTTCTGAGATCTGAGCAGAATCAGCTCCAGAGCACATTCCTCTGGTTTTTAGTTAGTTAGTTTTTGTTTTGTTTTCTTTTTGCCCTAGTACCTAGATATTTCCTATTCTTTCAAACTCAATTCTTTAACTAAAAAATACTATGATATTGAATTAATAATTTCTATGTTTTGTGTCAGCTCAGTCTGTCATATTGTCAGTGTAAAAATTTCTTGATCTCAAATTCTCCCATTTTTTTTGATAGTGTTACTTATAG
Organism: Callorhinus ursinus; assembly: GCF_003265705.2. NCBI lineage: Eukaryota > Metazoa > Chordata > Mammalia > Carnivora > Otariidae > Callorhinus > Callorhinus ursinus. Next base: position 51,163,463 of record NW_027397072.1, read on the forward strand.
GTGTGTAAGCAGAAAGTAGCTATGAATACCTTATCCATACAATTCTCATACAACTATAAACCTAAAACAAATTCATAACTTAAATCTAAAAATTTATAATGAATAAACAACATTAACTTAATAAGATCAGTTTTGTGGTTTTGCTAAAGCTAACTTGCTGTATCCAACACGAATAGTATCTAGTATCAATGCAGAATTTTCAAAGTTACATGTATGATTTTTCAATTTTCTACCAATTTTGTCTAGTTAACTTATCATGAAACTTTTTCATACTATGTGGCAAACTATTTTGATTTTCACCTGATACAATTGCATAAAGGTCCATGTCTGCCCTTTTGCTCAGTGGCAAAAATATCCCATTACTTGATACTGTTCTCATTGTAAACACAAATGCAAGGGCAAACACTAAAATTACATAATGGTTTTCAGCTATAAAAACAAGCATTCAGATAAAACAAACCACAATTAATTTATGTTTTTAGACAATCACAAAAATGTGGAAAATGACCCATCAAGAACCATAGAACCTGTCTCTGTAAACCAGTTTGGGGAACTCTGATCTGTGACATATACTTGTGACCCAGCTGCTTGAATTAAGAAGAGTTGTCTCTGGGAATGATATCAAGAAAATGGTGGAGTAGGCAGCTCCAAACTCTCATCCCTCCACAAAAACATTGACCAAATGAATGCTGAGTCAAGAAAAAGGCAGTCTGATAACAGTAGGAAATCTGTGTGGTGTTTTTACTTGCCTTCTACCCACTTTCCCACCAGCATGTTGGTAGTTTTGAAGCAGTAACAGCCCATGTTCATGAATGTGGGTCCCTGTTTACTGACTGCAGAAGGATCAGAGCGTATCTTTTATGCAAATTATTATGTATATTTCTTCTAACCTGTCTAAGTCCTACCTCATGCTCAAATTATTCCACTTTTCTCAGCAGGAACTTTGGAGAACAGAAGGCAGTAGGTTTGTATGTTCAAAGTGCTGAAAGAAAAAAAAAGCCTGTCAACCCAAAATTCCATATTTGACAAAACTGTCCTTTAAAAATGATGTAGAAATAAACGAAAGCTGAAGTAGTTCATTCCTACAAGAAATGCTAAAGGGATTCCTTTAGGTTAAATGAAAGGGCACCAGACAGTAACTTGAAGCTATATGAAGAAATAAAGATTTCCAGTAAAGGTAAATATATATAAGAATCAGTATTTGGGAGGGAGGGGGCTTTTTATCTCTACTTTGCATTCCTACTGGATTTAAAAGACAAATTTAAAGAATTTAAATTTTATTAAATTTAATAAATTTATAAATATTAATTTATTAAATAAATTAATTTATTTAAATTTTAATTTAAATGAATTAAATTAAAAAAAGAATTACAAATGTATCTTATTGGGTACACAATATGTATTAAATGTATAGAAATGTTATAATTTATGGCAACTACAGATAACCTAGATGAAAAGGACAAATTTCTAGAAACACACATTATCTAAACTGGCTCCAGAAGAAAGAGAAAATTGTAATAGACTATATAATAAGTAAAGAGATTAAATCCGTAATCAAAAACCTCCTAGTGAAGTCTAGGACCAGATGGCTTCACTGGAGAATACTGCCAAACATTTAAAAGGAATTAATACCAATCCTCCATAAACTCTGCTGAAAAATAGAAGAGCAGGGAACACTTCCTAACTCATTCCATGAGACCAACATTAACCCTGATACCAAAGCCAAATAAAGACATCACAAGAAGAGAAAGTTACAGACTAATACTCTGCATAAATATAAAAGGACAAACCCTCAGTAAAATACTAGCAAAGTGAACCCAGTAATATTGAAGGTATTGTACACCCTGACCAACTGGGATCTTACCTGGGAATGCAATACTGGTCCATAAGGGAAGCAGTCGGGTAATACACTACATTAATGAGTGAAGGAAGAACACTACATTATCATTTCAACTCTTACAGAAAAGTGATCTTAAAAAAATACAACACTCTTTTGTGGTAAAAACACTCAGACAACTAGGAATAGAAAGGAATATTTTCTTGTTTCCTTTAATTATGTGTATTTGCACTATAATATTTCTAGATGTGGGACTCTTCTTATTTATTTTATTGGACATTCATAGAGCTTCTTGGATTTGGGGCTTAATGTCCTTCATTGGTTTTGAAAAATTCCCAGCCAGGTTCTCATCAACTTTTTTTTCTGTCCAATTCTTTCTTTTTTCACTTTCTTCCTAGGACTTTAGTTACATTAGCTCTATTAAAAATATATTAGATTTTTTACCGTGTTTCATACGTTTCTTATAACATTTTCTGTTCTATACATCTGATTTTCTTTCTTGGAGCCTGAATATTTGGTTGAACCCATCTTCTAGTAAATTAATCCTTCTGCTGTATCTAATATGTCATTAAAAACATCTTTTGAGTTCTCAGTTTCAGGAATTGTGTTTTTTAGTTTAGAATTTTTATCAGTTTTCTTTTTTCTTCTTTTTTTAAAGATTTTATTTATTTATTTGACAGAGAGAGACACAGCAAGAGAGGGAACACAAGCAGGGGGAGTGGGAGAGGGAGAAGCAGGCTTCCCTCCGAGCAGGGAGCCTGATGTGGGGCTCTATCCCAGGACCCTGGGATCATGACCTGAGCCGAAGGCAGACGCTTAATGACTGAGCCACCCAGGTGCCCCTTTTATCAGTTTTCTGTTGATAGGTCTCTGGTCTAAAATTATCTATCTCGTTACCAGTTTTTTAAACATTATTTCATATTGATAATTATAATATATTAATTACCCAAGGGTTTTTGTTTTCTGTTTTTATCTTGTTTTGCCCCACCTCCTCTCATGATATATTTCTGTCATTTGATACTTCTGATAATTTTTTAAAGTTCTGGACCAATATTCTCGCTGCAAAGTAGGCTACCCTTAAGGCTTTATAAACTTTAGTATGTTTCTTGTTTACACGTAATCATAAGGTCTAGTCCTGCTGGAATCTCAGCTTGAATCTTGGGCTGTTTGCCAGGACCCTTCCTCCTTGGTGGACCTTGATCTCCAAACTTCTGCCTAGCCCCGTGAGACTGCTTAAATTCTGCTTGGCTTTCTCACCTCTTGGCAGGTCTTCCTGATTGTTGTTTCTGTTTCATGCCCCCTTTACAGTTTAGGATTAAGTAAAAGCAAACAATATAAAGAATGTCAATCTCATTTCTCTGCCCTACACTTTGCTCCAACATCATCTTATTCCCTAATTTTGACTGTCTTTGTTTGGGGGGAGCCTGGCGTAAGAGTGCTGAATCCATTATTGTTTGACTCCACATGATTGAGCAGCTCCAGTTTTCTTCTCAGCCTCCATGCCCCCGTGTTGGGAATAAGCAAATTCCCCAAGGGGAAGAAACACTGGAGAAATTCCAGGTCACCTCAGTGTTTAACTTTTCTCTTTTGTTTCCGTAAATCTTTGTGTCTTCCATTGCTCTCTGGTGCCTTCAAACAGCTGTTTTTATTTTGTTTTGTTTGTGTTATTTCATCAAGTTTTACAGTGGGTCTTGATGGCAAGATTTGTTTTATATCAGCTGTATTGTCATTGGAAGGCTCCTAAGTCTCTTTTTATTTGTAGATACTCTTCATTTTTTTTAATGCTTTGTTAGTTATTTGTTAAGGAAAATTAGCTACTTATTTTATAAGATTTCCCGTGGTACATCCCTGTGATATCACTAAACATGTTCTTCTGTGCTATTTTCATTAAGTTGGTGGTTAAATATAGATGTAATTTTGATAAAAATATTTTATAAATATTTATGTATATTTCTAATTGCGTTGAGTTGGGAGGCACATCATGTCTAGTTTTCTCCATTTTTGTGATGTTAAGAATTAATCCATGTGTTCATTTTAATTTTAATTTGCATTTGTGTCAAACGGTAAATAAATGTATGTTTTTAACTTTGTAAGAAAGTGCCAAATGGTCTTTAATGGTAGCTATACCATTTTATGTTTCTAAAACCAATGTATGAAAGTTCCAGTTGCTCAAAATTCTTGTCAACATTTGGTATTGTCATCCTTTTTGTTAATTTTAGTCACTCTAAAGGTCACTCTAATGGGTAGATACTGGCATTTTTTGTTGTTTTATCATTTCCCCAGTACCTCCTGCTAGTGAGCCCTTTCATATGCTCATTGGCTGTTCATAGATCTTCTTTTATCAAGTGCCTAATCAAATCTTTTCCCCATATTTTACACTGGGCTATTTTTCTTATTAAGTTGGAAGAGTATTTTATATATTCTGGATACCAGTTCTATTTCAGTTTCTGTATTCAGTTCTATATATATCCCAAATCCTTAGCTTTTCATTGTGTCCTGCCTAAGAAATCCTGTACTCTGAGTTTTAAAAACTTTTCTTCTGTATTTTTTCTAGAAGATTTGAAACTATAACTTTTTCTGTTTGGGTATATGATCCATTTAGGTATTTTCTTCTATATATCAGAATGATGAAACAGTTGAGGTTTATGTTTAGGCATATGGCTACCCATTTGTTCAAGCACCGGTGCTGCAAAGTTCTTTAAGATTTCATTGGACATTATCCCATTTACTGATTAGAAGACATTTCCTGACCACAACACACAAAGTTCAACATACGTGTCTTTTAAAATCTATGATACTACATTATTATTCAGGCCTCACTTACCATGATAATTTTTTTCTGGTTGATCTGTCAAAGTCTCAAGTGTATTCTGTCAAGATCTCTTACTGTCATTGTGCTGCCTGTGGTTTTTGGTACTTTCCCTGTTCTACAGTTTTTTTTAATGCATTCTCATGCAATATTATGTGTCGTGTTAGGGCTTGTGGCAGTGAGATCTTTATTTTAGAATGCTGATAGGAAATGACCATTTGGTTTAATAACATTTGCCTTGAATTTGAACTTATGTCTTATAAATATGTTACTACCTCTTCTTTTACATTTGCTGTTTCTTTATATGCCTTTACCCATTATTCTCTCAGTTTCATCCATTTTTTTAATCTCATCTTTGTCTTTTAATAAGATAATTTATTTATTTTGGAGAAAAATGAGTTTCATACTTTTAATAAGATAATTTAAATGATACACAACTATTGAGCTGTTTATTTGGTTATAAGTGTGTAGTTTTGTTCTTTCTCTTTTTTAAAGTTCCTTTTGTTTCTTTCATTTTGGTGCATATGCCATATTTTTTAGCCTTGCACATCCCCAGGGCTTTGAAGAATGTAAGTCCTTTCTTTTTTTTTTTTTCAAAATATTCTTCAACTTTATAATTCTCTTAGTGTTAGAATTAGTGTGAAAAATTTTATTTGTGACTTTTTAATCTAAGTGGTTTATCAACACATTTTCATTATCCCCTTTTTCCTCTCCTATATTTTTAGTATTTCCCAGTGTTTTAGATTGAGTATTACTATTATTATTACAGTGTTATTTTCTATATTATGTCTTTTTCCAACAGTGAATACTGAAATTTACACTCACTTTTAAGACAACTGTTAAATTTATCTCACTTTCAGTTAGTTTGCTTTAGACTATGGCTTTCACAATGCATACCTTTAAGTAAAGATATTTGTTTCATATTTTGTGAGGCCTGTACATTTCATGTTGTTTTCTTCTCACCTTTTAGCTTGATCAAAATAATTTTTATGTCACTTTTTTGACCTTTGATACTCTGTACTTGTTCCACTGTCATCTACCTTTTAGTGTTGCAGTAGAGAAATCTGATTTTGGTTAACAACCTAATTTTCTACCTGAATGCTTGTATTTTTCTGTAAATATTTTTCTGATACATTGATTGTTGTTTTTTTTTTTTAAGATTTTATTTATTTATCTTAGGGTGGGGAGACAGAGGGAGAGGGAGAAAGAGTCTTAAGCAGACTCCGCACTGAGCACAGAGCCTGATGTGGGGCTCGATCTCATGACCCTGAGATCATGATGTGAGCTGAAACCAAGAGTCACACACTTAACCAACTGTGTCACCCAGGTGCCCCTATATTGATTATTCTTAATGTTTCATTTTTTTCTTGGCTCCCCTTTACAAACATCATTTGACCTGATGCTAACTTTATCTTCTGTGTTCAAATTGATCATCTTTTCTATTATCATTTTTAGCTTCATACCAAGTTCTGGGAGAATGTCTCATGTTTGTTTTCCACATAGCTAGGTTAATTTTCCATAGCGTAAAGCCTGCACTTATTCCCTGTCATATGGAACTCAATTTAGTTACTATGCTTTTGGTATTCTTATAACACTTTTATCTTATCCATCTCTCTTTATATTTCCTGTTGACTTTTGGATTTATCATGTTATTTCACCTCACACTATTTTCTCCTATCGCTTTATGCTCCTTTTTTATTGGAAATGATTTATTTTATCTTTTAGATGATAATACCAATGAACTTCTTGGAAGTTTCCTTTTTATCCTCTAATATATGATTTTCTGAGACTTGAGAATTCTGTGAGTCTTTTATTTTATAAGATTTTTTTTAAAGATTTTATTTATTTATTTGAGAGAGAGAGAAGGAGAGATAGAGAGCACGAGAGGGAAGAGGGTCAGAGGGAGAAGCAGACTCCCTGCTGAGCAGGGAGCCCGATGCGGGACTCGATCCCGGGACTCCAGGATCATGACCTGAGCCGAAGGCAGTCGCTTAACCAACTGAGCCACCCAGGCACCCTCTGTGAGTCTTTTAGATGCTGTATTAGGATTCTCTAGAGAAACAGAACCAATAAGGTGTGTGTGTGTGTGTGTGTGTGTGTGTGTGTATAAAAGGTTTATTGTGTGTGTAAAAGGTTTATTACTGGAATTGGCCTCTGTGATTTTGGCTCCTGAGGAGTCCTAAGATCTGCAGTTCTTAAGCTGGAGACCCAGGAAGTTTGTGTAAGTTCTGGAGTGAAAGCCTGGAGGCTCAAGACCTAGTAAGAGCTATTCAAGTCTAAAGGCTGGAAAAGACTGATGTTCCAGCTCAAGGCAGTTAGGCAGGAGTTCCTTCTTACTCACGGGAAGATATGCCTTTTTGTTCTGTTCAGGCCTTCAACTAGTTGGATGAGGCCCACCCACATTAGGGAGGGGAATCTGCTTTACTCAGTCTATTGATTTAAATGGTAAGCTCATCTAAAAATACTCTCCCAAACATACCCAGTTTAATGTTCGACCGTATATTTGAGCACCTTGTGACCCAGTCAAGTTGATGCATAAAATTAACCTCCACAGATTGCTATAACCCCCCCTTTTTTTTCATTTTGTAGCATTTTTACTTGGGCTATGTGCTAGTATTTTATTCTCCTACTTGACCTCAGATATAGTTCTTTGCACATTGTATCCTTGTCAAAAAACAGAGTGGACAGCTTTTCGTCCTTTTCTCTGCCCCATTTAATGGCAGTCTCATTCCTTTCCCAAACTATTTGTGTGCATAATGATATGCACGCACATCTCTCCTCTGATTTCCTGATTCTACTGGCTTTTAAGTTATCAGTTATTACAGCTAATCAGCTTCAGTGGCTTTCATGCCTAAGAGTGTATTTTCTCACATAATAACAATTCCAGTAATCATAATCACATAGAGGCTCAGGAATGTCACGACTAAGGCGTTTATAACCTCTTGACCTTTTCCTCAAGGTTTCAAGGTAGCTGGAGAAATTTAGCCATTATGTCCCTAGACAGCAGAAAGGAGGGAGCAGGCAAAAGGGTTTCTGAAGACATTTCTGCTTTCAAATCATTTGCCTTTCATTCTGACAGGAGACTGAGAAACATAATTATTCTGTTTGTATTGCCAAGGATTATTTTGTTAACGTAGAAGGGAGCAGGGATAACAAATAGGCAACTAACATAGTCTGCACGTATTTTTTGAGTGGAGGTCGTGTCTTCCTATGACCATTGTCAACTTCTCTAAAAACTTTCTAAACTTGTGGAGTACCATGTAAACGGTCAATTTCTTTTTTTTTTTTTAAATATTTTATTTATTTATTTGACAGAGAGAGCATAAGCAGGGGGAGAGGCAGAGGGAGAAGCAGACCCCCCACTGAGCAGCGAGCCCAATGTGGGGCTCAATCCCAGGACCCTGGGATCATGACCTGAGCCAAAGGCAGACACTTAACCAACTGAGCCATCCGGGACCCCCGTAAATGGTCAATTTCTAGCATGTCCTGTTACAGAGATTCTTCAGTTCTTGTTCTTACTGTGCTGACAGGACTGTGCCTCTAAGATTCCATTATATTTCAACAGTTTTCCTTTAACTACAACTTTATGCCATCTCTTCAAGATATACAGCTTCTGCTTAAATTTAAGAAAGAAACTGGGTGGCTGGGGGTAGTTGAGGGACACCTGAGGAATAGGGGGAACCACATTTTTAATGGCCAGGAGTACCAAGTATAGAGAACAGCTGCCTAGCTCTGTATTAGGTAATGCTCAGGGTCTCTGAGATGAAGGGATAGATGGTAGAAGACTTTTCAAGAGTGTTTGATGCACCATATTATAAATTCTAGGAACATTTTTCTTAATTCAGCTTCTACCTCCTTCTTAGGATAACTTCATCCCTATTTTTTTCAATCTTGGTTTTAGCATTATTGTGGCTTTTCATCTTTTTCTGGCTCTTTTCTATTAGGAGTGTTTGTAAAAAGCTATTCTGAAGGGCTGTTAGCCAGGCGATCTTTATTCAGTGGGTATTTATTTTAATAGCCATTTGGTTTCATTACCTTTTAATGAGTTCTTTGATAGCAAGTTCCTTAATTAACAAGGCAGTCTTTCAGGTTTCCTCTTTTCTAATTGTTAACATATTTTGGTGCTTTCACACAGATACACTATGATGAAAAGTTTCCTCTTTACAGCTCCTGTAGGGCCATTCAGAAGGGAAAAAGATGGGGATGGGGAGAATATGCAGTGTGTTTCCTTAGAATATAAATGGTTTAAGAGCATTTGTTCTCCCAAAATGAGACTGAGTGAAATATTCATATTTCATCCTTGATTTCCTATGACAGGAGTAACTCAGAGTGGATTTCTACATGTATGAAAGTTGATTGAATCTAGCTCACATTAGAACTTGTATGTTGAATTTTTCTGTAACCGCCTCTCAGAAAATGTGGAATATTTAATTCTGCCTGGGACCCAAATAAATTTTCATTTAAAAATTTCCTTAAGCTATCTGCAATACTCCTCCCAAAGATAAGAACATTTTATAATAAACCACCTACCACTCATTGAGGCCCTCATATGTGCCAGATAACTGTACTGGTCTCTACATTCTGTTATCCCATTTATTGCATAAATTTCTGCGAGGTTGGTGTCATTATTGCCACTTTACCAATGAACAAGCTAAGTCTAACCAAGATTAAATAACTTTCCTAGAGGTCACATAAGTGATAGGGCTGGGATTTGAACCTAAATTAATATGAACCAAAGTCCTTGCTCTTTCTCTGTAGTATCACTTCCACTCTAGTCTTGTCTTGTTTTCACTACCACGTACCATAAAATGGACATGGTGGCTCAGGCACTGTTCTCCCATAGTAAGATTAATTAGAGAGCTAATGAAATTTTTGTAAAGAAGATCTTAAATGATTTCCCTCAGAGAAACCTAAGGTTTTAAATATTCTGAAATGAAGTATTTGTATTGGCAGAAAATAATGAACCAAAGCACCTACAGGATACGTTAGCTCAAAAAAGCAAAAAAGAAACTCAGACTAATGAGGTGTTTGGGAGGAGAAATGCTCTTATTTAGGGTATTGACCAGTTAGGAACTGAGTAATAAGTTGTATGTGGAAGTTAAAAGCGACTGGCTGGCAGACAGTTAGGCGTCTGTACCATTGTGTTTTGTAAACTTTCTCCTATGGCTGTGGTGTGTTTTTTCCAAGCCCACTTAATTTTTTATGAGGTTTATAAAGGTCTTGAATAAACAATTGAGATTATAGAGGTTTTCCTGGAAGCTTTGGTTAATATTTTAATATGCTCTGCTTTGTCACATTATTAAATAGCTTATTGGAAAGTTTGAAAGAGAGTGTTTCTTTTTTATTTTTCCTATTTTTCTTTCTCATTTCTCTTTTAAAATTTTGATCTAGCAGTTAAATATCAAAATTCGATATAGTTTTTAGCTGATTCTCTCTCTTCTTTTTATTTTAACTTGATGCCTCTACAGATCACCCTTGGATTGGGAATTAGCATCTGGGAGGCCTCCACTTAAAATTCACTTCAAGTGAAATTCCAGTTTAGAGGGTATATCTTGAAATGAAGCCAGTGATTGTAAATATAAGTGGTAAGAGAGGACTGGAGAAGGAGAAGGGGAATTGGATAGGGTCAGAAAACAGGAACTAATAGAACTTTGGAGATTACCTCATTGTGACCTTTTGCTCATTAATATTTGAATCTGATTCTTTGGCATCTTGGTGAAATGTCAAGCATGGCAAAGACTGAATACCTTCAAAGACATTTCTGTGTTAATGAGATGACTTGATGAAGTTGACCTTTAACCTGAACAGGAATTGAGGAAAGAGAAAGGAAGAGTTTTTATTTCTCATTATGAGGACTTCTTATTCTATGGAGGTTTGTATAGTAATAATTGTTATTTGTAGAGTACTTTATATGACCACATTTCAAATTGGAAGCCACTCGGAAACATTTCCATGTTGTTGTTATTGGGATGTAATGAAGGTCACCCAGAAAATCCTACCACTTTTGTGAAGCCTTCTCTGACTATTTTGGCCTTGTAACCATTTCTTCTAAAATCATATAGCACTTAGAGTTTATTCTGCTCAATTTAGCACTTAATTGCATGTTCTCCTTGATTTGCTTCAGAACGGGAAGTACGCTTTCCACTTTTTTGCGTGACAGAATTTTTTTGGTTAAAAAGAAGAAAATCATATGACTCTATAAAAGGCGTAAATAGTAAAATATTATGAACTCATAAAATACTTACATTTTAAGCAAATATACCCAATGTCTTGTCAACTGTTTTCCATACTCAGGATCAGAGGAATAAAAATTATAATATTCATAAGACATTTACTGAGTACTTAATGTAAGTCAGATACTGTGGTGAATACTACATAGGAATTCTTTTTATTTAACCATTGTAACAGTTCTATTTTTCAGATGACAAAACTGAGGTGAAGAATAACGTCAGTGTTTTAGGGCATCATATTTAATGTTTGTTTTCATTAAACCACATATCTGTAATTTGTCTGTTTACCTTTATATATTTTTCTATTTGTTTGTTTTTGCTCTTAACACTATTTTGATCTATGGCAGTCGAACATGCAAGTCAAGGCGTTTGCTTGTGTTTTTGTTGTTTTGTAATGGGAATGTACTGATTAACTGACTGTACCTTTTATCCTTTATTGCGAATTTGAGTTCATAAGACCCATATATGAGTGCATTTTCTTTATAAAGCAAAAATGTTTGCCAAGCTGATAATGTAAATCAAGACTAGGGCATATAAGATTATTGGCAAGGGAGAAATTCTTTAAATGTCTATTATAGTTTTTTCTGGTTTTATATATTGGCAAATTAAAAAGATCCTTTTTAGTTCTACTTGTGATCTCATAGCTCATAACAGACTTATTCTCTAGTTATAAATATTTTTATATTTATATTTGTATATTTATATACAAAATATAAAACCAGAGAATTGTCAAAAAAAATGAAGGGATCAATGCTTGGGATGTAAATAACAATTGGTTTCAGAGGAACAGGATACCAAATAAGAAAGAAACACAGAGAAAGAATCCCCCAAAATGTCTTTATAAAATTCCTCTTCAGTTCCTGGCTAATTTCTAAGCTTCACATGAATAAGGCACACTCTGAAGCTGTAGAAGACATCAGCTGCTGGAATATTAATAGTTGAGCAAATATTCTGGCGTTGCACAGCAGAGAAACATTGAGGATTGGACCCATGGAAAGACCTGATGAGCACGTGGCCTTTCAGTTTAAACATCAGTAAAGCCATTTGCAGGGATTAAGAACAAGTTCCTAAGATAAAAGGTGAAATTAAAATAGACCCACTATAACTTTAACAAGCCTGACAAAAATGAAAGTGATCCACTAATAATTTAACTGCCTGCCTAAACAAAACTCAAAACTCTACTGAGGAGGATAAAATAATCTAGTGCCTCTATAGCATCTTATCTGCAATGTATGACATATGAAATAGAGTTTTTTTTTTAAGATTTTATTTATTTATTTGACAGAGAGAGACACAGCGAGAGAGGGAACACAAACAGGGGGAGTGGGAGAGGGAGAAGCAGGCTTCCCGCAGAGCAGGGAGCCCGATGCGGGGCTTGATCCCAGGATCCTGGGATCATGTCCTGAGCCAAACACTTAATGACTGAGCCACCCAGGCGCCCCTGAAATAGTTTCTTAACGTGATAGTAAGCAGAAAAACTGACCTGTAATCAAAAGTTAAAACAGTCAGTAGAAGCAGATTGTTAGATAATCCAGATATGCTAAGAGACAGAGATTTCAAAATAACTAATTAATATGTTAAAGAAAACAGAGGAAAGAATGGACAATACCAAAAAAATTATTTGGACATACGTTAAAAATCAAATATGTGTTTTAGAATAGCAAAATACAAGATTTGTAGTGAAGAGCTCATTAACGTGAGCTCTTAAAAATGGATTAAACATGTTTAACACAGACTCAATAAAGCAGAAGTCGAGATAAGTTAACTCAAAGATCTATGAATATACCAAAACTTAAACACATAGAAAAAAAGAATACAAATTTTACTTTTAATTTTTAAAAATGGAATAGGGCATAAAAGAGAGATGGAGCACAGTCGAAAGGTAGAATATTTATGTCCTTGGAGACCCAGAAGTAGAGGAGAGAATGAGAATTGTGCAGAGGATTTAATGTGTCTGCACTCAATAGCAGATCTTCAATTGTAGAAACAAAAACTGACAGAACTGAAAGGATAAGTAGATAGATTCACAATTATAGTTGGTTATTTTAACACTCCTTCAGTAACCAATAAAACAAGTAGACAAAATACCAGTAAGGCTATAGAAGACTTGAACTGTAATATCAAACAACTGGATCTAATTGACATTCCACCACCAGCAGCAGCATTTTTTTTTCCTAGTGCATATGCAGCATTCACTAAGAGCACATTTTAGACCATAAAACAAGTCTCAATAAATATAAAAGGAATAAATTCTTACTATGTTTGCCATCTGCAACAGAAATAAATTAGAAATCAATAACAGACATGTTTATGTAATATATCCCACTTAGACATAACATATCGTCTTTTTTATGTAATGCTGGATTTCATTTGCTATTGTGTTGAAATTGTGTATGTGTGTTTATGCAGGATGTTGGTTTATAGTTTTCTGTTCTTATATCATCTTTGCCTTGGATTTTGCCATCACGGTAATGTTGGCCTCATAAAATGCATTTTAGAAATGTTTTCTCCCCCATCTCTGTTTTGTGAAAGGTTTTGTCTAGACTTGGTTTCATTTCTCCCATTAATACTTGATAGATTTCACTAGTGAAATAATCAGAGTCTGGAGTTTCTTCATTGGAAAGTTATAAAATATAAATTCAGTTTCTTTAATAGAAATAAGCTTATTTAATATGTGTGTGTGAGAGAGAGAGAGAGAATCTCAGGAGATGCAGATAAAACATTTGGGAAAAATGGACACCCTTTCAAAAAAAAAAAACAACAACAACAATTTCTCAGCAGACAAATCTAGTCTTATTTAATCTAATAAAAGAGTATCTATGAAAACCTCCGTCTAGCATTTTACTTAATGGTAAAAGACTGAATGTTTGACCTCTAAGATCAGGAACAAGACAAGTATGTCTGCTCTCAGCATTCCATTTCAGCACCCTGTTGGAGCTAGTTCATGCAAAATGGCAAGTAAAAGAAGTACAAAGTGTGCTAATTGAAAGGGGGGAGAATGAAAAATTTTTTCTTTTTAAAAAAGATAACTCCATTGTCTATGTAGAAAATTCGAAGGGATTTTTTTTTTTAAAAAGGAAATAAAACTAAGTTTAGCAAGATCACAAGATATAAGGTCACTATGCAAAAAACAGGTCTATTTCTTTTTTTTAAAGATTTTATTTATTTATTTATTTATTTATTTATTTATTTATTTATTTATTTTAGAGAGGGAGAGAGAGAGCACACCAGCACAAGCACAAGCAGGGGTAGGGGGGCAAAGGGGCAGAAGGGGAGGGAGAGGGATTCTCAAGCAGAGCCCTACTCGGGGCTTCATCTCACAACCGTGAGATCATGACCTGAGCCAAAACCCCAGAGTCAGATGCTTAACCAGCTGAGCCACCCAGGCTCCCCAAAACAGGTCTATTTCTATGTACTAATAAAGAGGAATTAGAATCTGAAAATAAAAATCAATGTCATGGGGCGCCTGGATGGTTCAGTCGGTTAAGTGGCTGCCTTTGGCTCAGGTCATGATCCCAGGATCCTGGAACCAAGCCCTGCGTCAGGCTCTCTGCTCAGTGGGGAGCCTGCTTCTCTCTCTCCCTCTGCCTGCCTCTCTGCCTACTTGTGCTCTCTCTCTATCTCTCTGTCAAATAAATAAATAAAATCTTTAAAAAAATTATAAAAATCAATGTTGTTCTTAATCTTAGGAAACAAACTGAGGGTTGCTGGAGTGGTGGGGGTGGGAGGGATGGGTTGGCTGGGTGATAGACAGTGGGGAGGGCATGTGCTATGGTGAGTGCTGTGAATTGTGTAAGACTGATGAATCACAGACGTGTACCTCTGAAACAAATAATACATTATATGTTAAAAAAAAAGTAGGAAGGGAAAAATGAAGGGAGAGAAATCAGAGTGGGAGACAAACCATGAGAGACTGGACTCTGAGAAACAAACTGAGAGTTCTAGAGGGGCTGGGGGTGGGGGATGGGTTAGCCTGGTGATGGGTATTAAAGTGGGCACATACTGAATGGAGCACTGGGTGTTATACGCAAATGGATGAATCATGGAACCACTACCTCCAAAAAAAACCTTAATCAATGTCGTTTACAACATCAAAAACCAGGAAATACTCTGTAACAAAGAAAAATGTGCTAAACTTGTGCACTTAAAACTATAAAACACTACCAAAAAAAAATTAAAGAAGATCTAACTAAATAGAAAGGTATCCTGTATTTATGGATGCAACCAAAATGTCAGTTCTCCCAAAATTAATGTAAAGCAACTCTTCTCCACCAGGCCTCTGGGTGAGAATTAAACCCCAATGCCCTAAGGCATCCATGATATATAATGAAGTAACATTTCTTCTATGTATGTGGAATTGTACTACGTATACCAATCTTAAAAAGGAAATGAGTATAGATGCTAATAAGCTGATTTTAAGATTTATATGAAAATTCAAAAATTTAAAATAACTAAGACTGTTTTGAAAAGGGGGAATAATGTTAGAGAACTTGATGCTGCCTGATTTCTATATTTACTGTAAAGCTTTAGTAAGTAAGAGAGTGAAGTATTGGCATAAAGATTGACAAAAAGATCAGTGGAACTGAATAGGGAGTCTGATTTTCAACAGAGGTGCCTGTGCTGTATCACTGCGTTGTACACTAATATTGAATACTACAGTGTACACTCTATTGAAACTAATATTACACCACATGTTAACTACCTGGAATTTAGATAAAAACTTTTAAAAAATAAATAAAAACATGTTTGACAATCTCTGCCTCCACTCACTACCAACATGGACAACAAACTTGAACAGGTACTTTTAAAAGAGGTTATCCATTTGACCAGTAGGCATATAAAAAGATGCTTTAATAGAATGACTCATGAAGGAATGCAAATTGAGACTACAGTAAGATACCATTATGCACCGGCAAAATAGCATGAATTAAAAAGCCTTACAATACCAAGTGTTGGAAAAGATACGGAACAACTGTCATACATTGCTCATGGGAGTATGAAATGGCACAATCACTCTGAAGAACTTCGGCAGTTCCTAATAAAATTAAATATATAACTACTCTGTGATCTAGCAATTTCACTCCTAGGTATTTTTCCAAGGAAAATGAATATTTCCACTTAAAGACTTTATTCACAATAGCCCCCAAATAGAAATAACCCAAATACATACCAGTAGAACAAAATGAATAAACAAATGGTGATTTATTCATACTCCTCAGCAATAAAAAGGAGCAAACTATAGATACATGCAATAACATGGATGAATCTCAAAAACATGCCGAGTAAAAAAGCAAGGCACAGAAGAGGACTGTAGGGTTCTTTTTATATGAAGTTCAAGAACAAGCAGAACTAATCTACGAGGCCATAAGTCAGAAAAGTTATCTCATGGTGTGGGTGGATCTACTGATTTGAAAAGGGCATGAAAAACTTCCAAGTTGATGGAAATGTTCTGTATCTTGAGCTGGATGGCAGTGTTACAGGTTTTTACATATGAAAAGGTCCTCAAGGTATATTCTTAAGATTTGCACATGTACTGTTTGTAATTTTACCTCAGTAAAAGCATGCATAGCAAAAAGTGTTTTTTAAAAATTTCTTGTGTTTCCGAAAAGGTGACTGAGAATAAGAAAGTGAAACAAGTGGGTAAGTCTCAGAACCAGGTTTATAGCATCTAGTAAATCTCTCCTCTGACTTCTTCCATCCACATCCTGAGTATATACTCCCAGTTTTCTGTGGACTAGGCTTTTCTCTTTGAACTTCTTAATTTTTTCATGCCAAGTTAGGTAGGGATTGTTTTCTTTTATTTTTTGTTATCCTTTTCTTATTTTTGATTTCTAGGTGTTCATCATCTCATTGTGGGCTCTCCTGATGGCTCAAATAACGCTACATATGTTGTCCAGCATATTTTGACTATCATCCTTGGGCCTCATTTTTTTTTAAGCTGTTGGGGAACTTTTGTTTGTCTAGAATGGGGATTTATGCATGATTTTATTTTATTTTATTTATTTTTTAAAAGATTTTATTTATTCATTTGCAAGAGAGACAGAGAGAGAACAAGCAGGGGGAGAGGCAGAGGGAGAGGGAGAAGCAGACTCCCTGCTGAGCAGGGAGCCCGATGCGGGACTCGATCCCAGGACCCTGGGACCATGACCTGAGCCGAAGGCAGAAGCTTAACCATCTGAGCCACCCAGGCGACCTTATGCATGATTTTAATGAGAGGATATTTATACAGATTCTCTAACTGAGTTTAAGAATGTTCTTTGGACAGGATTGTAAAACATGAATTCAGTTTGGTGGGAAAATCTACTTGGGGAAAATGTGTGATTTTTAAGGTAGTTTAAGTATCATAGTGAACTAAAAATTTGTTGTGGGATTTCTGCAGCACATGGGAACCAAAGTTCCAGGCGTGGGTCCCAGGTGACAGAAACATATGGGAAGATCCAGAGCTCCTCCGAATGTAACTTATTGAATGTCTGTCCTAAATAAATAGAAGGCTTAGTGCTCTCAAATGAAGTGGCCTCATCCAGAGCTATGGGCTATTGAGGAAAAGGGAACAAGGTAGCTTCCTTGTTCAGTGAAGGAAAGGAACTTAAAAGTCAAGTTCCAAAAGATCAAGTTCCATGGGGCAGGCAGAAGTAAGACAAAGATCCATGTTAAAGGAAATGCCTACGGTAGAGGTCAGGGTTGAAGGTCAAGGAAGCAGAGGCACCAGGTATACAGAGAGAGGGAACAGTTTATAGGATGGCTTTATATTCTCTCTGAGTAGTTCATACTCGCCTTGCTAGATCATTTTCTGTGTCTGAACTTTTCCCTGTTTCACAGTGAAATAATGAAAGATTTGACAAACCAACATGTGAGCAAGGGAGTGTTATTCAGGAGGCAGAAGCAAAAGAAAGTTGGTGTGAAAGGACGACTCTCTTTTACAGCAGAGTTCCCAGCACTCTGCATTTGTCTTACTTTGAAACTTGCTAAGATTACCCAAAGAAAGAGAAATCTGGCTTTGGCCATTTCCAGTGAGTAAGACAAGATCGTTGGTGGTCTTGGACTCAGGGTCTGATCCCAGTAGGTTGACAGAGAGCTGTGGTTGGAGTCCATTTTCAATACCTACTGTGAACTCAGCTTTCCCTTGATGAGGAAAGGAGAAAAAGCTTCCCGCTCAGTATCCTGGCCTTTCAGATTTGTGTGATTTGTATCTTCCTGCCCTCTTCGTTCCCTTATCCCATGTCACAGAGCAACAGAAACATGTAGCAACTGCCAAAGTCCCTTTACTGGGAAGCAGGATCAAATGATTGTTAAGTCTTTGAAGTCTGACAGGACTGGATTCACATTCTAGATCCACCACTTACAAGACATAGTCCATAGCTTAACCCCTCTTTGCTCACATCTATAAATCAAGGATTAAATACCTCATGGGGTTATTATGAGAATTATGTGAGAATATTTTCAAAAAATTTGGACATAGTCAATGCTTAATAAATCGAGGCAGCTGCTCTGGTGATGGTGGTAGAGATATTGGTTGGAATTGATGATGGTGATGCTTTCTCTAAGCTTTTCACCTCTATTCACTTGTGTTCGGTGATATGCACTTAGTATTGTGTAATTGAAGTACATTGTAATTGAAAGTAATGAATACTGAGCTTTCTGTAGGTCTTTGAGGGAGTCTGGAAGATTTCTGTACATTTGTGTTTTTTTAAAAGATTTTGTTTATTTATTTGAGAGAGAGAGAAAGCAGGAGTGGGGGGAGCAGCAGAGGGAGAGGGAGAAGCAGGCTCCCCAGTGAGCAGGGAGCCAGACGCTAGGATCATGACCTGAGGCTTAAAGGCAGATGCTTAATCGACTGAGCCATCCAGGTGCCCCCTGTACACTTGTTTTAATTGAGTTTGGTTGTGTCTTTGTGTAAGAAACAGTGGATATCTCTTCCCTTTTTGTAAAGAGACTCAGATACTTGAGATACAAAGTTAGGTATTAGTGTATATCTACTTTGCACAGTTTGGATGCCATAGTTTCTTTCCTTGCAAACCATATGCTTTTCGAGAAAGTGTACATGCATGATATGATGGTGCAGTATATCACCCTGTGTAAAATATTATGATACAAGGAAGACAGACAGTAAATAGAGTAGGACGTAGAAGGGATAATTTGAATTAGAGAATATAAATCTGGGTATAGTTTTGAAGTAAGTGAGTTGATTTGGTTACCAAAGAGCTACATGGGGAAAATCAAAAAAGTATTTTCATGGGTCTTGACTCATGCCCAGTGATGGTTCTCACTATGGTCATAAGCCTGACTTTGAATTAACATCATGAATTTTCTCACCAGTTGACTCCTCTCCCTTTCCCAAACTTAAAAAAAAAAAGTAATTGTAACTGGATTGAAAACTAGTATGAACTATTTATATTTAAGTGGTTTGGTAGTGGACTTTCAGTTCATTTAGGTGATATTTATTGATTGTCTTGGAGTATGTAAATATTATAGAAGCATTGAGTGGCAACATGATGTTGCCTGTTGAACTAGTTATAAGACCTTGTGACTCAAATCACCCTGCATCCCAGGTTCCTTCAAAATATGATAATAATTCTTAGCTCATTTTTCATCTTGTCTTGCCTTCTATCTTAATTCTTATGTATCGTACCCTGGCACTATTACAGCTTCATTAGATACAGCCTAGATGTAATTAGGTTGATTTGAAACTGTTCCTAGAGGTATCCAGAAGTCAGTTTATGGGACATTTCATCAGTTTAGGTTTTCCTAAGTCCCAAGTTCTTACCCTGTCCTAGAGATTTTGGCTGCATGTTCTTAAAATCCGCTTCGTAGTAAGATTACTTAATGAATAGGATGAAACTACCAATTTTTATTGCATAGTGTGTTGGTTGTTATTGCCTGAGTCTGTGTTTATCCTTTCTTCAAAAACCTATGGACACCTTGGTGGTAATGGAAACCAGAAGTGAAAAGGGGAATGGGTAGCAAACTGTGAATTAGCAAAGTTCCAAAATGCTTTCTAGAGTTGGCAAAATATTTAACAATGAACACATTCATTTCTGCAATTATCATTTTGTTTGGACATAAATAATTAGCTTGAGGGGAAGTAGGGTATAAAGTAATTGGAGGGCAGTTAAATAACTCAGTACGTTAAGAGTAGTATAATGCATGATCATGTATAAGTGCATTTGGCTTTATTGATTGATATATATTGATCGGGACTTGAAAGCCAAGTCTGTGTTTCATGTTAATATGTTAAGGTTAATAAGCCATTTACTATTTTGAGATGAATAATGAGTCAGGAGGATCAACCAACATTGCACAGCCAATAAGTGGTGAAGAATAAAAATTGAGACTTTCTGACTCTAAGCTAAGCCATCTTATTTTCATTTTACCAGTCCAGTTTTGCTTTTCCTTGGCAATCTGTTTTGGCCGCTGAAACAAGCCTTTCAAATGCTATCTTCTTCAGCCTCTAGCTTCATTGGGCTCTTTGATTTTCACAACATCTCCATGTTCAGCTTGTCGGGTTCTTTAAGTATCTATCTTGGCCTAGATAATTATGTTGGGCTACACATTAAAAAGAAAGGCACAGCCAATACTCGGTATTTGAAAAGTTGGCTCCTGAACTGCCACTCTCTTACCTGTGTGGGCCTAGTCTATGGCTTGGATAACCCATTAACGTTGTTATCATCTGGACCAGGTTTTGCTCCTGGTTCCATGTCAGACTGTGTAAGATTTACTACTGCTTTTTAGGTGATGGTGTAGCAGAAAGATACAGATTTAGGACTAGGTAGAAATACCAAAGAGCTGTATGAGTTTGTCTAAATTTCTGAACTTCCCAGAAAGGCTTAGTGCATTCATCTATAAGAAAAAAGAGTATCAACTTCTTGCTGTGATTCAGAGAGTGAGATGAAATAGCATAAGATGTCAGCTGCTTAAGTGTAGCACATCTTGGGCGTATGGTAATGCCCAGGAGATAGTTTCTTACCCTTTTCTCTGGCCTCTGATCTGCACTGCTGTTTCTGGGCATCTGCTTTAGGCTTATCCTCATTCCTTCACTCCACTCCAGCTCTCACTGTTGAAAAGCCACAGACAAGGCTTCTCACATCTTTGATCTGCCCCCTCTGATTATTCACCCAGAGCCTGTAACTGGTGAACTTTCTGGCTCCTTGGTGTGCTACCTGTTCCCAGTCTCCAGTGGGTTTAACTGAATGCAAGCCATTTAATGTGGATTTCATTTATAATGCAACTTCCTTCTCAGTTGGCCTGTACAGTACTCCCTAACTTAAGTATTTCCATTTGTTGTCTTAAATCATCCAGAGTGTGGATCTTCGGAACATACAAACAGAACCGTATAGATGAGGAACACTTTTTTTTTTAAGATTTTTTTTTTTTTAAGTAATCTCTACACCCGATATGGGGCTTGAACTCACAACCCCGAGATCAAGAGTCACATGCTCCACCAACTGAGCCAGCGAGGCATCCCTCAGTGTTCATTTTTTTAAAAAAACAAAATTCATCCTTTTAATTATTTTTTTTCAGGAAATTTTAATTGTTCTTTTCATTTTTTATGTGTTAAATCATAAAGCATTTTGGTTTCTAGATAAATTAAGGAATGAATGGTGTTTACATTTATTTTTTAAGAATTATAGACATTTTGGAAGGGACTTTTTGAAATTTATTCTCTGCAGAAAAATTCCTTTTTAGTTTAATTAAGATTTTGGAGGGCCGCCTGGGTGGCTCAGTCGTTAAGCATCTGCCTTCTGCTCAGGTCATCATCCCAGGGTCCTGGGATCGAGGCCCCCTCACCCCCCCCACCGGCTTGGCTCCCTGCTCCACGGGAAGCCTCCTTCTCCCTCTCCCTCTCCCACTCCCCCTGCTTGTGTTCTCTCTCTCGTTGTGTCTCTCTCTCTCTATCAAATAAATAAAATCTTTAAAAAAAAAAAAAAAAGAGGGGCACCTGTGTGGCTCAGTTAAGCAACTGCTTTTGGCTCAGGTTATGATCCCAGGGTCCTGGGATCGAGCCCCGCGTTGAGCTCCTTGCTCAGCAGGGAGCCTGCTTCTCCCTCTCCCTCTACCTGCTATTCCACCAGCTTGTGCTCTCTCTGTCAGATAAATAAATAATCTTTAAAAAAAAAGATTTTGGAGACAAACCATGAGAGACTCTGGACTCTGGGAAACAAACAGGATTACAGAAAGGAGGGGGTTGGGAGGATGGGGTAGCTCGGTGATGGGTATTAAGGAGAGCATGTGTTGTGATGAGCACTGGGTGTTTTACACAACTAATGAATCGTTGAACACTACATCAAAAACTAATGATGTACTATATGTTCCACTAACTGAACATAATAAAAAAAAGGGGGGAAAGAGAATACTGTTTATCTATTGTTGATTTGGGAAAAAAGTGCTTCTTGAATAAAGAGCTGGGCTTTACGAATTTTAGTTTCATGTTATAGCTATATAACTCATGGTGATGAAGGTAATATTTAAGATGATTGCCACCAGGCTCTATTAATCCAAGATTATTGAATGCCGAGGATACCATGAGAAAACTTAAAGGAATCCCTAATTGAAAAATGAGTTCTTGTAATTTTTGTTGGAATTTCATTTTGGTCCATTAACATGATGATTTACACTCTTATATTTCAGGGAAAGGTGGCCCAAACAGCATGTATGTCAGCTTGCAAGCACTTAGCCACATCCTTGATGCAACTTTTGCTGGAAGCTGAAGTAAGACAGCTCACCCTGGGAGCATTACAGCAGTTCAACTTGGATGTCAGAGAATGTGAACGTAAGACAGGGAGCCATCCCTTTGCTTGTTTGTTTTACCCGAGTGTATACTCTCTTCTATGAAAAAAAATTAGGTCTGTGGACTCTTTGTTCCCGATGGAGTTGACAAATACCTGGATGCCAGAGACAATTTGAAGGGCGTGTAGAAATAGTCCATCAGCGAGCTCATTTGAGCACCCAGAGGTGTAGGACCTCTGTAGAACAGAGATCTCTGGCCACTTAAACAAGTGTGCAATCTAGAGGGGGATAGAAGGCAGACATGCATTTCATACACACAAAAGAAAACCTGATTCTTCCGAAGACTTCAAAAGAATGCAGTTCCCAGCCACTTTTTTTTCATATTTTAAAACTATTTCTACATCTTACCTGCAAACTCTTCTTCATCTACAGAACAAGTGTGTGTGCATTTATCAGTCAGAGATGCTTTCTATTATGGGTAGAAACAAAATTTTAGACAGAGTGGTTTAAAAAATGGGTTTTATCTTTCTTAGAGACAGTGAGTTGCTATATTGATTTAGTTGCTCAGTGGTGTCATCAAAGACGGGCTATTTTTTTTTTTTTTAGTAGAGTTGACACACAGTGTCACGTTAGTTTCAGGTGTACAACATACTGACTCAGCTTCTCTGTACCTTATGCTGTGCTCCCAAGCGCGGCTCCCATCTGTCAGCATGCACTACCATTACAATATTGTTGACTGAATTCCTATGCTGTGCCTTTTATTCCGGTGACTTATGCATTCTTAACTGGAAGCCTGTATCTCCCACTCCCCTTCACCCCTTTGCCCATCCTCCCACCCCTTCTCCCTCTGGCAACCAGCAGTTTGTTCTCTGTATTTATAGGTCTGATTCTGCTTTTTGTTTGTTTATTCATTTGTTTTGTTTTTTAGATTCCACAGATGAGTGAAATTATATGGTATTTAGAGGACCCAGGCTTTTTTGCTCCCTCTCCTCTGCCATACTTAAGAGTGGACTTTTCCTCTTTGTACATAGTATTCCTTCTCACACATATAGTCAGAAGAGACTCACATTCCCTCCAAAAAATAAAAACAGAAATGCCACAGTAATTGCCAGATAATCTCGTGGCCTCCCTTAGAGCTGGAGGTGATCACGTAATTACCCAGTAATTCCGCTTCTAAGTATTTACCCAAAGAAAACAGAAACACTAATTTGAAAAGATCTATGCACCCCTATGTTTATTGTAGCATTACTTACAATAGCCAAAATATGGAAACAAGCTAAGTGTCCACAGAGAGATGAATGGAGAAAGAAGATGTGACATATATCTACAATGGAATATTATTCAGCCATAAAAAAGAATGAAATCTTGCCATTCACAACAACATGGATGGACCTAGAGAGTATTGTGCTAAGTGAAATAAGTCAGAAAGAAAAAGGTAAATAACATATGTTCACTTAAATGTGGAATCTAAAAAATAAAACAAAAAAACCCCCTAGAAATAGACTCATAAATACAGAAAAACTGGTGATTGCCAGAGAGAGGGTGGGGGATGAACAAAATAGGTGATGGGGATTAAGAGGTACAAAATTCTACTTAAAAAGTAAGAAAGCGACAGAGGTGAAAATTAGAGCTTAGGGAGTATAGTCAATACTGTAATAACTTTGTATGGTGGCTCACTTGTGGTGAGCATTTTGTAATGATATAATTGTCAAATCACTATGTTGTACACCCGAAACTAATATAATATCGTATGTCAGCTATACTTCAATTAGAAAAAAGAAGAAGAGGAGACTTACATTCAAGACAGGAAAAAAAGAGTCCATTGTCACTTATTCCTTGTATTAAGAAAATTAAGACCTTTTCAGGAGACCCCTAACAAACTTCCCTGTCTGTCTCATTGGTAATAGAACAGTTATGTGATCACCTCCAGCTCTAAGGGAGGCCACGAGATTATCTGGCAAAGTGACAGAGGACCATCGTTATTGGGATAGTTGATTCATCATGAATCATCCCCTTGGAGTTGAACACAAAATTAGCTCTGTTAAGGAAAGAGAAGGAAGAAATAAAGAGTGTCCTGGTGTTCATTGTGCTGTCAGTGAGAAATGAAAATGAACAAAAATGCTATGACAACTTGAAATTTTTTTTTCTGATTCGAAGAAAATCAGTGGAAAATTCTAAAAGTGTGCTAATACTTCTTCCCCATTTTTAAATTTTTACTGCCTGTTGGTTTCCCTTGGTTGACTTTTAATGGCTAGAAATTAAGGTTTATTGACTAGGCTGTTCTTAATTAATTACTTACTGGAGACTTCCAGTTTCAGTCACCACAGAATAACAGGTATCAATGTTGTTTCTGCCATAAACAACTGTAAAACTGGATAAACTCTATAAAGCAATTCTTTTCATGTATTGGGCAGTAGACAGCACAAAGCTGTGATCTTTCAGAAAGGGGAAATGCATAAGGTAAACTTAACATTCACTCTCATTTTCTGTCTAGGGGGACTATCCAAACGGCTGCCCAGGAAAATAGAGCCCAAATCAAAAGCAGGGTTTTACACAGAAAAAAAACAAAACAAAACAAGAAACAGAGATTGGCCCAAGGGCTGGTGAGGCAGCTGGGATTTGTGGGGCAAGATACAAGGGAGCAAGGAATTGTTTAGCTCTAGAGGTCTACATCGGAGAGCCCTTGAGTCTTTGGTCAAAAACTAAGTTGCCATGTGCAGGGTAAAAGCCTGTGAGGCCTGGCAGAGAACAGCCACTGAGGGTCTGTGAGTTGAATAGGAATGCCATAGGTCACAGAGTGCTAAGAGACATTGGAATTCTGACCAACCAAAGTTGAGAGACCAGCTAATCATCTTGTACATTCAGTAAGACCCCAAAAAGTTAGGCCTTAAGAGTACTCAAGCTCTAGAATAAGAGCCAGTCTTGATCCACCCTAACAAAGCCTATTTAATAATGATTCTTAACAAGATAAAGGTGATCGACCAATAAAATAACTGCCTGCCAAAACAAAACTCAACTGTCTTTGAAGGAAGAGGAACACAAAAAATTTCAGACTCTTAACCACATAGCCTCAACAATTTCACAGCAAAAAGCTAAGATTTGACATGCAAAGAAACAGGAAAATGTGACCCATAACAAGAAAAGACAGGCAATAGAAATAGGCCCACTGATAACAGAAATGTGGAAAACAGCAGACAGGGCCTTTAAAAATCTGCACATAGATATATTTAACACTTCAAACTGTAGCTGAATTTTTTTCCAGTTTTGATAAAAAGCATTAACCCATTGATTCAAAAAGCTCAACGAATCTTAAGCAGGATAAACACAGAGCCACACCGAAGTACATTATGGTCAGATTGCTAAAAAATAAAAATAAATAAAAGAGAAAATCTTAAAAGCATCCCAAGAAGAAAAGACACATTATATAATGAAAGGCAATGATAAAAATGACTGCTTCTTATCAGAAACAGTGAAACTGGAAGGCAATAGAATGTCTTCAAAGTACTGAAAGGAAAGAAAAACAAAAAAGGCCTGTGAACCTAAAACTCTACGTCTTATAAAACATGTCCTTCCCAAATCAAGATTAGATAAAGCCATTTCACATAAAGAGAAGTTAAGAAAATTTGTTTACCACGTTTGCACCACAACTCATTTAAAAGGTAGTTTTTCTAGTTGAAGGGCATTACTCGATGCTGACTCAGATCTACAAGGCAGATTACATTGTTCAAAGAGGTCTATAGCAATAGACACATCTTTGTCTAGAATCTTCACACTACCTTATTAAGACAGGTCATTAACTCCCCTTTTCTTGAATCTGGGCAAGTTTGTGACTTGATTATAACCAACAGAATATGGCAGAAGTGGCCTTTGTGACTTGGGTAGCTAGATCATAAAAGGCAGTGCTGCTGCCTAAGATGTCCCCCTACCTTGAGGCCTCCATGATGTGAGGAGACCCAAATCAACTTCTTTGGGGAGACCACCTGGGGAAGCTCTGATGCCTGACATGTTAAATTTTATGTCATTGGTGCTGTATTTTGTTATATTCCTTTAAATAGTGTTAGATTTTTTTTGTGACCTGCATTTACATTACGTGGGATTGATTGGAATCTTTCAAGGACTTGCTGTTAAGTTTACATCGGGTTCAGAGCCACTTTTTATGTAGGTCTTATAAACCCCAAATCTAAAGCAATGGTTTTCAAAGGATTCTACCTGATGTCCCAGGTATCTGGAGACCTTTCAGTTCTGGCTGGTGGGAATAGAAAATATGCCCATCTCTGTAAAAGCTCCATAAATTATTCGGCCTGTTTATTTCTGGTGGTACTTTCCCCAGTCTTGGGTAGTTTCTTCTCTGACATGCCCAGATTAGTACTCAGCCAAGTATTCAATGGGACCCTTCTGCAGTTTTCCTGAGTCCTCCCATTTGTAGCTTCCACCACTCTGGTGTTTGGCCCTGAAAATACTAGTTGCCTTGGCATTCTGGACCATAATCTGGGACTTTTCAACTCGGATGGCCATGTTTTGTTTGGATTCCCTCCATATGCCCGCTTTGCATCACAGCCTGGAAACTGCCTCTGGGTATGCTTCCCTGGTTGGTTTTCTTTCTTTCCGAGATCACAGTCTTGCACTCATTGTCATCTAGTATCTAAAAACATTCCTTTACATGCTTTGTCCATTTTTGAGGGGGTTTTTGTTTTCTCTTTTTTATCCGGTGGGAAGGTGAGTCCTCTTCCTATTTACTCCATCATGACCAGTACCAGACTCAAACATCTTCTCATGCTTTTTAAAAATTTTATATTTTGCAGAAACAAACTGCTTTTTGTGAAATTTCGAGGGGGGGGAAGATAAGTACAAAGAGAAAATAAAAATCACCATATTCTCATCATTCAGAAATAAGTATAATTACAGGGATTATATTCAGAAATGATAATATCCAGCAGCCACAGAATTTTTTCTAGAAATCATCCATCCGATTCCTTGCATCTAGTTAGTCCAAATTGTTTTACATGCCTCTGTCTTAACCAGTTATTTACCAGGAGGATAAAAACATAATGATTGGCTAGACCAATCAAAATTGATTTTTAATATTGGGTATAAAGTCATCCATTTCCAAGTTTTGAGGAAAGAGTAGAACCTCATTCTGATATAAAGAAAGGGAAGAACAGGGCTTTGGAGTGGGCCAACCAACGAATGTCATTGGTTTAACAACAAAGTCTGATGAATGACTGGGACTGACTACATGACTGCATTTAGTCAGAGCTAAAAGATAAAGGGGAATGGAGGTGATAAGGCTAAAAATATACGAGCCTAGAGGAAGAGGAGTGATGGTCTAGGAGGAGCACTGGGGAGTAAGGAAAATGCCCATGTTGTGGCCTGATTCTGGAGGACATTTTACATAGAAGAATGAGCAGCTTCTACTTGAGAGAAAGATAGGCAAATTGGTATCCTTAGCAGAGACCTAGCTTTCAGATAAGGCTAGGAGGTGGAGAGATCCCTTAATGAAAGGGTGGAAACCTAATAGAGTTTGTTAACCATGCCAGAGGGGTTCCAGAGAGCCAGTACTGTATCTGAAAAGCCATTTGATATCGGTAGTAGCCTTTCAGACTTAGGATCAGCTCAAAGCCAACATTTGTAGGGCCTGAGACAGTGGCTCCAATAACCATATTACCACTGAAATTTTTTTCTCCATATATTGTGGAACCACTAAGGTTCATCGATTTATAGTTTTAATGTTTCATTTCTGATTGTCAGTAATTTATCTGTCAAGAAACTTTCCATGGACATTTATTTTACTTTAAAAGAAAGAATTCTATTCTACGTCTTTTGCTATACCATCCCCCTAATTCTTTTTTTCTTTAGATGCTCAGTGGTCTATAAAAAATCTTAAAGAAATGATACATAAGATTCAAGTAACTATACAGAGGCGTATAAAAGCCGCCCCAAATGACAAGATAATTAACACTTACATCTTTCTACCCAGTGGTGTGTGCATGCAGTATTTTCTCTATTGTCTTGTGAGTCCTTGCAAGAACTGTATAGGTCCTGAAAGGAATCAAACTCTGGACAAGGTAGAATGTGAATGTACCATAAATGTTTGACTCTCAGGCCTGGGCTGCCATTTTCATAGATCCCAAGGACATAGAGGAATTGTATATGTTACCATGAGCCTGAGAAATTTAGCTAGTTTAGTGTGGTCATTAAGAACATAGAGTTCAGAGTCAGCTCAACCAAATGGATTCAAGTCACCACTTAGATTTAGTGTGGCCATGTGTCAATTATTTTAACCTCTCACACCCCATTTATGAAACAGGAGTAATAATAGTAGCTAATACTACAGGGATGGGGTCAGAATTAAATAAGAGCATGCACGAAAGGGTTTATTTCACGGCCAGCAAAACACTAACTATGCATTAAGGAGTGGCTTCTCCTGTTATCATAAGCAGGAGCAGCCCAGCAGCTGATAAATATCCAGAACTCTCAGAAGGTCTTTTGCAGGCCACTCAAACCTTTGTCTACAGTTTATAAATCAGGTAGGTTTGGAGATGCCCTTTTACTTGGCATAAGAAATTCATTTTTGTTTTTGGTAGCTGTCTGTGAAACTGCTGTGGTCATCCTGAAAGGTCTGGTCCAGAACCGACAATTTTCCGATTCTCAGTGTGATGCTCTTGTAAGATAGCAGTCAGGCGGCTCAGCTGTTTACAAGAAATAGTAACTATGCTTAGGGCATCATTATCTAACAGGAATGTTGTTGTTAATGTAATTCTTCCTGAAGGACTACTAAACCAAACACCTTTAAAGTGGAGGCTCTTAGGAATTCAGGAGGTGTGAGGAAAATATTCTTTCCCTTTCATAATTGACAGTGACCTGGGTATTTCTGCTTTGTATAGATTTCATCTTACACCTCCATCTGTCTGTATGTCTTAGATTTGGTTTTGGATGTTGGAGCCCTGGAACCTGGCAGAGAAACTGGATTTTAAATATTAGCAAGTCTTAATAGCCTTTACTTCACCTCCTTAGCCAAACTTGGGCTGCTTTATCATTCATGTCCTTCCTAGTCAGTCTGTGTCTGGATTTGGAATTTCGTAAGCTTTCTCTTTGTGCATTCTAAATAAAGAGGTGTAGCTTCATAGTCAAGCTGAATTACTTGTTTACAGCATTAATTCAGTAATCTGTTCACTTATTCAACAAATGTATGTGGGGCCCCCTACTCCGTGCAGAGTACCATGCTGGAGACTGGAAATACAATGGGAAACAGTGGATTTTAGATAGGAGAGTGACTTGATTAGATTTTCTTTTTTTTTTTTTTTTTAAGATTTTATTTATTTATTTGTCAGAGAGAAAGAGAGCGCACACAAGCAGCGGGGAGCGGCCGGCAGAGTCAGAGGGAGAAGCAGGCTCCCCGCTGAGCAGGGAGCCCAATGCTGGGCTCTATCCCAGGACCGAGTGATCATGACCTGAGCCGAAGGCAGACACTTAACCAACTGAGGCACCCGGGCGCCCCTACATTTGTATTTTTAAAAGGGACTTTGCATTTATTAGGAGCCATCGAGACCAGTAATAAGGCTGCTGCAGTATAAAGATGCATGATAGAGATGAGTTGGGAGCTTCAGCCTATTTCTGCACAGTAATTCAAGCCATGAAAATGAATGAATCAACTCATCTAACCTCCCTGAGTCCATCAATAAACTAGAAATACTAATCTCTGCTCTGTCTCACAGTATTGTTAGGAAGTGAAATGAGATAATGTATATAAAATCATTTATAAACAGCCATGGAAATTGTATTTATTACATTAATCATTTCTTTACCCATATGCTTTTATGCGTTTTTCTTATTTTCTTTCCTACTTCCACTGTGATATGGTTTATAATGTTAAATGTTTTCAGTTTTTAGTTACCTACTCAGTTTCCTAAATTATTCAAAAGATCGGTATATTAAAAGTATAATATAATTAAGCCAAATCCAGGGCACATTTAGTTGCAAAGAAATGCAGCAGGAATTGAATCTTTTAAAATTTAGAGGAATCCATTTTCCAGGACCCATCAGTCTTTTGCACAGAATAAACTGGGCCCTCGAACCAGAAGGTAAGAGAGAATGCACCTTGCCTAATTCTCTCAGTTCTTTAATGGTCAAGTTAATCTGGCCTTGGTTTACTGTTTTGGGAAGGGCTCCAAAGTCTTCCATTTCACCATTCTTATACTAGCCCTCACTTTACAGGTCAGGAAACCAATGTGGAGAATCTACTGAAACTCAGGATTTTGGAAAACAACTTCAAAGTAAATCCATGATCTCACTAAGCCTACTATGATAGAACATAATGGCAGACGCCATTTGTCACTTACCCTCCATAAGTCTGCACTCTCACTGAAAGATCAGATAGCTTTCTGCATCCCTAAAAAATTAGTCTTAGCTCAAAAGATCCAGTAGTTCCTAAGAAGTTTTAACATTTCAGTATCTTTGTATATACTCACTAAAATAAATGGCTTTGAGTCCCCTCATGATACAGACTCAGATGTGTTTTAGCTAATGTTGATCAGGCAAACCTTAATAGGCTTGCTTATGATTTTGCCACTGGGGTTTCAGAACTAAAGAATCTTTAGAACGCGATCTCTGTGAACCTTAAATGCCAGGCCCAAACAACTGCCAATTGGGATAAATGCACTCACTTTTGATTTTCTGCACTACTTGAGCCCACCTATCCTTGACTCCCATTCTATGTAGTTAATTCTCTAGCTTTGGTCACTCACACATGAGTCTCGCTTAGAAAGGGCTCCAGAAATTCATTTACCTATGTCTTCTTGATGCGAGGGAGAGAGAACGGAGTCCTCAGGACTCTGGGGAGAAACATAAGGGAAGCATATGTAACACATCCGCACTATATCATTCTTCTTTTGCGGCCTTTGAAGTTTATATTATGCGAAGGGAGTTCTGGCCCTTAAATAACATCTAAGCCAGTGCTAAGCCGCAATCTGCATCAGCCCACCAAGCAAACTGTTAAAATAACTGCTAGCTCGTACATTCAATCAAGCCTCTTCAGGGAGATGCCCTATAGTAATTAATTTGTCAGTCAAGATTATGTTTAGTCGTCCTTGAATAAGTAATGCAAAATGCATATCCCCACCGTTTGCCCTATTTTTGCTGAGTCCCTAGAACACGCTTATTTACATTTCCTTCTCGATAGAATTCGTTTCTTCTTTACTTTTATTTTGCCTATCACCCTTTCAGCCCATGTTGTGTTTAGATCCAAGTCACAGAGCACGATTCAACAAGGGATGGAATATAGTGGAGCAGACTGCTACTCCTCTGGCAGGGAGGACACAGCGGAGAGCATTCGGGAGAAAGCCGGGGGAGCAAGGTTCCACAATTTCTTGCCGTACTCTTGCATTTATCAAGGAAGTATGGTGAGATTATGAAGACAGCTGGTATATCAGTTCATAACTTGAAAGATCAATTTATGCACTTCATTTTCAACCCACTCAGCTCTCCAGCTGCAGATAGAGGGGAATTCTTGCAATAGAGCCTCACGACGGTCCTTTGTTTCCTTGGAGTTTTGAGCTCCACATTCTAGCAAGGACCAGAGTTTGCCCCATTTTCATGTTTGCCCAGTGTTATTCAGAGCTTTCACGTGACTCATATTCTTCCATTTCTTTCAATTGATCAATGGCAGCACAGCCTAGTCCTCCAAAGCATCACCCTCAGTGGGAAGTTGTTCCCCGGTGACTTAAGATAATGCCTTAATTATGAGCTTGGCTGCCACATTCCTCAGACTGTTGACTTCCTGGGAAACGATGGGAGGTCTCAATGCCCTTTTCCCTGCCATCACCTGCTAACCAATTTCAAACATTCTACTTTTTCTCCAAAGTCTTTTGTTGGCCAGCTCAGTCCCTAACAATCTGTCTTAATTAGGCTATGTTTATTTGCAAGGAACAGAAATCTCTTCATACCACTTCAAAAATAAAGGAAAGCTTATTTTAAATATATGCATTTCATAGAATCCAAGAAAAAGGTAAACAGTAACTCAGTTAAGTTAGGGATTGTGTCTGCCCTGATTGTTCCTGTCTCCTTAGCACTTAGCACAGTGCCTGACATATGGTGCTTGCTTAATAAATATTTATTGAGTGAATAAAAATGACTTGATTAGCAACGGCCTCCATTTCTGGAGCTCTTCTGTCAGCTCTGAGAATGGGAGGCAGTACAAGTAGGAAGTAGTTCAGATGGATGTCATGTGATATGCATAGCAACACAGCCTGCGATATAGTTGGAATCCTAAGGAATATTCTTTTAGAAGGATGTACACCTGGCAGGGCAATGATTGGCAACTTCAGTACATATATCCTACCACCAACCTCTATGGATTATAAAGCCATCTTTGCCACCAACACTCAATTTGCAATATATAAACTGGGTAATGCATAGTAATTTAATGTAGATGATAGACGGATTGGCCTTTGAAACCTAGATCTTCATGTTAGCAATTTGGGCATACTTAATTCCTCCTTTACACCTCAGTTTCTTTATTTGTGAAATGAAGTTACAGTTGGTGTAACTCATAGACTTGTTGTGATGATTAAGTAATTACTCATAGAAAGTGCTCAATAACTGTTAGCCACCGTCCTCATTGTCGCTGTCGCTGTCATTATCGGTAGAAAGAGTAGTAGGCTGGAAATCAAGAAACTTGTATTATAACTTCGTGGTTGCCACCAACTAGCTGTATGGACTTGGGAATTCTTTAAACCTGGTTGGGCCTGCGGCTCCTTATTTACAAAATGAGAATGTTGGGCTAGATGATTTCTAAATTTCTGTTTAAAGATAGCATTATTTAGTATGGGAGGGAAGATCATGTGGATATTTTTATGTCATATAGAGTTGTTATAAGGATTAAATAAGATAATGCGTATGAAAGGCTTTACAGATCCTACATACGTATTTGTTAACATCGGTAAATATTAAATGTTTATTAGTTTTCATTATAGTTATATACAGTGCCATGTTCCCCAGGGGACTTAGAGTACGTGGAAGCAGAGAGCAGGCTTTGAGTGATTGCTATCAGGGGCTCTTATACATTCGATGACCACTGGAATAGGTCAATAATTTTTTTCTCAAAGACACTTTCTATATAATTCTTTAAGGCAGGATTGTCTCAGAGTCTGCTTCATACTATTGACTTTTGGATAACATTGGCTTAGGAAGAAAGTCAAGCTGCATAGTGAAGACCTGAAGCATTGCTAGGTCGCCTGTGGAGAGGTCAGGGTGGTTGTGGGCAAACTTGGAGTTACCATGATGAAACGTGTTGGTTAAGCAGTCCTGAATTTCAGAGGACACTAAAGAGTATGAATCCATCTCTTGGAAACTCAGTTATCGGGACATGAGTACTGGTGGAAATAGAGTTAAAGGAGAGAAGTTGGCTCTCTACGAAATTAAAGAAATCTTGGAAATGTTAAATCATTGTAACAAATGGCACCATTTCCTAAGGGATTCTTGTGAAAAGTTTAGAATTGACTTCCTTTCCCATTAAAGTATATATATTTTTTACTTTATCTAAAGGACACTTTTCATATTGTATCTTAAGCATTTGGTACCTCTTCAAGTCTTAAAAGGGAGCCATCTGAAGAATCTAAGGTTTGAAGAGAGACAAAAAGAGGAAATTTGAGCTTAGTAAAATTTTAAATCTGATCTCTCTGGATTATATGAAAATAACAGATGCCTCTTTTCACAGGGTCTGTATAGTGCTTGAAGATGCAAATGACCTATGGGTAGACTATTGAAGGACATTTTGTGTGTTTCAGTATCATTAATTTCAGATCCCCTAGCTTCTATCTTCAGCCTCATCTTTCTGAATTATAATTTTAAAACAAGCTTTCTCTTTCTGCTCTCTTCCATCTGAGAAACAATAAGGTAAGAAGATTGATGATAGACTTTGAGTTCATATGCAGAAAAATAAACTTGTTTTTTTGTAATTTGCAGTGCTTTGCACATGGGCAAATCTAACGATAATTAGTCATTATTACTTTTAATATGATGGAGACAATAACTTGTTCCATGAGGTAAGCTCCATGGCTAATGAATTTTGTCTTTTGGCTGATCGACTGGTTAATGGAATCAGAAAAATATTTTATATCGCTTCTTTATAATTATGCTTTCATTCTCTACTGGAAGTACATAGGAATTTGGGTAGCCAGTCTTAACAGAGCATATTTTTGTTTATCTACTTTATCATTTGTTTTCCCCTTTTCTCAGTTTCATTTTATGTTCCTGGATCTGTAATTCTCATTTTGATTCTGGATCTGCATTGAAACTTACAGATTTGCTAGAGAGAATCATGAAGTTGGCAATTGTATATGTATATATGCAGTAATCAAGAGTTCACCCTCTGCATTCTTTGCTTTCTCTGCAAGACCTGGAATACTGTAGATATCCATATAAGACGTCAGATTTAAAACTCAAGTACAGTGGGAATTTGTAGGATGAAAATAGAGGCCATAGCCTCTCAGGTACACAGCTCCCAATGAACGTATTATGCAAACTCTTCTTCGAAATCTACCGATTTGATTGTAGGGCTTCATCCCTCCCCCACTTCCCAGATCCTTACCAGTTCTTTTTATTTTTTTATTATTATTTTTTAATGTCATTTCTTTTTAAAAAATTTTTTTGTTATGTTAATCACCATACATTACATCATTAGTTTTTGATGTAGTGTTCCACGATTCATTGTTTGTGCATAACACCCAGTGCTCCATGCAGAATGTGCCCTCTTTAATACCCATCACCAGGCTAACCCATCTCCCCACCCCCCTCCCCTCTAGAACCCTCAGTTTGTTTTTCAGAGCCCATCATCTCTCATCTTACCACTTCTTTTTAAATGCAGGGTTGAGCTTGGATTTTCAGACCTAAAATGATGTGGGAAGAGCACAAATTGCAAATATCTTCCTTCTCTCCAAAATAGGCAGTACAAAAGCCCTGCTTTGTTTGCTGTTGTCTTCCCATGACTATAAGGTTTGTCATGCTAGGTGCTGTGCTATTATGATGTACCTCTCTGCTTTGGAGAACCCAAATAGAAGTCTTCCCTGCCATTAAAATGGCAATGTCACTTCTCTTTGACTATGGGTGATGGGCCCTAGACCCTCTAAGAGGACTCTTCTCAGACATGGGTCAGTGAATAGTACCCACTCAGCAGTTATTTTGGTTTATGGGCTATAGTTCCTTGAATTCCAGAAGATAAGGAAGTCATTGTCTCTCTGAGCCCACTGCCAGACACCTGGTCATTTGATAGTAGGTGCTGCCAACCTGAGCAGTGAGGGCAGGCAACCTGCTCTTCCTCACCATGGCCTAAGATGCCATCCTTGTCAAGCAAATGGAGATGGATCATGCTGCTCTAACCTTGTTATACATCACTGTCAAGCCTGCTGTTGGCTTCCAGAGATTGGCCAACACAGACAAAGTATTTTTCCTGTAGTGACTATTACCTTGGATTGTTTGTGGGGCGTAATACAAAGGACCTGCTACATGAAGGATCATAATTTCAAATCAAGGTTCTCTTTCTGTGACAAACTCTCTCAATACCCTAAATTCTGTCTGGCTGTTTGGAAAATGTCATACTTGTCCCATCTCTAAATAAGGACAGTGACCGATTCCTCTTTG
This sequence comes from Callorhinus ursinus, assembly GCF_003265705.2. Classification (NCBI taxonomy): domain Eukaryota; kingdom Metazoa; phylum Chordata; class Mammalia; order Carnivora; family Otariidae; genus Callorhinus; species Callorhinus ursinus. The sequence goes on from NW_027397072.1 coordinate 51,199,698, forward strand.
AAATTGTTTAGATTTTTTCTTCCTGGTTTTATTTCAAAGGATATTTTGGGGGGCGGGGGGGAGGTGGCAGGAGAGTTACTTAAACAGTTGGTAGTTTCCAAAAGGCTATTTTCCTGCTGCATGGTTTTGGAAAGGAGAATACCGGATTGTTGTTTGTTTGTTTAAGTGATATTCCAAACTTGGTGCTCCTTCCTTCTTTCTCTACAGTTTCCATTTTAGCTGCTTCCGATTTTATTCCTTATTTTTTCACAACTTTGAGACCTTATACACTTTGGAAATTTCGGGGACCAGAACGATTAAGAAATGCCTTTACAAAGAAGGAAAAAATTAAAAATATATTTTGGTTATTGCTACTTTCCTGTCACTTGACCCTGGTCCCAGACTTGGGAAAAGAGGTTTTCTTACAGTAGAAGGAGTATATTATAGCGATTTCTTACTTTCCAGAACCTTTTTACTGTTTCTTCATTAGAAACTTAAAAAAACAATTATTTAAAATTTTTCATTAACCCCCGTAATTTGCTTTAAAACACCCAAAAGCATTTTTAGGGAGAAATGAGCCAGTAGAAATCATTGCTCATTTTAATCGTTGCAAACCTGAGACCTCACCACTAGCCCCAGAACAGCATATAGCCATCTCTTTCTGCTCTGTCAGCTAGCTCCAAGCATCACCTCAGCTGAAAGTTATTTTATTTCTTTAGCATTGCTGACTCCTTCCATCAAGCCATTTGTACATCCCTTTTACTCACGTAGACCCTAATCTTAGTGCTTGTAATAAGCCAGAGTCTCCCAAGAATATCTGATGCGTTCACTGCTCTCACTTGCTCCAAGTATTTACACTGGGGCATTTTATACATTTCATATTTTCTTTGGCCCTTACTTCATGTCTTTGGAGCCGAGGCCAGTAAACTATTTATTTTAATTGGGCTATTTTTTAGGGTGTAAATCAGGAAGCCATATTAAATAGCATATTTATTTAAAAATTAGTTTAATTGTTGAAAATTGACAGACTTCTTGCAAGAAGTTCCCATAACATTCTAATCCATCTGCTACTTTTAGGTGGAACACACCTTATACATCTCAAAAAATTGATGAAAGTCCTAGTTTTTATAAGACATTTTAAAAGAAAACATTTCGTGTCTTTCAATCATTACTTGCTCTGGTATTTCAGCATTTAACAGATTCTGATGTGAGTTAAACCCTCTAGTCTACTTTTAGCATTACAAATTATAAAAATTTATCTTTTTTCTCTTTTCCTCTATTTTATCGATTTGTGTGTGTATATATGTGTGTGTGAATGAGAGGAGAGAGAGGGAAAAGTTGAGGAGACCTGAATTTCTCCAGAAGATCACCTTAGCATTTCCAATTTTTATATTTCTAAGATTGGAACTTGGAAAACATGAGGGAAATATCATTGCCAGTGCTTCCATTTAGAAAAGCTAAGTTTCCTGTGAGTCGATGTATAGAATTTCATAAGTTTTGCCTATAATGTTCTGTAATTGTGGTTGATCCATATTTTACTTCTATTTTCCACTCCTGTCCTGGGCGGAGAAAGTGGTGTGGTGGGTCACTGGTGAATTGAGACCTGTGTCTTTCTCTTTGCTTGATCACTAAGTAGCTGTGAATAATACACTTAATCTCTTTTAAAATCTTTTTACTGATTTGTTATATATGAATGGTTTGGACTAGGCTATCCAACTGAACTACATGGGTAGGAGTTAGCCACTCAAGTGGGATGAGGTAGGTTGGAAAGGATGTTCTGTCTAAGGCAGGTGTTTGTTTAAATTCTGGGAGGAAATAAAAAGCATGGCATATTAGAGAACTAAAAGTAGTTCATTATGACTGGAGATAGGGTGTGAAGTGGGATAGCCAAGAGGAAATGATGAAAATACAATCATTCTTAGATCCTGGAAGACTTATTGAGAAGTATATGCTTTATTCTAGGTACGTAGGGAGCTTGGTCATGTTTTATTGTATGAGAATGACATGGTCATTTTCTGCTTTAGGAAAATCACTGTGGCAAAATTGTGAAAAATGCATAGAAGAGGGGCAAGCCTAAAAACAGAAACTAGTAGGGTTGCCAGATAAAAAAACAGGACACCCAGTTAAATGTGAATTTCAGGGGGAAAATTGAATTTCAGATAAACAGTGAATAATTTTGGGTGCCTGGGTGATCAGTTGGTTGGGTATCTGCCTTCAGCTCAGGTCATGATACGAGAGTCCAGGGATTGGGCCCTGTGGGGACCACTTCTCCCTCTCCCTTTTCTACTGCCCCTGCTTGTACGCTCTTGCGTGCACGCTCTCTCTCTCTCTCTCTCTCTCTCTCTCTCTCAGTCAGATAAATAAATAAAATCTTAAAAAAAAAAACAAAACACAGTTTTCTATTCCCCCTGCTTGTGCGCTCTTGCGTGCATGCTCTCTCTGTCTGTCAAATAAATAAATAAAATCTTAAAAAAAACAGTGAATAATTTTATACAATACTGCATGGTACATGCAAATGTCAGGTAAGATAAGGACTGAAAAAGTGTTGCTTTAGTAAGAAGGAAGCCAAAGTAAATTTTAGAGAGAATACTTTTAGTGGAAGTTGGGGTGGAAGAAACCAGATTACAGAGAGGTCAGGAATGAGTGGAAGATAAAGAAGTTGAATCAGTGCTTGTAAACAACTCTTTCGGAAATTGAGCTTGAAAGAGAAGAAAGAATAGGTTATTTCATTGCCTCTGAGAATTTCAGTGGTTATTTTTCTTTATGTTGCCATTGTTCAGCGTAATGATTTGGGACTGGGGCAAATAACATCAAACCTTTTATATAATGTAACTGAGAATAAAAGAAAAATAATTCTACCTTTATTTTTTTTGTGGGCATCAGTAAAATTTGCCTAGTCATTTTCCTCTTCTTTCTGTCATTCTCTTCCCTTTCTTCTGAATGATGTGCCTTTCTGGAGAAATTCAAATCTCCATTTTCCACCCAGTCCCAGCAGTCAGCCTGCTTGAGACCTGCCCTTTCCCTCCGAGTCAGTGAAATCTCTTTGTCAACTGTCCACCTGTCAATGGATGGAAACAAGGTATAGCCTAAGCCCCTGGCCAGGCAATTAACCAGGGGAAAGAGTGAGGTTCTCTACTTTTCCCTAGAAAAGCATTTTTGAGGGCTTTTCAGCAAGGATCATTTGAAAGACCGGAGTGCTTTTAATACTTGAAATGTTCATTTATCTCCTGTACCTTCTAGCACTCTTGATATTCCTTTAAAAGCACCAGTTTATCATGGAAAGAAGTTGCTTATGTGCCTTAAGAAACAATTATTTTCATTTCCTTTTCCTCCAGCTAACGTAAATTCTCTTTAAACACCAATCTCCCTCTCAGCAGGGCCTAAGAGTTAAAATCCTTAATCCTTCCTCTAGAGCTACGGAGCTGTGTCCGAAGTCCGTTCCTTGACCCTTTTCCTAGTAACTATCAGCCGAAGGGCTCCGGTTGCATTAACAGAGATTCTCTTCTTTTGTTTCTTTGTTTGTTTGTTTTCAGGGGGGAAAAAAGAAAAGGGAAAACACACCCTAAACTGAGTTCTCAGTGGCACAGTTTATGTTCTCTAAGTAAGATGGATCCTGAGGATCCTTCTCTTAGGTCTTGACCTCTGGAGGTAAATCCATTAGCCTATGTAACCAGAATGGGAGAATAGTATTTATGTTGATATTGATCTAATGCAAACATTTAACATGGATGTTAGATCATTGTTTTAAAACTTTATATTAAATTTCCATTGTAGGAGAAATGCTTCCCAGTGGATACTCGAACAATTTCATGAAGCAAAGCTAGTAAATGTAGAAAATGTTAACTTTCTCTGGGCAAGATGTATAGAACTTTTTACTTTGCCATGTCAGAAATAATCTCTAATAATGAAGACTTGTTTTAATTTCGTATCTTTAAATTTTTAATTCAATGAAGAAGTGGCCAGGTAGGGGGGAAAAGCATATTATTTTATTGCATCAAATTCCAATAATTTTCACATTAATTATGCTGGGACATGTGTATGGCTATAGCGTAGATGTTAAAATGGACCCCTTATCAAGTTATATTGCACTTGATCTGGATGGGACTTTGTGTTCCAACAGCAATTCTCTCACACCAATTGGGTGTCCTACAATTCGATCCATTTCTAGCACTAACAGCCTGGAGTTATTACAGACCCCACACGTTAAGGAGTTGGTCACATAAGACTGCCTCTCTTCAGACATCAACCACAAGTCTCAGGTGTCCAAGCCACTCATATTTCTTCCTAGCTGACTGCAGATTCAGGGCTCCCCACACTCCTTTGGGTTCAGTAATTCACTAGAAGACTCACAGAAATCACTGAAAGTTCTGTACTTCTGATTATAGTTTCATTATAAAGGCTGTAACTTGGGAACAGCCAAATGGAAGGTATGTAGAGGTCAGGGTCCTGGGGAGGAGGGAGACAGCACAGAGTTTCCATGTCTTCTCCTCATTAGAATCTGGGCATGTCACCCTTCCCGCACATCAGTGTGTTCACTAATCAAGAAGATTTACTGAGCTTTGGTGTCCAGAGTTTTTATATGGGCTTGCATTACATGGGCATGATTGAATAAGTAATTGGCTACATAAATGGAATCAGTCTCTACCCCTTTACCCTCCCTGGAGACTGGGGTTGGGGCTGAAAATTACAACCCTCTGATCATGAGCTTTGTGTTTCTGGCTGGTCTAGTCCTTCCCTTAAAACTAAGGGCATACTTGAGCAACCTTGTTAGCATAAACCTAGGTATGGTCAAAAGAATCTCATTGTGAATAGCAACTCCTATTGCTCAGGAGCTTTCAAGGGTAATGTCAAGGGTATTGTCCCCGCTCCTATTGCAGGAGCGGGGACAAAGACCAGATATATTCTTTTTTTTTTTTAAGATTTTATTTATTTATTTGACAGAGAGATAGCGAGAAAGGGAACACAAGCAAGGGGAGTGGAGAGGGAGAAGCAGGCTTCCCACTGAGCAGGGAGCCTGATGCGGGGCTCGATCCCAGGACTCTGGGATCATGACCTGAGCTGAAGGCAGACACTTAACTGACTGAGCCACTGAGGTGCCCCAGATATATTCTTTATTATATCACAGACCTCAAGAATGTATTTAATTTAGTCCTACAGCTTTAAGTAAGCGAAATATTATTACCTTCATTTTACAGCAGAGACGTCTGGTACTAAAAACTTACATAGTTGGCCCAAGGTCACATAAGCAAATTTTAGAAAGGACTAGAATCTCACTTACCTTAGCTAATGATATATCTATCTTTTGTGGACATCAGCTTACATGATGAGACTTAGTTTTCCTAGCAAATTGTGAGAACATCCATGAAATATATACCAAAGAAATACTACTCTCAGTTTGAAAAGAATTATATTGACTTAAAAAAGAAGTCTAGCTTTTTTAACTTTGGAAACTTCCCATATAGAACCTACCTTAGTCATTTCTCTGACTTCCAGCATTTTTCATAGTGTGGTATGATATATCTCCACCCAGTTCTGAGTCCTGATAGTGAGTCTTGATACTTTTTTGTCATCATTGGCTGGGGAAACTGAGGCAATGAGCTTTGTCCAGAAACTTACATCCTCATCAACTATCATCATTTGAAAAAACTGACACCCTACTGCGTTTTCCAAAAATGAGTTGAGAGCACTTTCAACAGGATAAATTGAAAAAATAAATAAGTTAGGTACCATACCCTCCAATTATCCGCAGTTTTGCTTCCTGTGGTTTCAGTTATCCAAGATCCACTGTTTTCTGGAAGTAGATGATCCTCCCGAGGTATCATCAGAAAGTCAGGAGTAGACTAACACTGCATCACAATGCCCATGTCACTTGTCTTCTTTATCTCATCATTTCTCACATCATCACAAGAAGGATGAGTATAGTATGGTAAGATATTTTGAGAGAGAGAGACCACATTCACATAACTTTTATTATGGTATATTGTAATTTTTCTGTTTTTAATCTCTTACTGTGCCTAATTTATAAATTAACATAGGTATGTATGTATAGGAAAAAACATAGTCTATATGGGGTTCAGTACTCATCCACTGGGTAAGTTGGTACATATCCCCCCCGCAGATAAGGGAGGACAACTGTGTAAGAAAGAGAAAATGGGTTGAAGAGAAGAAAGATAAGAGTACAAGTGTCAGGATTAATGGAGAGGTAATATAAAAATGTATTGATGGGCAAGGTGAAGAATATACAAAGTGTATAACTCTCTGAGGACAACACACTTTTATAATACGAGCTGAGTAGAAGCCACTGTGTAGCATCATGGACATTTGCTTCAATCCTTATTTTATAGCCAATGTGAAAAATAGAATTCAGACTGCTATGAATAGGAATGCTCATTCTCTGTCATTTCAAAGTCTGAAGTCATTCTTGGCACAATTAATTTTTTTTAAAGATTTGTTTATTTTTGAGAGAGAGAACGTGAGCTGGGGGTGGGGCAGAGGGAGAGGGAGAGATTGAGCCCCAAGCAGACTCCCCACTGAGCCAGAGCCCAGCACAGGACTGGATCCCACCACCCTGAGATCATGACCTGAGCCAAAACTAAGAGTTGGACACTTAACCAACTGAGCCACCCAGATGCCCCTTGGCAAAATTAATTTTAATTTACGTTTATTACAGTCGACATCCTCTAAAGCTGTGCTGTCCAATGCTATAGCTACCAGCCTTAAGCAGCCGTTTGAACATTTGAAATGTAGCTAGTTAGAAATGAGATGTGCTGTAAATGTAAAATACATACTGAATTTTGAAAAAAACTGATTAATTTTTTTTTAAGCATTCACGACTCTGAGATCGAGTCACATGCTCATACTGACTGAGGCAGCCAGGCACCCCAAACATGAATAATTTTTAAAATACTAGTTTCATGTTTTAAGATTTTATTTATTTGAGAGAGGGAGAGCGAGAGGAAGAAGCAGATTCCCCGCTGAACAGGGAGCCCTACACAGGGCTCAATCTCAGGCCCCTGAGATCATGACCTGAACCGAAGGCCAACGCTTAACCAACTGAGCCACCCAAGTGCCCCTAAAATATTAGTTTCATGTTGAAATTGAAATATTTTGTATATATTGGGTCAAACAAGATATATTATTAATTTTAAAATTAATTATTTTGTTTCTGTTTTTAATGTGTCTACTAGAAATTCTAATTCTAAAATTACACATGGGGCTTGCATTTCTATTTGGACAGTTTCTAGAAAATTGATTTTCACTGTTGTGTTAAATGACCTGTAGAATCCTTCCCAAAATCCTTCTGTAAAATTTCAGATAGCCACAGCTTTGTGTATATGTTCATGCAGCAGAATCATCAGTGCTGAACAAACACATGGATAAAATTAAGTCCTTAAAAGCATAGTAAAAATGTCAAGGATATAAAGTTACTACTTCAGAGCACTAGTCTTTCTCATCTCTCAGGAAGCCCACCTCTCTCATGGCAGGTCCTCCACTTTCCAGAGATTATACACAGAAGCACTGCTGATTGCTAATTGGGAGAAGCTTCTCTTCACCATAATTTTAAAAGATATATTATGAAATTGGCCCTTATTTTGCAAAATTGTGAAGCATTCAGGAACTTCAGAGGAAAATTATGACTTTATACAGATCTGTATATTTTTATGATTTGATTATTCCTAACTAAATAGGAAGGAATATTTAATATGCATATAAAGGAACATGTAAAGTGAATATTTGTTTCTAGACCTTCCAGGTGGAGCATGCATATTGAAATAATAGAAGGACAGACTCAGAAGGATCAGATTCTAACTAGGTCACTGACTTAACCTTTTGGGCCTTAATTTTCTCATTCGTCGAAGTCCTCAGTAGTTTACAAATGCTTCCTTCAGCTTTAGGATTATAGATTGTAGACTTGATTCCTAGGTCATCTTTTGCTCTGCTTTTGGCTGTTATTTTTCTGTGGAATATTAAGGTAAAGTCCACTGCCATGTGGCATGACATTGTTCTGCCACTCATTACGGTCTTGACTTTCCTCAACTCTTCTTCCTCCGCAAAGAACCACACAATGCAGGAGTCACTCTGTTTAATTTAGTGATGGCAGCTGAGGATTCTTATCCGTCATGTAAAGTATTATTTCTTCAGACAGAGAGTAGCACTTTTATTTCCATAAATGCACCCAGTGCCCCCTGGACTCCATGAAATGGTAGGAACTTATATCATTGCTGTCTTTTCAATCTGGAACAGAATTATTTTCTAGTTTGCTTTCCTAGATTCAGCTAACTAATTTCATTAAACTGTGTACAGATTCTTCTTATATGTTAAATGAGAAGTAGAAATCAGCTTCTCTGCTTTTCTAGGTTTATTCCTCATGAAACAGCTTTCCTGTCCAGGTGAATGTGGGCTGTCACCGACACCAGTCCTGAAAGTGCCGGGACCCTCCTTTCCTCTCGGCGGTCCCCTCTGGGGACAGCCAGGTGGAGATTGATCGGCCTGTTTACTTAGCAGCACGGAAGTTCCTGCTTGCTGGGGGCCATTTTTTTGCTTATGGGAGACTAAGCTTTCTTAATTAAAAAGCCACCTCTCTCTGTCCTTGCTTTCCGTGGTCTTCCGGAGCAAAAGAGCTTGAAGACTTGAACTTAGACCATTAAACGTTAATAGTAATTTGTAAATCTGTTTGGAGTACCGGTTTGGCATCTGCAATCAGATTTTAGTGTCATCACTTTTCATCAGGTTTCTCTCCCAGGACTTTAGAATCCGTTCGAGTTAGGCTGTGCTCCCCTCTGTCCTTCTTGGGGTGGGAGGTGCAGTGAGTTACGTACTTAAGGTGCGTAAAAGCAGAGAATAATGTGCAGCCCCGAGTACTCCCCTGGCTAAATAGAGCTGTCTGGTTTTTATGATCGCAAGTCCGGGCGAGCACACTTAGACACATAGAATCGGTGGCATCTGCAAGGTGTTTTTCCCTCCCACTCCCCTTTTCCTGTCCCTGGATACCTGTCTTGTTCGTTCGTACTTCCTTACGTGCTGGCCGACCTTTCTCTGACCAGCAGGGCTCTGAGTGGATTCCCTGTGGAGTCTATCAACTCCTCTGTAATTAGCTTGGTGGAGCCACTGTGAAGTGATGCAAGAAGGGGTTAGCTTCCCCAGAGCCACGCTCCGAAGTCAGGCACACCCTTTACCTGTGGCTCCAGGGAGCCAGATACCAGGAAACCATTATGTTAATACAGCAACGGCAGCTCTTATTTTTTTTAATCCCACAAAACCCACATGTGACCTGACATGATCCTAAGGTATAAACAAGTAGCCAACATACTTTGGGCTCCTGGGTACTGAGTTTTCTTTCTCACTTGGTTTGCCTGAACCAAACCTCGAATCCCTTCTGTGAGAGCCGATGATGGTATCTTGTCCATTATCTGACCCGGACGTTCGCTGGCAGCAAAAGTAAAGGACGGTATCCAGGGACCTCTGGTTACAATTTTGCCCACTGTCTTTTCAACTTCCTCTTATTTAAACCAATTGTGGTTTTCTCCAACAGTTGCTATTTTACCTATTTGTCAGATATCATACTAGTTTGCTTTTCTGAAATAAATTTTACCTTGTTGCTCTTCTTCTTTTGAAAATTGTTCTTGTTCCATGGATAATTTGCATTAAATAGATCTGTCATTTTGTGACCCTTAAAAACATGATTGTTCTCCTTGAGTCAGCTCAGAAGAACTAGTTTTATTTTCTGTTTCTCACAACTTGCTTTTGATAAAGTCCCAGATGTCCTATCTAGATATACAGATTATAAACTAAGACGGTCATTTTGACTTCTCAAAGCCCCTTCTAATCTGACTACCATTTTATTCTAATTAGGGTTCTGTGGTGTTTATAATTTTTTTTCTTCCGCCAAATGTGAATGTACCAGATAATTTTAAAATTAAAGTTTATTTAATTTTTTTCCTTCCCCCCTGATAGTGTTAGTTAATTATAAGGTCAGCCTTCAAGAAGTCTAGAAAGCATTTTGAAATTAATGGAATCCCTTCTTTTTCTCTTTTGGTAATTTTATGTCGTTATAATATGAAGATTATTAGGAATGTAAACCTACTGGATAGTTTTGAGAAATTAATATTGTTTTTAAAAATGATTGCCAAATCTCATAGACTTACGTGTACATAAGAATGTGAAGGAATGTTGAATATTTGGTAAGTAAAATACTTTTTTTGTGTGATTTTCTTTCCCCACTTGTACCTTCACTTAACAATATACCTTCTTTTCTGTAACTTTTACACCTCCTTTTTATTATTTTTTTAATGAAAAGATTTCCTTCATAAACTTCAATGAGTTGGCAGTTTCCTCATTAAAAGATTTTTCACATTTGCAAATTGGTTCTTGGAGTTAAGCCCTGATATCAGCTTCGACTCCGAGAGTCCCTACCGTGATAATGCAAGGGCAGGAAATTGCTGCTGGGCAGAGCAGAGCCCTCTGGAAAATGTGTCAGTGGTAGTCAGGAGCTCTGCTAATCTGAACCAAGTTTTGAAGAGGAAGCTTTCTTGCCAGCCTCACCGGAACCTTGACTCAGTCCCCAAGTGACACATGCTGGTCACAAGTCCGGGTTTGGGTCTGTGTGAAATAGAGCAAGCACCTTCTAGTCTTGCGATGTTTCGGCTACTCTACAGAACTCCAGGCTTTGGAAACACTGGTGTTGGAAACACTTAGAGACTGAAAACCTGCTATAGATCTTGGAATCTAGAGACAAGTCCAGAAACGGACTGTCCATTGTGCCCCATACGTACATTGGTTCCACTTAGTCACGATTGCATACTTGTACCCCTTTTATGGTTTCAAAAGGAGGAAGGTTTACATTTGTGATGCTGAAGAGAGGCTTCTTGTGTATACATGTGATCAATTTGTGTAGGCATCAGCCTATTACATAGACTGGGGCTTTTGCACCCCCTCCAGTGTGTAGTTTTCTTCTCTTTCTGTCGAGCAACCTCTGGGAATTTGGGTGTGCAGGCCAATCCCAGTTGCCTGTAATGCTAAATCTGGAGCAAGTTATTCTCTCTCGTCAGTAGATAAAGTATGACTGAATCAGCACCACTAAGTAATTTTGGTGTATGTGTTCTGTTTCCTTTTCTTTGATTATGAAAGTGGTCGGTACTCATTTTAAAAGTTTATAAAGTATAAAGAAAAATAAAACCTTGTAATCTTTCTGTCTGTAACAGCCTCAGTTAACACTATGAAATGAGTGCTTACTGTCATGTTTTCAGTGCACATTATATTTTATATGGTTGGAATCAGACTATATACAAATGTTCATTTACTTAAAATATTCACACTTCCTTATGCTGTTAGCATTTTTTGTATATCTAAAGAATTAACTCCAGGAGAATAGCCATGTTTTTAAAGGTATATTGAGTCAGAAAATTAGAGGAGATCCGTTCTATGCATTTATTGCAATTCTTAAGTAACACCAATAAAAATTACTGTGCTGTGGTAACATACTGTTAATTAGTCATATCAGCTTCCTGTAAGTGAAAGACTTAAATATTTGCCTATAAATAAATTTGCAGTGCCAACTCCCTAACTCATGACTGAACGGTAGCTGAATTAATTCGGATGTTTTGTCTTGGATATATAACGGCGTTTCTTTAACTTTTGTTTGGTCACCAGCCCTCTGAGAATTCAGTGAAAGCTATGAACCTTCTTCCCAGAGAACTGTATATTCACACAAAAAACTAATTGTAATGATAATCAATTATGATATGCCAGGCACTTTGCCAACTGCTTTATATGTGTTATTTCATTTAATCCTCATGGTAGCACTATAAAGAATGCACTGTTTTCTTCATTTTTGAGAAAAAGCCACTGAAGCTTTAAGGAGATTAAGTAATTTGCCCATGCCCATAGACCCAGTATCTTGGGCTCAAACTCTGATATTATGACCTCAAAACCCATCCCCTCAATCATTGTGCACCTAATTTTAAGGAGCTCATAAATTCCTAAAGCCTGCTTATTGATACTCATGTTAAGGACACATTACCTATTACAATCCACAGATTTTCACTGGCATTGAAGAGTCTATGTGACTAATGAATCTTGCTGTTTTTGTAATTTATTTAATTAATAAATGAGTATTTGTTGAACATCTGCTATTTTAAATACTTGTTAGGTTCAGCAATGTGGTCCTTATCCTTAAGGAGTTTACTTATCTACATGAGAAGACAAGAATTATATACACAAAACAATGAGAAAAAATACAGACATGAAGTTGAATATACAGTAATTAGACATTTCCATAAACTGTATGTGAAATCAATCTCTTTACTTGGCCATACCTTGATGCAATTGTCACTCTTTGATTCCCTTTGATTTATAAAAGGAGAATCAAACCTAAAAGGCCACTGTGTCCTCTGGGAACCTGGAAGATTCAGTGTGTCGTAAAAATGAGGCCTATAAAGGAAGACTCTGAGAACTAAATATGTGTCACGTCTGGATTCCTGCGTGGTTTTGGCAGTGTCATCCCTTTACCCCAGGGAGCATGTTCAAGAAGGAGATGTGAGAATGGGTAGCCAGCTCTCAAGAGTTCAAACCACATACCACAGGTTAATTCTGTTGAGTTGGACATGTGTAGGTATTCAGAACACCCTGATAGTTGCTACTTCTGACTCAAGAAAGGTTCCTACTGACAGAGAGGATTCCGTACCAGGAGCAATGGGGGAAAGCTACTGACCTTGGATGAAATCAGCAGACATGAGAAGCTTATTTAAGCTGACCACTGACAGTCAAGGCTGTCAAAAAGAGCGGCTGTGGCTATAATTCAAAGAACTGCTCTCTGTAAGAGCAGAGTATGGGAAAGTTGTACATCTGACTTGAACAGCCACTGTCTACAAGGTTAGCACACATAATGGCTATTGCCAAATAAGAAGGTGGAGTAGGTCAGGCTTTCTATTAACATGGCCTTCATCAAGTATTTGTATGGTTGTAGGATTTTACTCTTTTAAAACTTGAGGCATTTGGGCTGTGATATGATAGAATTAATTTACAAATGGCACTTGAATTTTCTTTTCAATGCAAATAGAAACCTACTGCTGCTAATCATGCTAAATATAGTTTATCTCCTTCCACTTACAACAGTCGTTTTTATTGAAATGTCTAAACTAAGAATATTTTGTGTACAGTTGTAGAATACATCTGTGCTATGTATTAGTTTAATAAATTGTATTAAATTTCATTTCACATGTTGTTTCCATAATCCCTCCAACTTAACTTGTTAGCATTATTTTTTTTAAGTGGGACAAGGGTGTTATGAAAACCTATTATGTCCAAGAAGCCCCAGATGGAAAGTATTTTTAAAAAACAAGAATTCCTATAATTGTTCACAAATATCATTTAAATATATCCAGCTACTGGATGTTGCAAATAATTTTCCAGGCATTTATGCAAATATCTTGATGGATTTTATTTAATTTCAAAAGAAAAGTATGATACCGAATCTGTATAGTTTCTTAAATTCATTCCTGGAGAAAAACATAATTGAAAAGAAAACATTCCTTTTCATATTTGCTTTGAGCCAATACTGGAGTTGTTTTTGAGGTAAATAGTAGATTGATGTTAAATGTCCATCACACATGGGTTTTACGGAGAGAATTCAAGACATAGTAACTGTCCAACTCTTGAATTTTTTCTCTCTCTGCATGGTGTGTGTATGTGTGTGTGTGTGTGTGTGTGTGCGCACGCGTGCATGCGTGTAGGGAGCTTAAACAAGACCTTTTGATTTCATAATAAGCCGGGCTTAGGGACGATAAAACTTGACATTCTTAACTGTTACTAGTGTTTGTCCCTGTAGCCCTGTGCAGTTATCTTCTTGTTAACGATGTAGAAGTCAGAGTCATAAACTGAGCATGTACCCAAGGCACTACTGTAAATTACAAATAGCATTCATGTGGTCTCTTTGACCTAAGACTAAATTGGGGTAGCGGGAGAGAAAAAAGAATTTTCAAGAATGGAAAAGAAGTAGAAGTCAAGAACTAGCGTACAAAGAATACGCTAGTAGGATGGACATATGCAAATGTTCCCTAAGCTTTTGCAGTGAGATTTATTTAGATGGGCCTTTTCATATCTGCAAATACTCCTTTGCTCAAGAGCCAGGGAGTGGATCGGGACAGCTTCTGCTGTGTGTGTGTGTGTGTGTGTGTGTGTGTGTGTGTGTGTGTGTGTGTGTGTTGGCAATAATGCAGTCATGAGATAATACAAATAATCAGTGAGGGAATAATTAATGATGTGGCAGGGAATATTTTTTTGATAAATGCTTGGGGAATGAGGTGACAGGCGTGAAATTAGAAAATTCCTTCAGTGATCTAAAATATAAATAGCTTTCGGAACTGAAAAGAGTTTCACAGCTGAAGATTTTATTGTGTTGAGAGGAAAACTTTTTTCTCTCCCCCACTCCCTCCTCCTTTGCAAGTTGTTTGTCCATTCACAAAACAAATACTCTGAAGCCCAGCGCGGCTCATGGGAATAAATTTCAGGTCGAATTAGTACAGTTTCCTTGCTGTCAGGATGCTGGAATTAATGGTGTTTTGATGACACGAATTTTGAAGGGCAAACAAAGAAGCTGAAGGGAGAGAGACATGACTCCTTAGAAGCTTGGTCCTCCTCTCCCCCAGCCTCTCTTGTCTTCCCTGTCATCCGTCTGCCAATCTCCCTGTCCATGGTTAGTTAAAGGCGCTTTTTATCCTCTTTTCTTTCCCACAGAGTTTGCCAGATCCGGCCCGGTGCCTGGGTTCCAGGAGGACACGCTGCAGTTGGCCTTCATCGACTTGAGACAAGTAAGTCTTTGTGTTTTTGTTTTTTGTTTTTCTTTTAAGATGTGTGACTGAAGACCATCAGGTCTTAAGGAAAAGGGGAGGGGAGGGGGATTGGCATTGGCGATTCACACTGGAGACCTAAGGGTTTTTCCCCTGTGTTTGAGGCCACCTCTTTTATTTAGCTATCTGGGATCCTTAGCTATGGTGGAGTTAAAGGTTTTGTGAGTAGCAGGGAAGGCAGGAGGTGGGAGGAGGGACCCAGAGAGTAGAGGGACTCAAGTGACCCTCAAGTGATGTGACCCATTGTGCTATAGTTGGCTTCTGCAGACACAGCAGAAAGATAACTCGGCAAACCAATGCTGAGCAGGTGCACTGATGCAGAGACTGCCTGCCCAGAGGACTTTTGTTTGCAGATAGAATGAGGGCGGCAGTATTTAAGAAAAATGAAATATTTTACATTCTGGAGTGTTGGTTTGGCTTGTTGACTTTTTTCTGTTGCCTTATGTCTTCCCATCCCCTCCTTTGTAGAATGTGGTCAGCCATGAGTGACTAAGTGGTGGTTTTAGAAGGTGATTAGTAAAGGCCCCGACCGGTCATGCTTACCTGACGGGCAACCCTCTTAAAGTAATGTTGATGAAAGCCGGTACTCGGGCATACCCAAGTTTCGCAAGTCCATCGGATAGAAAGAATCGTTCTGGAGGGCTGTTGCTTGCAGATTGAAATGGGTAGGTTGGTAGGCCTTGGTGGTTTGGGTGGAGAGGAACAGGATGGGCGGGGGCCGAAAGAGGGAGAGAGTTAACTGGGCTCTGTCATCTCTTCACTCTGAAGATGGATGGCGTTGGATAGAAAGTGTGAATGAAGTAAGAATCAATGACTGATGCTTCTCTCCTATTAAAACAATCTTTTTTTTTTTTGTCTGTTTTAAAAAGGGGGCTGGCTTTGTTTCTCCTGCCATAATGATGCAGTGCCTCTTGTTTTCAGAGCTGACATAGTTTGCATTCTGAAAACTTTTAGATGCCCAGAGTATTTCTTAAAGCTATAGGACCCCTTGTATTGGTAGTCTCCTTACCACTGTGACTCGATTCATGCTGGAACAGCTTTTAACCCATAATGGATGGCCTGAGCTACCCCTGAATCCTTGTGGATGGGTGGTGTAATCTGTCATCTGATGACAATTCTGGAAAGCCCTGTTAAACAGAAAACAGAAAATTGTGTCTCTATAGACCCGCCAAAGTTTGAGGATTCAGGCCGCGTCCCAGAAACGTGTGTCAACTTAATATTTGGGGGCCGAGGTGGGGGTTCTCTTACACATAAAGGCTTTCCCAGCATGGTCACAAATGGAGCTGGGTATCTCTTTCCACACTCAAGACCTTCCACCTGTGGATTTGGCAACTCAACAGAGACAGTTAGGTTTTAACCCCTTGGCAGATGTGAGGCTGAAAGATTGGGATTTTTGCTTTAGGGTTTTGTGGAGTGTTATCTGTTGGACTTTTCTCCCCTGTTTCTTCTCAGAAACTTCTGAGCCAATTGGCTTTTCTTGGAAAGCAGACACTGAATTTCACTGGAGAGACATATCCAAGGAAAAATTTTTCCTTTCTCGCTATTCGTGAGAAGAAAGCATGGTCATTCTCTCTAGTTTGTGGTTTTGGTCCCTATGGAAAGCAACTAGTGTTCGCAGAAAATGTTAACTAAGGGAGTAAGTTAGAAAGCACAGTGGACATAGGGTGGGTCTGAGCCAGGGATGAGTGCTCAAATACTTGCGAGCTCTCAGTGAGCGCTGTAGTTTTTGCGTAAGTTCCTATTTGCCATTGCATTTCTGTTCTGAGTTCCTTTTATGATATTTTAGCAGAAGAAACCAAAACTCCAAAATTTTACTCACGAGAAGAGTATGCCTCTTCCTATTGAATCTGTCACCTAATTTCTAGTTATGGCTGTCTCTGTTAAAACAGCTTAAACTTTTCTAACCTAGATCATTTGAAAAACCTCTCCGGTTCTCAGGCTGAGGCTCATTAGCAGCAGGCCTCAGGTAGGTTGACTCATTGTGAGAGAAATGATCCCTCCACACATCCCATGCTGCAAATATTAATATCTTTGCAGTCCATCTCCGTCGTTCTCATAACCTACTTTAAATGAGCATCCTTTTAGAAGGAGACTTCTTCTGAACTGTAGAGATGTTCAAACCATAAGGAGAGAACCTTGGAGTGTGTCTCCAGAGGCGATATCTTGACCTCGAATGAAGCACGATTAAGTGTCCTTGAGTATATTGTCCTTTTGCATGTTCCCTTCGGAATCCTATGGTGGAATTACAGAATTTTGGGGTTGGGGCCAATTTTAATAATCATGCAGTATAACCTTTGGCTTCGTACTTGAAACCCTATACAGCACCCCAGACTGTGAGAACTCACCACCCCAAAGCAGCAAGGTCCGCCTTAGGACAATCTGATTATTAGAAAGATATTTCTTAAGCTGACTAAAATCTGACCCTTTGATTCTTTATGTTTTTATTCATGCATCACAATCTGGGGGATAGGCTTCCTCTCCTGATTTATTGAGTATCCTCTGGTAGCAGTTGAGTCTTTGTGTAGCATTGTTACCCATTCCTCATGTAGTCCTTATACAGTTGATTTAATTTTTCTTTCATATTATTAACAACATAGATTTTTATCATTCTAGCCAGTCCCGGCCTCTTTAGGTCCTGATTCAGTTTTCTAGCTTATTAACTGATTTCATCATCATGTCCTTTATTGGTCTGAGATAACAATATTAAACAGGAGGGGCAGGAGTTAAAGGAAGAAGTTGAAGTTAGGGCAAGTTATAGGGTATAGGCCCATGCGGGACACCACAGTCACAGGGCAGCCAAGGTATTCTTTCACTGTCACCGACTGTATTTGCCTCACTGGTTTATGAGCATCCTCATTCTGATCAGATTCTCATGTCCTCTTGCTTTAGAGTATTTCAGACACTATCAAGTGAACGATGATTTTTAAAATAATCAAAACATAGACTCTTTGATGCGATCATCTCTGTATAGACTATAATAGCAGAGTGTCATTTAAAAGCTATAGAAATTCAATTAGAAAGCAAATTAGATATGGACAGCAAAAGTATTCATCCTTTCCCACCTGTTCTGTCTATTCTCAGTTTCCTCATTCGTAAGGAAAAGAGTGAAATGACATTTTAAATACACAAGCTTTTGTGGTATTTTACACGTGTATACACCTCATAGTTAATGCACATGAACATAGGATATGCTACTTCTCTTATTTGTCAGACTTCTGGGTGTAGAAAACCTGCTGTTAATAATCATGTGAACTAGACAGTACAAATCAAAATCTCCTTTGCCACTTTATGCTTTCTAGACCTCCAAGTACATAAAAGTAGGATTGCAGTTCAACTTCACATTCATATGTCAAATATATGTGCAAATTTCTATCAAAATCCAAACTTGGGTTAATGTGAAATCTCGACAGGGATACCTCAAAGGGCTCGCTTATTAACGATCTTGAAGTGGCGTGTGCATTCCAAGTCCTAGTAATTGCCAGCCCTTAATGCTTTGTAATTGGAATTACAGTATAAGACCAGTAGTAGATTCTCAGTGGTGATTTGATTCTTTAACGGCGCTATGGTTTGTGTTTTTCTTTGGTCGTTAAGCATTAAGTGCATAATGCTGATATGAACATTAGAATTTGAACTTCAGTTGATTTTCATTTTAGCTTAATTTTATCGTACTGAGTGCCTCCTGTGAACAAAGCAAACCCAGGTGCTGTGGGAGTCCACAAATGAATATAATACAGTCTCTGTCCTCCAGGAGCGAAGAGATGGTCAGCAAATACGCAATTTTAATATAAGCCACACTGTCATAAGTATTACATTGGAAGGCTGGAGCCATTGTGTATGTTTCAATTATTTCATTATGTTTTGCTGCATAACAAAGCACCCTGAAACGTATTATCTTAATAGAAGAACCATTTATTTAACTCAGGTTTCTACAGATTGGCGATCAGGATAGGTTCAGTGGGCTCACTCGTACCTTGAGATCAGGCACTAGGTTGGCTAGGGACCACCTGGTCTAGGGTGCCTTAGCCAGACTTACTCTTGTCTGCTCCATGTGATCTCTCATCCACCAGCTGCCTCACCCAGGCTTGATCACGTGACATACAGGTTTCAAGAGAGCAAGGGGAAAGATGCAGACCCCTTGAGGTCGACACTTGGAACCGGCAAGCCATCATTCCCACCACATTCTATTGGCCAGAGCTGGTTACAGGGCCAGCCCAGAGTGAAGGAGTGGGAAAATAGACTTCAACTTATCCTCTGGTTGGGATACATCGTTTATGCAAATGATGTATCTATAAGTGCAGAAAGAGGCCTTAGAGTGGAGAGGTCTTTGTGAACCCAAGTAGTTATAAAATATTTAAAATCATTTAAATATATAAAATTATATATACTTTATATATATAAAATCATTTAAAAAGTGGAAAGTTAAACTGAAAGAAAGCGAGGCATTGGTGAGGGAGGAAAGCGTTTTAAACATAGAAAATAGCCAGTTTTAAGTTTTGTTTAAAAACAGATGAGTGTAGGGGCGCCTGGGTGGCTCAGTCATTAAGCATCTGCCTTCGGCTCAGGTCATGATCCCAGGGTCATGGGATCGAGCCCCGCATCGGGCTCCCTGCTCCGCGGGAAGCCTGCTTCTCCCTCTCGCACTCCCCCTGCTTGTGTTCCCTCTCTCGCTGTGTCTCTCTCTGTCAAATAAATAAATAGAATCTTTTAATAAAAAAAACAAAAAACAGATGGGGGTAGGTTTAACTAGGATCTCGACTATCTTTCCTTCTTCTAAGTATTAGACTAATCTCTTTAAACCCCCATTTCTTAACTTTTCTTCTTCTTTCCTTACTTTTACTGCTCAGCTTCCTCATGGACCTCTTTTTTTTTTTTTTTTTTTTTAATGTCCTATACTTCTCATCAAACCCTGCTTATTGAGGGCCACCTGGGAACATTTCACATTTCTGTTATTCACATTCATTGTGAGGGCATCTTAACTTCCCCAGATTAATTAATTATTTACATTACTCTTTTAAGTTCTGGCTGTTCACCTTACATATTTGATCAATAGGAGAAGTTTGAATGGGTTCTTTTCTTCAGTAACATTTTCTGTTCCTTGGCCCCGACTGTTATTTACTTCCGATATACTAAGTGTTTATAGAGCTGAATGAAGTAGGTTGTGACATTGCATCAGATCTCCTGAATGGAGCTTGTTGGCAACGACTCTTAAACAGCAAAGCCATCCCAAGATATCTATGGCTTTTTATAGATGGAGCCGGTGACATTCCCCCTAGGCCAGTTATTCCCCAATTTCTAAACCTTCAGTCTAAAGTAAACACGGTGCATTTCCATTGCAGGCGCTTAACTTGCCTTAAAAACAACTATAGGGCCTGAGAGAAACAATTGTATATTTCTTTGGAGATGTTGAACAAATTCTGATGTTATTCCTATTAGAGGTATATAGGTGAACTCAGTCCTGTCAGCTAACATAGGTATGCAGACCTGAGAACAGCTCAAGAACCCAACTATGTACAACTGCCCCTCCTATTCCCCATCCTATTTTGATCCTATTCAATGAAATTTTGCCTTTGGAATCAAATTGCCTACTCTTCTCTTTTGCCCTCCCCACAAGTCTAATGAACAACATGCCCACGAAGAGTAACATTCCCTCTCTGCTTGACTGCTCTTGGCTCTTGTGGAAAAATATTGCTTAATAACCACTTAGGTTTTAACCTCCGTGGGATACCCATTGATACAAAAATTGAATTCGTCCGATACAGCACATAACAAAATGATATATAATATTTTAAGAAAAAAGGAAAAGAAGAAGATAACAGGAGAGGAAGAAAAGGGGAGTATGTCAGAGGGGGAGACGAACCATGAGAGATGATGGACTCTGAAAAACAAACTGAGGGTAAATAGAACTTCTTTTTTAATGTTTCTCCCTAACTAGTCTAAATAAGCCCAAACTAGGGGACAACATAGGAGGCCTGGGTCAGGGTAGGGCCGGCTCACATCTTACAAGGCCTCAGGTGGCAGTCTTCTAGTTTTTCATCTCAATGGTTAAGCTGTATTTAACACAAAGAAAGCCATTTCCCACATGTACTTCTTAATACTGGTTTTTAACCTGCTGGGATGTAACCTGGGGTTTTGGGGAGGGGGTGGCCTGTAGTTTTCCCAAGTGTTTCCTGAGCAGTTGCCAAGGAGTCATGGTGGAGAAAATGAGAGGTGTGGGTAGAATCAATAAGGGAATATTTTTGTGAAAGGATGTTTTTAGTGGAGGAAGACAGACTGGTATGCAAACCCCCAAATCCTCTAGTAGTAAAGTGTCTGGACCAGTAATGTCAGTAGAAATACTCTCCAAGTGCTCACTTGAAGCATTCTGTTGACCTCCAGATTATGTATGATCTTGAATAAATAATGCCCTGTAAAATTGGGAGTCATCTGCACCAGGGCCAGAAATCAAACAGCTTGATAACTCATGGAATTGGAAGATGTCATTGCTACGACTGATGTGGATGGTGGGGTTAGAAGTAATGGGTTAGGCCATTAAGCACATTATTTTGGAAAAGATCGTCTGCACTACCGGTATGGTAGCCTGTATATGTGGTTAGATGTCATTTCAGAAATGAAATCCAGAGTCATCATATCCCAAAGGCATTTGGTGGTTAGAAGAAGATAAAGTAATAGTATCAGACTACCTGCAGAGATCTCTTGCTGATATGGAGTTACTAAAGGTTCCTGCAGACCATAGTCCATTTTTTTTAACGTAGGCATAGCAAACACTTGGATATAGATATAGACCTCCCCAATCAGAAGTATTCGTTCATTCATTGAGCACTATGCCTAGCACTGTTATAGTGGATATAGTGGTATACTTGGTACAGTGCAGTAAATCAAACATAGTCCCTGCCCTTGTGGAGCTCCCATTCTTGTGTAGTTGCCTGTGCTTATAAAGCAGGCCTTTTCAACATTGTCCTCCTGCCAGAATCTCCCTTCAGGTGGCCTTCGTGCTCCAAGGGGATGCCACTTGATCTAGATTTTTTTTTTTTTGTATTGATGCTATATTGGTCAGTTTTAGGGATAGCTGCAGAGCTTTCTGGCAAGATCCCCAGGGCAAGGCCAAGTCTATTGTACACTGATACACAGGCTTTCAGCAAAGAACTTGTAGCTATGATTTGGCAGCCTGGCATAAAAAAGATGGTCAGCCTGAAACTCTTCCAAAGGTGATCCTTTGGCATTTGAAAGCAGGGTTTTCTGGTGGTTGTGACAAAATTGTTTTGCCCAAGTTGTTTTGACAGACAGCACTAACCTTCAGAATGATACCTTTAACCTCAAAGGAAGCTCTGACAGCAAATAATTCCTGTTCCCGAGCGGGGAAAAGCTAACACCTTTGGTCTGGTTCTGTAAATAATATAAATAGGAATATTACTGAGAATAGATTCCACTGAGATTGACTTTTGACCTCATATAAGTCAAGGTTGGATCAGCAAACACAGGATGGGGCCCAGATAAATAAGGTCTTCAGTCACTGGGATGCTGCTGCAGCCGCTGCAAATAGGTCTCTTTCCTTACTTTGCTTGGGATATTATAAATGGGCCATCATGGAACATTCATAGAAGGAATTGCCAGTAATATGTAACACATTCTGGGATTTACTAAACACCTTTGGTTGATTGGAGGAGAGTCTATGCTAAAACTGCTGAAACTTTGTCTCACCTCATACCAGCCTCTTAACTAGAGAAGAGGTGAGCTCAGAAATTCTGTCTCAGGGCTCTTTTTTTTTTTTTAAACACAGAATCCATTTTTTTTCCCGACCAGGATCTCATGAAATAATATCCAAGCAGGGTACGAGTCTTCGGTATAGAAAATCATGTAAGATGTCATTTAAATGCTAGGAAAAAACCCAGACATTTTAATGGGCCAAATGACATCACGGCATGTTGGGAAGGCCATTTTCTATTCATTATCCTCTCACTATGGAAATCACTTTAGCAGTTTGGAAATCTGATTTCTTAAAGTCTCGTGGAGTTGTTTCAAGAGGTTGAAAATCAGAGGAGGAGGAGCAAATATTAGTAGTGGTTGCTAACCACACTGAGACCATGATAGTTTATAAGAGGTAGATTCCTCATTGATTTTTCACAATGGAGAATAGTTGGGGTCCTTGAAAGGAAGGTGGAAGGTCTGATAAATACCCCTGTGTATTTTCCAGGGGCTTTGCTTTTCCTCAGAGAGGAAGCATAGCCACTTAGCAGGAATGTGGGTGGCAAACATTTGGTTCTTTGCACATTTTTGCTTGGTAAAGAGGTAGTTTCTGAGCCGCTCTGAGGACCCTCCCTTTTAGAGTTTGTGTGTCTGGAAGTGCTGACTCATGAATGACAGGTACAATGGGCCCTGTTAGGGCCCTTAAGCCGTATTAATGGCAGTTATGTGGAGACAAGCAGTGGGTGAAGGACCTTTAGTTAGGAGCAGTTGTGGATAATCTTTTGGGTAGCAGGACACAAAACACCAGACTTTGGACATATTTTCCCATGAATAATACATTGGGTTTGGCCTTTGAAACTCATGGGCCCCCCAGGTTATTATTGGGTGGCAATATTATCCATTGTTGCTGTCAACCCATATTGGCACAGTCTTGGGTTAGATGGGAAGTCTAATCTAAACCTTGGTCAACAGAGTCATCTAGCACTTCCTGCTTTAACCCAGAGGCAGAGCTCTGCCACTTAGGGGTTCCAGCAGAACATCAAACAATCCTTCCATTGGATGCTAGAAGGACTTTTTCCAGAAGTGCGAGTCTAGTCTGCAACAACCTTCTACCCCTTTGCTCCAACAGAATGTCACTTTTAAAGTGGGTGTCATGCCAGCATCACCCTGGATAGCCCCGTAGCAAAGTCTGTCCATTCAGAGGCTCGAGTTTCATTCCATTTCGGCTCTTGTGGGAAGCATACTAAGCTTACTAAGCATAAGCATAGTAAAAGCCACCTGGCAGTTTCTGCCTTTGCTCATGGACAGCATTGGTGATTCTCTCCTGCTGTATCGTTAGAGAGACTGAGGTCAGCTGTGAGGCATGCTGCCTGGGCTAGCGCAAAGCTCTGAACTGCTCTCTGATTCTCCCCGCAAGCCCAAGCCTCAGAAACTCAGGAGGTTTCTCCCATACCTCAACACGCAGCATGAATCTGCATACCCACAAACCTGGAATTTGTAAATTTCTGAGACAGTCACATCTTCAGGAGAAAGGACGTCATCACCAATGAATTTCCCTGAGAGTAGCAGTGGTATCAAAGGCTGTTGCAGTAGTGCTGGCGGAATTCAAAGCCTAATAGGTTCTGAACACAAATCTTATCTTCATTAACTGCACTGCCTTAGTGTCCTACCAGTGAGCACTTTTATAGGCCGTGGAAATGGCAAAAGAGCCAGGCCTTGGCTCTAACTACTAACCACTGCATCCTCTCAACATCCGCTGGAGGGCAGCAGAGAGTGACAACAAAGGGCTAGATTTAGGGAATTGGGGCATATTTCAGTTTGCCAAGAAAGAAGCCCCTTATTTGTAAGAGAATTTGCTACCTGGGAGCCACAGTTGCAAGCATGGACTCCTGGAGAACAAGGACCAAAAAGAGCATCTAGAACCCTGACCTGAAGTTTAAAACCCTCCTTCTAGGCAAGTTCCTAGAAATGCATGAAGAGATGAGATACGGCTACCTGGAAAAGGGGAACCAGACAACATCGGTAAAGTAGGGAACCAAAAAGACAGTCAAAAGTGTTAAGTCTCAAGGAAGAAGCAAAAGTGGAACAGGAACCAAAGGAAAGAAAGAATCTTGGTGGGAGGCAAACTAGACTGAGCAAGTTGCAGAGGCAAAGATAGAGTCAGGAACGAGTGATTCCCTGAGACAGCTATATGCAGGAAGGAGCCTTTTGTAGGGTGCATATCATCAGGCAGGGAGCTGCAAAGGGACCAGTTTCAGAGATGACCAACAGTCAGATCTGTGAGATTCTCATCTCTTAAAGTAGCTCCTCCTTGATTAACCAGGATCATTTCTTTCTTAGTCTTTCTTGATTTCAAGAGCAAAATAACGTTGAGAATGTGGCCAAAGATAGTATGACATTCTAAGATATGACTAAGGGATTCTTAACCTAAAATGAACTTGAACTTGGGCATGAAGCTCTTCTGGATGGCATTGGTGTGAAAGGACAGTTCACTTTCCTAGATTAGCTTCTGATGTTCCCTTTTCACATTTTATTCTGTAACATTTGCTAAGATTATCCCATGGAAAAGAAAAACTGGCTCTGGCAAACTAGTTATATAGGCAAGATCCTAGTAAATCCAGGGGCTTAGGATCTGTTCCCAGTAGGTTAGCAGAGAGCTAGTTAGAGTCTCTTCTAAATGCTGAGCACTTAACAGATTTCCAAATCCCATAAGTGTGGGGAAAGAAAACTCTTGGTTGGCCTCTTAAACTTCTAGTGTCTCCCTTCTATGTCTCAACCCTTTAAACATTAGGAAAAAATGGACTCTCCTATATCCACAAATTCCAGGAACCCTGTACCGGGTGTTAGGACAGCATAGTGGTTAAGAAGTTTGGAATTGGGCAAACCTGGGTTACTAGCTGTGACATTTGGCAAATTATTTGACCTCCCTAAGATGTAGTTTCCTGCTATCTTTGATTATGTGCTTACCAAATATTAAGTAACATGATAATGCTTACTCCAGCATTCTAAGCCTTATACATTATTATAAAATCTTTTTTTTTATAGCCTAGGATTTGTTTTCAGTTGGTTAGTTCATAAATATAATGAATGACTATATAAATTATGATATATCTAAATATCACCTATCAATAAAAAGGAACTATTTGATAATCCAATTCTAAAATTTATATAAAGTTCTAGAAAATGCAAACTAATTTGTAGTGACAGAGTAGGTCAGTGGTTGCTCAAGGATAAGGAAACAGGACTGATAACAAAGAAAGTACAAGGGAGCTTCTCGAGATGATAGAAATGTTCTTGCTGGTGGTGGTAGTAGTTACATAGGTATATGTATTTGTCACATCATGGAATTGTATGTGTAAAATAGGTTTATTTTATTGTACATAAAATTATATCTTAATAAAATTAATTTTAAAAGACTCTAAAAAGTATATATAACATTCTATATATAAAATGCTAGAATTTATATTCTTATTTTCATTCAGTGTAATGTTTTGAGTTTCATCCATGGTATTGGATGTATCAGTAGTTCATTTTTGTAATTGACGAGTGATATTTCTCTATATGGATATTATAATTTATTTAGTCATTCACCTGTTGTATTTACTAACACTTTGTTGTTTCCAGTCTTGGAATATTATGAATAAGGCTGCTGTGAACATTCATGTGCAAGTGCTTGTGTGGATATGTGTTTTCATTTCTCTTGGGTAGCACAAGGAGTGGAATTGTTGAGTCTGAGCTAAGAGTATGTTTAACTTTATTTTAAAAAATGTCAAACTCTTCCAAAGTGGTTGTGCCATATTCCACACCCACCAGCGGTGAACGAGAGTTCAGGTGTTTCACATTCTCTTCAGCACTTGGTGCGACAGTCTTTTATTTGTCTTTTGGTTTATTGAGGCATAATTTACATAGAGTAAAATTCATCCTTCTTAGACAGCTCTGTAAATTTTTACAAACTTAGGCAGTTGTGTAACTGCCACAAAAGTCAAGAATATTTCCATCACTCCAAAAATTCTTTATGCCTCTGCAATGAGTCTCCTCTTCCCATTTCCAGCTCCTGGCAATGACTTCTCTGCTCTCTGACACGGTAGTTTTTGTCCGATAAATGGAAGCATACTTTTAATTTTGGCCTCTTTCGCTTAGCAGAATGCTTTTGAGATTCATCCCTATTATTGCATATATTGGTAGTCTGTTCATTTTTATTGCAGAATAGTATTCCATTATAGGGATTATCTACTCATTCACCAGCTGATGAACATTTGGATTGTTCCCAGTTTGAAGATACCATGAATAAAGCCATTTGTGTAAAGGTTTTATGTGGACATATGTTTTTATTTTTCTAGAGTAAATACTTAGGAATTAGGTAACTGGGTCATAAAGTATATGTTTAACTTATAAGAAACTATCAAGCTCTTTTCCAAAGTGCCTTTACCATTTTGCATTTCCATCAGCAACATAAGAGAGTTGCAATTGCTCTGCACCCTGTCTAGTGTTTGGTATTGTTGCTTTTTGTTACCTGCACCATTCTAACAGGTATTTAGTAGTATCTTGTGGTGGTTTTAATGGGCATTCCCATAATGACTATTGATGCTCAACATCATTTTGTATACTTATTTGGCATCCATATCTCTTCTTTTGTGAGGTGTTTGTTCAAATCTTTTGTCCATTTTTTTAAAATAATTTTTAAAATATTCTGGTTAACAGTCCATTATCAGTTAGGTGTTTGGCAACTTTTTTCCCCTAGTCTGTGGCTTTTTTTTTCTTAACAGTATCTTTTGAAAAGTTTTGAGTTTTTTGTTTTAATAATACATAGTTCATAATGACATCATTTTTTTCTTTCATGGCTTATAGTCTATGAGTCCTATCTTAAGAAATGTTTACCTAACCCAAAGTCACAAAGATTATCTCCAGTGTTTTCTTCAGGGAGTTTTATAGTGTTAAGTTTTACATTTAGGTCTCTGATGATATATTGTGAATTAATTTTTCAATATAATGTAAGATATGGTCATGTTTTGAATTTTTATGTAGAATGTATAGTTAGTTGTTCCAGCACCATTGGTTAAAAAGACTATGCTTTCTCTGCTGATTTGCCTTGACACATTTAATAAAAAATCAGTTGACCATGTGTGTATTGTTCTATTTCTGGACTCTAGATTCAGTGCCATTGATCCGTGTGTCTGTACTTTTACTGTCTTGATCTTTTTTTTTTTTTAAATTTTATTGATTTATTTGAGACAGAGAGAGAGAGAGAGCATGAGAGGGGGGAGGGTCAGAGAGAGAAGCAGAGTCCCTGCTGAGTAGGGAGCCTGATGCAGGGCTCGATCCTGGGACTCGGGGATCATGACTTGAGCTGAAGGCAGATGCTTAACCGACTGATCACCCAGGCACCCTTTGATCTTATTTTTCTGTTAATCTTGAAATCAGATAGTATGATATGAGTTCTCCAACTTTTTTTTTTTTCAAAATCCTTTTGTTTATTCTAGGTCCTTTACATATATATTTTAGAATCAGCTTGTTGATTACTACAAAAAAGCTTGCTGGAATTTTGGCTAGGATTTTGCTGGATTTTTAGGTCAGTTTGAGAAGAACGGATATCTGACACTATTGAATCTTCTAAAACATATATATATATATAGTCTATCTCTCCATTTATTTATGTCTTTGATTTCTCTCATCAATGCTTTGTATTTTTTAGCAAATCTTGCACATATTTTGTAAGAATAATTTCACCATATTTCATGTTTGTTGTAAATTGTATTGTTCTTTTAATGTCAGTTTTTAATTGTTCATCGCTAATGTATAGAAACACAATTGGTATTTGTATGTTGACCTTGAATTTCAAGCTTGTTAAACTCACTTGTTAGATCTAGTAGTATTTTAATACATTTGGGGGGATTTTCTAGGTAGACGTTTATGACATTTGTGAATAAAGACCTTTTTACTTCTCCCATCCAATCCGATGCCTTTTGTTTCTTGGCTCTTTGCAATAGGACCGCCACTACAATGTCAAGTAGGAGTGCTGAGAACTTATTCCTGATCTTAATGGGGAAGTAGTCAGTTTTCACCATTAAATATAACAGGTGTAAGTTTTTTATGTCTTTCATCAGTTGAGCAAGTGTCTTTTAATTCTTAATTTGCTTAGAGTTTTTATTATGAAGGGTATATCAGTTTTATATTCTATCATTTAATTAGCCATTGTTATTTTTGAACTTAAAAGTTATGTCTGATGTTTTGTTTTTACATTGAAGTTGTAAGATATATATGCATACTTAAAGGCCTTTTCATCTGAATTACTTCTTAAGTAATTTATTTACATAAGAGTTATAAAAACATTTTTATGGCTTTTCAGTGTATGGCTGGTTCCTACAACAAAGGGTTATACCAACTTAAAGAACACCTAGCAGTATTCATGCACTGTTTTCCAGCACCTCACCAACACTGAGTCTATAATATATAAATTTTAAGTATTTTGGTAAATTTAATAAGTATAAGAGGGTACCTCATTCTTTCATTCCACAATTTTTTTTTTTTGTACACATGAAAAATATTGAGTGGCCCACAAATATCAATAAGGGTACGACTTTACAGGTGTCCCCATTTTCAGTTCTCACTGCCCTGTCCTGGGGTAAGTTTTTTGCAATCCAATTTGAGGATGCATTGGTAATTTCACTTTAACTTATTACAATCTAATAAGAAAGGTGAGACTGATACTTCTAAAAAGTTAACTATTAGTAAGAAGCAGCATATGATTTAAGCACCAAATTAAGTGGCATGTAAGCACTGTATGAGTTTGAAGGAGGGAGGTATGGCTGTGCCGTTAGAAGTGATGATTCTTGCCTTTTTGGTTATTTTTATAATGAGCCAGTAGGAGCTGATTTTCTTTCTTACTTTTACTTAGATTATTTAGTTTTTCTAAAAGCATTCTATGACAAAACATTCAAGATTCACTATTCATAGTGTCTGTGAAAATTGTGGTCATCTGGGGAAATTTAATCCTATGCTAGTAATAAAAAATGTTCAGACTATTCGCTTCACTGTTACTACAGAAAAGAGCAAATTAGCCTGCTATTGACTGGCAAAGTTAAGGTATAACTTCTCTATTTTCTAGACTGTGCTAAAAAATATGCTCTAGAGACTTAATCTGAAGATTAGATGTTCATCTAAGCCAAACATCAATCATAGAGGAGCCTCCCAATTCTCCCCAGACGTCTCTCTGTGCTTTGGCCTGGTCAAGGCAAACAGCAGGTTTTCTATAGCAATGGTATGACCTCCTTATGAGCTACTACTTATATAGTCTGTACTATTCAGTGATGTCAGACCACGGAAGACTTGGAGAGACAATGAAAGAAAGTGGTTTTCAGAAGCTACTGGTACACCAAGACTATATTAAAAAGAATTATTTCACACCATAGTAAATTGACAAGGTCATTAAAAGCAAATATGTGTTATGAGGTAAGGGGATATATAATTATTCTTTTTAGAGTATATACTGAGTATCATTGGTCACTACAGCATTTGTGCATGTGGGTAGTGTGGTGGTGCTGGTGTGTGTGTGTGTGTGTGTGTGTGTGTGTGTGTTTCCATGCATGCTGTCTTATTCTAAATTCACATGTGGTTAGAGTTCCATATGATCCTGTTAATTTTACCTTTCCTTATCACCCCTGATAGAACTCATTAAAAGGGAGAAGGTGGTTTTCCATGTGATTTCTCTGGATACCAACTTCGCTTGATGAAGTGACAGTGAAAGGAGACAGTGAGGGGCGCCTGGGTGGCTCAGTCGGTTGGGCGTCTGCCTTCAGCTCAGGTCATGATCCCAGGGTCCTGGGATCGAGCCCCACATCAGGCTCCCTGCTCCGCGGGAAGCCTGCTTCTCCCTCTTGCACTCCCCCTAGCTTGTGTTCCCTCTCTCGCTGTCTCTCTCTCTCTGTCAAATAAATAAATAAAATCTTTAAAAAAAAAAAAAGAAAGGAGACAGTGAATTTCATTGGTGGGAGGTAATGATAGGTTTTGTGGAAGGGGCATAGGAGTGGATATGTTCATGGTTCTTTCTGTTAAGCATGAAACTATTCTTACTCCTTCTCTTGTTCTGTTTTATGTCTTTGTCATTAAGGATCTTTATTTCTTTTCTTCCATTCTGCCACCTACTATTTCTTTAAAACACAATTACGATCATGTCATTTGTCTGCTTACAAAGCCTGTGAGCTCTCTGTTGCCCAAAGAACAGAGGGCAAACTCCTAGCAAAGCAAGTTTGGTCCTAGCTTGTCTCTCCGGTCTCCTTTTTCTGTCACTCTTCCCCATGTAACCTCTACCAGGACCACTCTTCACACCTCCCCGATCCCCAAACTGGGAGAGCTTTAGGCCCCCTCTGCCTATCACAGAGTGCGCTCTCTTGGTAGAGTGACAAACTCCTTCCCTTCCTTCACAGCGTGGCTCAAATGTCATCTTCTTTATAAATTCTACCCAACCTCCTCAGGCAGATTTAATTGTTCCCCCTTTGGGTCCCTGACATTTTGTATGTCCCTTCATTACTAATTCTCCTATAATTACTTGTTCAATCATCCGTCTTCTCCATTAGATTCTGCATTCACCAAGGGCAGGGACCCTGTTTTATTTGTCCTTGAACACCACCCCCCCGCCCCCAGTGGGCAGCATAGTTCCCATTAGGTATTATGCTTTCCTAACTGCTTGCCGAATGCATTGACCTAATACCGTTTTGTGGCATTTCAGAAGTAAATGGAATTAGATGGAGTTTCTGAATATTTGCCCTCAAACTCCCTTAAATAAATAGTATTCATAATTTTTCTCCCACAATGTGCTCTTAAATTTCACTTTACTTTAATCTTTTTAAATGAAGTGTGCAGGTCACAGCCCTGGGGAAGGCACGACTAAATAATGGGGAAAGGGAACCTAGCCGGTAGTCTCCTGGACCTAGCATATAGATGAGGACTTCTCTAGCCAGATCCATGAGGAAAGGCTGCCTAGGAGGAGGATTGTGCAGTTAAATGCTTCGTGCTGGAAAGGAAAACAGCTCCTCACCCGATAAATTATTCTTACTGCTTCAACAGGAGATGACTTCTCAGATGAAACACTTGATCATATTCTTCCAACCCTGGTGAGCACCTGTGTCAAGTGTCAGGTGTTGCCTTTCTATCTCTATTCCCAAATGGGGGCCATTTTCTCAATGAAAATCCACCCTTGGAGTTCATCCAGAATCTCATCCTTGTTACATCCCTCTGGGACATACATGGCCTACTAACTGAGCTCCAAAATTAGGCCAGAATGTCAATTCAAACTCTGAAACCAATTCAAGATACTGAAATCTTTCTGGGATTGACTTCCAAAGTGGTTTACAAATAATTCCTGGTGAGGCAGTGAGGAATTTCGAATGAAAGTGATTAATGTGGTGAACATGTAACATGGCCTTATTCTCTCTACCAGAAATATGCAATCGTCATCATGTATGATAATAAGAAAACTGTTAATGTGTTATATTCTATTATAGCTTAAAATGTTCAAATTTCAAACTTTATTACAATGCTGTACTAATAAAGGCAGTATTGTACTGGCATCAAAACAGACATATAGATCAATAGAACAGACTAGAGAGCCCAGAAATAAACCCCTGCCTATGTGGCCAATTAATTTACCACAAAAACTCCAAGAGTATACAATGGGGAAAGTATCTTTAATTAATGGTGTTGGAAAAGCTGGACAGCCACATGCATAGGAATAAAACTGGACCACTATCTTACACCATACACAAAAATTAATTCAAAATAGATTAAAGACTTGAACGTAAGACCTGGAACCATAAGACTCCTAGAAGAAAACATAGGTGAGTAAACTCTTTGACGTCAGTCTTTGCAATGATTTTTTTAATTCATCAGCAAAAGCAAAGGCAACAAAAGCAAAAATAAACAAGTAGGAATAGGTCAAACCAAAAATGCTTCTGTACAGCGAAGGAAACCAACAACAATGTGATAAGGCAACCTACTGAATGGGAGAAAATATTAGCAAATCATATAGGTAGTAAGGGGTTAATATCCAAAATTTAAAGAATATATACAACTCTGTAGCAATAAAATTCCCAGCAATCCGATTTAAAATGGGCAGAGGATCTGAATAGACATTTTTCCAAAGAAGAGATACAGATGGCTAACAGGTACATGAAAAGATGCACAACGACACTAATCAGGGAAATGCAAATCAAAACCGCAGTGAGATATCACCTCACATCTGTTAGAATGGCTGTTATCAAAAAGGCAAGAAATACCAAGTGTTGTCGAGGTTGTAGAAGAAAGGAAGCTGTCATGCTCTGTCATTGGGAATGTAAATTGATACAGCCACGTTGGAAAATAATTTGGAAGTTCCTCAAAAACATTAAAAACGTAACTACCATATGATCCCAGTGATTCTGCTTCTGGGTGTTTGTCCAAAAAAAACAAAAGCACTAACTCGAAAAGGTGTCTGTACCCCCATGTTTATTGCAGCATTATTTACAACAGCCAAGACATGGAGACAACCTAAATATCTACTGATGGATGAATGGATAAAGAAAATGTGATATATATGTAGACACACACACACACACACACACACACACACACACACACACACTGGAATATTATTCAGCCATTAAAGAGAATGCAGTCTTACTATTTGCAACAACATGGATGGACCTTGAGAGCATTATGCTAAGTGAAATTAGTCAAACAGAGAAATACAAATACTGTATGATCTCACTTATATGTGGAATCTAAAACAAACCACAACAATAAACCCCAAGCTCCTAGAAACAGAACAGATTGGTGATTGACAGAGCCTGGGGGTGGACGGAGCAGGTGAAATGGATGAAGGGAATCAAAAGGAACAAAATTCCGGTTGTAAAATAAATAAGTCATGGGGATGTAAGGTACATAATAAGAAAAAAAATTCTGTTACTATGTTGGTGATGATGTTAATCTAGACTTACTGTGGTGATCATTTTGCAGTATATACAAATATTGCATCATTATGCTGTAAACCTGAAACTAATAAATGTTGGACATCAATTATACCTTAATTTAAGCCTTCTAAAACGAAGTCCCTGATTTTCTCATCCCATGAACACTTGTTCCTTCTGCAGTCCTCCATATCTCAATTAATAGCAATTCTGATCTTTCTTCTAGGAATAGAAACCTTGGAGTCATCCTTTACTCCTTTCTTTCTCTCACATCCTACATCCAATCTGTTAGCAAGTTGTGTTTTCTCTCCCTTCAAAATATATCCAGAAGCCAACCATTTATAACTATCATTTCTCTTTTCCTGATTCAAGTAATGTGTATTTCTCACTGTATTCTTGGAATAGCTCCTTTTTTTTTTTTAAGATTTTATTTATTTATTTGACAGAGAGAGAGAGACAGCGAGAGAGGGAACACAAGCAGGGGGAGTGGGAGAGGGAGAAGCAGGCTTCCTGCAGATCAGGGAGCCCGACGCGGGGCTCGATCCCAGGACCCTGGGATCATGACCTGAGCGAAGGTAAGCACTTAATGCCTGAGCCACCCAAGCGCCCCTTGGAATAGCTTCTTAATTTGTCTCCACCATTGTGCCTTTGCTCCCGTACAGACCATTCTCAGTGTGGAGCCAGCATGAAACAGTTAAAACAAAAGTCAGATCGTGTCACTCCTCTGTCCAGAACCTCACAATGGCTTCCTGTTTCATTCTAAGTAAACGCCAAGTGCTATTAATGACCTACAAGATCCTATAGAATCTTTGCACACACATAGCCACTCTCTAACCTCCCCTACTGCTTTTCTCCTCACTCTGCTAGCCTCTGTATCGTTTCTCAAACATGGTGCACTCCCATCTCAAGGCCCGTGTACTTGATATTGTCTCTTCCTAGAAGGCTCTTTTCCAGATACCTGTATTGCTTGCTCCTTTATCTTCCTCAGGTCTTTATTCAAGTCATTTCAAGTTCACCTTCTCATTGAGGCCTTTCCCGTTTAAGAGCATTGCTCTTCTCCCCCACTACCTGTGCCACCCCACCCCCAAACCAAAGAGCAGAGTAAAGTTCCCTACCCTCTTCCTGCTGTATGTTTCTCTAAAGAATTGGTGATCTGCTATCTTGTATGTCTTACATATCTTGTTTAATCTGTTTTCCACCCACTAGAAAATTATTTCATGCAGGTATGGATTTTGCCTATTTTGTGAACAGCTTTATTCTTAGTGTCTAGAACAATTCCTAGCACATGATAGCCTTTCATTAAAAGAGAAAAGTGTAATCTCTATGTTTGCCTTAGTTTTAAGTACTAAGAGGTTACCAGCCTTTTAGATATGAATTGTTCCACAGAGCAACTGATGTACCATTAAAAGTTGTGATTTCAGAGAATTTTTGATCAGTGGCTTAAAAATGTGTTGTACATATTGGATATAAACTCTGTACCTTTCAATGAAGTAGAGAAAGGATATTTCCTAAAAGTATTCTTGGCTGTGGATTTCTTTGCTTTACAATATAGATTGATAGAGACCTGTTGATAAATGTGCCTTCCTAATAACATGTGGTCTGTGATGGTGATGTTAATGGTGATGATGTTGATGGGATTAAGCATGTAGAGAAGAAAATTGTGAGCCAGATGGGAAAGTCTGATCACAAGTTACAGTGAAACTCAAGGCAACTCAGCTGATCAAGAAATGCTCAAAGTAACTTGACAGAACAGTTGGGGAGGAATGTTTTGGTTAACCAAAAATGGGCTCCTGGTGGGAAAGATGTGTTGTGTTTTTTACAGAGGACTTTCAGTGTTATATAGGGACAGAGCCACCTCTTTTTTGTAGCAGAGTACAGTAGAGTATGATGCTATGTGGAAAGTTTGGAAAATAAGGAGATACCAGGTGAATGTGGTGACGAGTTCGGTAAACAGAGAGAGAGAGACACAAGTCCTCCCTGCAACTGTGATAGTTTAAGTAGTTTCTTGGATCCAAAAAAAAAGATATTAAAACTGCATAACCTAAAATTAGAGTCTACAAATTCAGTAGCCCATCCTGAGATGTGGCAGAGAAATCTGAAATCAGATATCCAGGGCTATTTAGGCACCTTCTGTTGCTTTCTTTATGTCCTTTCCCTTCATCGCCTTTCTCAGGGTGGTTGTCAGTGTCCTGGAGGACATTAGGCCCCCAGAAGCCCAGAGAATGGAGAATGATCTGTGGAGTGCACAGCCTGCTGCAGTCACCCTCTGCTTTCACAGAGGGCAGCTGGTAACAGTGCACTATCCTGAAGTAGCAGATTGCCCAGACAGGGATCATGAGATTTAATCTCGAAATCTGCTACTGGCTAATTGCATAGATGCTAAGGTTGGAAGGCCTAGATGGGCCAACTGACTCGTTGAAATGTGGATTTTTTTTTTTTTTAATTTCCCAGGCTGGAACAGAATAAAATAGTTGTGGTTTTATGTTAGTCGGATCCTGTAGTGTGCTGAGCAGCATAGGTTTCAGAGATTTCTTTACTGTGGCTCCTGCTTTTTATGAGTT
Organism: Callorhinus ursinus; assembly: GCF_003265705.2. Classification (NCBI taxonomy): domain Eukaryota; kingdom Metazoa; phylum Chordata; class Mammalia; order Carnivora; family Otariidae; genus Callorhinus; species Callorhinus ursinus. The sequence goes on from NW_027397072.1 coordinate 51,235,707, forward strand.
TATGGTAATAGAACTAAAAAAGTCTTGGCAAAAAGCTATGGCAGAGGTGAAGCCATTAACCTTTCTTCCTACTTTGCCTCTCCCATTTTTTCCCCAGAATCCAGTGGTAATTTTAAATTCACACACAATTCTAAAATCTCTTATGCACATATTGAGTCTTGAGTTGTGCATTGTCTTATACCATCTTTTAGGTACACAGACCCCTGGAAGAGACTGGAGATCATTGCTCTTCATAAGCCAACCCTTACTACTTTTGAAGAGATGTTCTTTAGGCTCTGAGATGATAGAACAGTGTTTCCAGTAGAGCTGAGGCTAGAATTGCTTACAGTGGCAAAGATTGGCATTGTTTCACCCACATTTTTGTCCTCATTGAGGTCCCGGAAAAAGGTGGCTGAGAGATTAGAATCCAATTTAGCAACTAATGGTAGAGCCATCTCCTCTGCACTATCCCAGAATATAGAACATTGAAGGGGCAGTTAGGTATATCTGTGATGATGCCAGACTCTAGGTTATCTTGGGAAAGTCTCTTCTTTATATTTTAATTCCCCCAATGTAAAATGAAAAAAATTAGGTTAGATAATCTTCATGTGCCCTATGATGTCTTCTGTTCTGTAATTCTGGATCATCTTTACTGGCTTTAGACTTGCCCTCTTTCAAGATGGTTTCTTTCTTAATTTTGTATACCCAGTTGCTTAAAATTCCTTTATTTCAGTTTTAGAAGATAGCATTTATTTGATAGGAAGATTTTTGGTTTCTTGTAGCTGATGATCCTCAGTTTATAACACAGGATCCACCTGATTACTTCAGTTAGATTAATACTTATAAGTCCACATGTCTGTATCTCATAGAACTTACTTGATTCGGTTGGAGAAAAAAAAAAAAAAAAGAATATTGACATCAGGAGTGTCCCTGCTTGCTTTCCTTTTTTGAAAACCTGAGATAAGTGTCTTACTTACCAGCAGTGGAACCTGCCATCTAGCTATTGCAGCTTTCCATAGCTACCTTGCTTTAGGGAGTTCTAGCAATGATCTATTATTATTCTGTTGCCTAGAGCAAGATGTTCCTGGAAAAGAGGTCTCTGAATGTTCAGCCAATTTAGCAATTCATTGGCTGAGTGTTCTGAGATATTTCAGGATATTATGTGCAAAATTGACATTTGTGTGGTCACTGCCCAAGTAGCAGAACATGAAAGATGACTGGATTAGGAGGTGAAAGACTAGGCAAAAGAGTTTTGAGAAAATTATTTCCAAGTTAAAAGAGGAAGTGAGTAAGTCACGTACAGGCAAAACTTCACATAAGAATCTTCAAGCGGTGTCCCCTTCAAGATCTACCTCTCTGATTGCCCCTTCTTGGGCTTCCTTTCTTTTGTGGGATGGGGGGGGGCTTTTTTCCTACCCATTCCTTAATATCATACTTCAAGTTTCTCTCAGTCCTATTAGTCCTCTGTTCTTCATACTCTCCATACTCTGCCTAGCCAGGAAGGAAAAAAGTGTGTGTGAGAGAGAATAATGCCCTGCTCCCCCAGAGATGTCCACAGCTTAATCCCTGAGACCTATGACTATGGTACCTTTAGGACAAAAGAGACTTCACAAATATGGTGGTAAGAACTCTGAGATAGGGAGATTATCCTGGATTATCTGGGCAAGTCCAGTCTAATGCCATGAGTCCTTAAACGCAGGAGAGTGAGGCAGAAGAATGGGTCAGAGAGGTGAGGTGGAAGAAAAAGAGAGATTCAAGGTGTGAGAAAGGTTTGACCTACCTTGCTGGTTTTGAAGATGGAAAGAGGCCATGAGCCAAAGAGAATGGGTGGCATCTAGAGGCTAGGAATGGCCCTCAGCTAACAGCCAGAGCAAATGAGGATCTCAGTCCTATGCCCACGAGGCATTGAATTGTCAACAACCTACATGAACACAGAAACAAATCCTCCCCTAGAGCCTCCAGAAAAGAATACAGCCCTGCCAACACCTTGATTGTAGCTGGGGGGAGACCCATGTTGTACTTCTGATTTATAGAACTGTGAGATAATACATTTGTGTTGCTTAAGCCACCGAATTTGTGGTAATTTGTAATGGAAGCAATAGAAAACTAATACAACATACATTACCTCTTCTGTTGCCAAAGTTAAAAACTACATATGCTATTCAATAATGCAGTGCAGTAGAAAAGAATGTGATCTGAATGATGTTGGGAAAACCGGACAGTGACATGCAAAAGAATGAAACTGGACCACCTTTTCACACCATACACAAAAGTAAATTCAAAATGGATGAAAGAGCTAAATGTGAGACAGGAAATCATCAAAATCCTAGAGGAGAAAGCAGGCAGCAACCTCTTTGACCTCGGCTGGAGCAACTTCTTACTAGACACGTCTCCGGAGGCAAGGGAAACAAAAGCAAAAATGAACTATCAGGACTTCATCAAGATAAAAAGCTTCTGCACAGCAAAGGAAACAATGAACAAAACTAAGAGGCAACCAACAGAATGGGAGAAGACATTCGCAAATGACATCTCAGATAACGGTTAGTATCCAAAATCTATAAAGAACTTATCAAACTCAACACCCAAAAAACAAATAGTCCAGTTAAGAAATGGGCCAAAGACATGAACATACATTTTTCCAAAGATGACATACAGATGGCTAACAGAGACATGAAAAGATGCTCAACATCATTCATCTTCAGGGAAATACAAATCAAAACCACAATGAAATACCACCTCACACCAGTCAGAATGGCCAAAATTAACAAGTCAGGAAACAACAGGTGTTGGCAAGGATTCAGAGAAAGGGGAACCCTCCTACACTGTTGGTGGGAATGCAAGCTGGTGCAGCCGCTGTGGACAACAGTATGGAGGTCCCTCAAGAAGTTAAAAATACAACCAGCAATTGCACTACTACAAAAATGCTTATTCAAAGGGGCACCTGCACCCCAATGTTTATAGCAGCATTATCAACAATAGCCAAATTATGGAAAGAGCCCAAATGTCTATCGACCGATGGATGGATAAAGACGATGTAGTGTGTGTGTGTGTACACACACAAAATGGAATATTACTTGGCAATCAAAAAGAATGAAATCTTGCCATTTGCAACAACATGGATGGAATGAGAGTGTATTATGCTAAGCAAAGTAAGTTAGAGAAAGACAAATATCCTATGTTTTCACTCATATGTGGAATTTAAGAAACAAAATAGATGAACATAGAGGAAGGGAAGGAAAAATAAAATAAGATAAAAACAGAGAGGCAAACCACGAGAGACTCTTAAATATAGAGAACAAACTGAGGATTGCTGGAGGGGAGGTAGGTGGAGGGAATAGACTAAATGGGTGATGGACATTAAGGAGGGCACTTAATTGGGATGAGCGCTGGGTGTTATATGTAAGTGATGAGTTACTAAATTCTACTCCTGAAACCAATACTACACTATATGTCAACTAACTTGAATTTAAATGAAAAAATTGAAGAGTGTGATCTGTATGTTTAGACAAGGCTGTATTTGAATCTTGTCTCTTCTCATATCCTACTGAATGACTTTGAGAAAATAACCCTTTGAACTTTTCTTTTAACATGTGAATTTGGGGAGGGACACAAATATTCAATTCATAACATAAGGCTATCCTTTGGTTTCTTATAATTCTGCCTGACATGACATTTCCTAAAGTTTCTAATCACTCTCCTTTCTATCTGATTAACCATCTTTTTTATGTTAGTAGAAATTACTTTTTCTTATGATAATAAAAGCAATTCTGTTTAAGTACTTCCCTTATACATTTAGAGCCATCATCTTCATTTACATTATAGAAAACACCTTTCTTTTCCTACTAATAAAAAAAAGATAAAATGTTTTTATCTAAAATAGTTTTAAATATTATGAAGAACTGCCTGCCTATTACGATGGGGGAAAGTAATGTTGGGATATCAGAACCTCCCTAGAAATGTACATATATGGAGACTGTCATCAGCCATGAATAAACTAGAAGGGCTCTTCTTATTAAGTTATTTACTTAAAACCATAAGTTCTAGCTGCCTAATGAGAAATAAGAAAAAGAAATGGATAATAGTGACATGTGCTAAGAACTTTATGTGCATTAACTCATTTGATCCTACAGCAGCTCTGTGAGGTAGATACTCCTGTTATTCTTATTTTACAGGTGTCCTCTTAGTAGCAGACTCAATCAGTTAGCAAGGTTGTTTTACTTGAATGTGTTCCTTCTTACTCACCCATTCCACAGCCATTCCATTGCTTATTTATTGCATAGCTGTCCCTCTTCCGCCTTTGTTAGGACTCTTGGTTTAGGCTTTCAGTATATCTACAGTAAACGAGGGTTGATTTTGAAAATTAATAATGCCATAGGACATGAGACTCTAGGGCTGAGATGTTTCCAGAGATGATCCACCATTGTGGAAAGGGTTGCTAGGTCTGGTTGGGCATATACAGTAGACACATGGGCATTTCCTAGAGACTTTAGGGTTATTTGGACTCAGTGAAGTAAATGGTAGAAGCGGAAAATATTTAGGTGTGGTGGTCTTTGTTGCATTTTCCTTCGTTGCGGTCTCTGCACAGGAGATTTCCTCACTTCAGAGTATTTAAAGGTCTTTACCGATTTGGTTGTATAAGGCTTTCAAATGAGTCAACTATTTGAACTCAGCAATTTGGATGAGTTTCAGCAATGGACTCTGGAAGTCAGTATGGCTGTCTTTGTGGTGGATGATTGTCTCCTCTAGTTTATATTCTATTTTGTAAACATATTTGTTATGCTTTATATAATGTTTTATATTAAAACATTAAAGAGTATTTGCCAGACACAAACTTTCAGTTTTATTAACTTTGTATTACTCCTCTAGAGTACATGCTGATATAAATCCATTGAACTTTTAATTAAGGCCAAGGCACTGTGCTGAACTTTGGGTGGAAAGCATACACAAGAACTGGTCCTTGTCCTTGGTTTGTACCCTAGTAGGATGACAGTATATACAGTATCAGGTTCTCAAATTCCTGAGGTAAAGAATGCCTACTTACTGCTGGCCTGAAAAAACAACAACAACAAAAACAAACCCAAAGGTTCTTTGCTCTTACAGAGTTTTCTGCAGTTTACCAGAGAGATCAGACACTTAAAGAGTAATTTTGAATAAAATGAGCTGGATAATGAGAGAGCTTTAACCCAGATGTTAATGACATTTAAGAGTAGCTCAGTAAGACCATTCCAAGAATGTTATATACAGAGCAAGATGGCGGAGGAGTAGGAGACCTGGATTTCCTCTGGTCTCAGGAATTCAGCTGAATAGGGATCAAACCGTTCTGAACACCTACGAACTCAACAGGAGATCGAAGAAGAGAGTAGCAACAACTCTCTGAACAGAGAAGCGACCACTTACTGGAAGGTAGGACGTGCGGAGAAGTGAATCCGAGGCGATATTCGGGAGGATAGACGGCGGGGGAGGGGGCCTCCGTCGGCCGCTTCTGGCAAGTGATAGAGCCGCGGAGCACAAAATCGGAACTTTTAGTAGTCGGCTCCGCTGAGGGACGTCGCTCCAGTGGCTAAGTGGGAGGTGGAAACCTCGCGGGACAGTGTGGTCTCAGGACCCTCGGGGTCACAGAAAGACTGGGGGTGCCTGAGTGCAGCACAGCTCCCAGGTATCAGAGAGGGGAAGCCGGCTGCAGAGACGGAGCCGAGGCGTGGGCTCGCAGCTCGGGGTTGCCATAAACTGTGATCCGCGGCCCAGTCGGGCCACTGCTCCTCCAGCAGGGACCCAACAAGCAGCAGAGCCGGGGAGACTCCCCTCCCTCCCCCAGGAGGAGCGGCGCAGGAGCGCACCTCAGGGATCTGCTGGGTTTGGAGACTCCACATGGGGTCGGGTGCCAGAGATAGAAATGCTTAGTCACAGGCCGGGTGAGCACGGAGTGCAGCTGGAGACCGGGGAGACGGGAGTGATTGACTGCTTTTTTTCTGGGGCGCACTGAGGAGCGGGGCCCTGAGTTCTCAGCTCCTCCGGGCAGAGAGTGGGAGGCCACCATTTTCACCCTGGTCCTCCAAAGCTGTGCCGAGAGCTTGCAGGGAACAAAAGCTCCTGAGAGCAAACCCAAGCAGCTTGCTTAACCCGGGCGGACAAGGGCGGGGCAATTGTGCCTCCGGCAAAGACATTTGGGAACCACGGGATAGGCCCCTCCCCCAGAAGATCAGCACGAACAGCCAGCAAGCCAACACCAAGTTTACCGATCAAGGAGAACGGGAGAACTCCAGCGCTAGGGGAATACTGCACATAGAATTCATGGCTTTTTTACCATGATTCATTAGTTTTTCAAAATTAATTTTTTTAACTGTTTTTTTTTAATTTTTCTTTTTCCCCTTTTCAACCAACGTCTTATCAATCCCTTTTTTAAAAAAACATTTTTTATTTTTCATTTTTAGAGTCATATTTTATCCCTTCATAGTAGTTACCCTTATTTTTGGCATATATATATATAAGTTCTTCTCTCTTTAAAATTTTGATATACAGTTTCTTCTAACAGATCAAAATATACTCTAAATCACTAGTGTATGGCTTTGTTCTAGTCTCCTGCCTGATCACAGTCTCTCCCATTTTTTTTTCTTTTCTTTTTTCTTTTTTTTAAAACTTCTTCTTTCTTCTTTCAAACAACTTCTTATCAATTCTATTTATAAAACCTTTTATAAGTTTCATCTTTACAGTCATCTTCCATCCCTTCATTGTATCAACCCTTATTTTGTACATATATAAGTCTTTCTTCCTGTAAAATTTTAGGAGGCACTTTCTTCTAACAGACCAAAATACACCCAAAATCTAGTGTGTGGCACTGATCTATGCACTAGCCTGATCATATTTGATCATATTCTGGTTTTTTTGTTTTGTTTTGTTCTGTTTTTGTTTGTTTTTATCTTTTTCTTTTTCTTTTTTTTCTCTTTCTTTTTTCTTTCTTTCCCTTTCTTTTCCCCTGGTTTCAGGTCTTTTCTGATTTGTATAGAGTATATTTATTTGATGGGGACGTTGTTAACCTGTTAGCATTTTGTTCTCTCACTTATCTGTTCTCCTCTGGACAAAATGACAAGATGAAAAAAAATCACCTCAGCAAAAAGAACAAGAGGTAGTACCGTCTGCCAGGGACCTACTCAATACTGACATTAGTACGATGTCGGACCTAGAGTTCAGAATCATGACTTTAAAGATACTAGCTGGGCTTGAAAAAAGCGTGGAAGTTGTTAGAGAAACCCTTTCTGGAGAAATAAAAGAACTAAAATTTAACCAAGTCGAAATCAAAAAGGCTATTAATGAGGTGCAATCAAAAATGGGGGCACTAACTGCTAGGATAAATGAGTCAGAAGAGAGAATCAGCGATATAGAAGACCAAATGATGGAAAATAAAGAGGCTGAGAAAAAGAGAGATAAACAACTACAGGATCACAAGGGCAGAATTCGAGAGATAAGCGATACAATAAGATGAAACAACATTAGAATAACTGGGATCCCAGAAGAAGAAGAAAGAGAGGGGCAGAAGGAATATTGGAGCAAATTATAGCAGAGAACTTCCCTAATGTGGGGAAGGAAACAGGCATCAAAATCCAGGAGGCACAGAGAACCCCTCTCAAAATCAATAAAAATAGGTCAACACCCCGACATCTAATAGTAAAACTTACGAGTCTCAGAGACAAAGAGAAAATCCTGAAAGCAGCTCGGGAGAAGAGATATGTAATCTACAATGGTAGAAACATTAGATTGGCAACAGACCTATCCACAGAGACCTGGCAGGCCAGAAAGGACTGGCATGATATCTTCAGAGCACTAAACGAGAAAAATATGCAGCCAAGAATACTACATCTAGCAAGGCTGTCATTGAAAATAGAAGGAGAGGTAAAAAGCTTCCAGGACAAACAAAAACTAAAGGAATTTGCAAACACAAAACCAGCCCTCCAAGAAATATTGAAAGGGGTCCTCTAAGCAAAGAGAGAGCCTAAAAGCAGCATAGATCAGAAAGGAACACAGACAATATACAGTCACAGTCACCTTACAGGCAATACAATGGCACTAAATTCATATCTTTCAATAGTTACCCTGAATGTAAATGGGCTAAATGCCCCAATCAAAAGACACAGGCTATCAGATTGGATTAAAAAACAAGACCCATCAATATGCTGTCTATAAGAAACTCATTTTAAACCCAAAGACACCCCCAGATTGAAAGTGAGGGGGTGGAAAACCATTTACCATGCTAATGGACACCAAAAGAAAGTTGGGGTGGCGATCCTTATATCAAATTAGATTTTAAAACAAACACTGTAATAAGAGATGAAGAAGGACACTATATCTTACTTAAAGGGTCTATCCAACAAGAAGATCTAACAATTGTAAATATCTATGCCCCTAACATGGGAGCAGCCACTTTTATAAGGCAATTAATAACAAAAGCAAAGAAACACATTGACAACAATACAATAATACTGGGGGACTTTAACACCCCCCTGACTGAAATGGACAGATCATCTAAGCAAAAGATCAACAAGGAAATAAAGACTTTAAATGAAACACTGGACAAATGGACTTCACAGACATATTCAGAACATTCCATCCCAAACCAACGGAATACACATTCTTCTCTAGTGTCCATGGAACATTCTCCAGAATTGATCACATCCTAGGTCACAAATCAGGTCTCAACCGATACCAAAAGATTGGGATTATTCCCAGCATATTTTCAGAACACAATGCTTTGAAACTAGAACTCAATCACAAGAGGAAAGTCGGAAAGAACTCAAATACATGGAGGCTAAAGAGCATCCTACTGAAGAATGAATGGGTCAACCAGGAAATTAAAGAAGAATTAAAAAATTTCATGGAAACCAATGAAAATGAAAACACAACTGTTCAAAATCTTTGGGATACAGCAAAGGCAGTCCTGAGAGGAAAGTATATAGCAATACAAGCCTTTCTCAAGAAATAAGAAAGGTCTCAAATACACAACCTAACCCTACACCTAAAGGAGCTAGAGAAAGAACAGCAAATAAAGCCTAAACCCAGCAGGAGAAGAGAAATCATAAAGATCAGAGCAGAAATCAATGAACTAGAAACCAAAAGAACAGTAGAACAGATCAACGAAACTAGGAGCTGGTTCTTTGAAAGAATTAACAAGATTGATAAACCCCTGGCCAGACTTATCAAAAAGAAAAGAGAAATGACCCAAATCAACAAAATCATGAATGAAAGAGGAGAGATCACAACCAACACCAAAGAAATACAAACAATTCTAAGAACATATTATGAGCAACTCTATGCCAGCAAATTAGATAACCTGGAAGAAATGGGTGCATTCCTAGAGATGTATCAACTACCAAAACTGAACCAGGAAGAAATAGAAAACCTGAACAGACCTATAGCCACTAAGGAAATTGAAGCAGTCATCAAAAATCTCCCAAGAAACAAAAGCCCAGGGCCAGATGGCTTCCCAGGGGAATTCTATCAAACATTTAAAGAAGAATTAATACCTGTCCTCCTGAAACTGCTCCAAAAAATAAAAATGGAAGGAAAACTTCCAAACTCATTTTATGAGGCCACCATTACCTTGATCCCAAAACCAGACAAAGACCCCATCAAAAAGGAGAATTACAGACCAATATCCTTGATGAACATGGATGCAAAAATTCTCACCAAAATACTAGCCAACGGGATCCACCAGTACATTAAAAGGATTATTCACCATGATCAAGTGGGATTTATCCCTGGGCTGCAAGGATGGTTCAACATCCGCAAATCAATCAACGTGATACAATACATTAACAAAGGAAAGAACAAGAGTCATATGATCCTCTCAATAGATGCAGAAAAAGCATTTGACAAAGTACAGCATCCTTTCTTGATCAAAACTCTTCAGAGTATAGGGATAGAGGGTACATACCTCAATATCATAAAAGCCATCTATGAAAAACCTACAGCGAGTATCATTCTCAATGGGGAAAAGCTGAGAGCTTTTCCCCTAAGGTCAGGAACGCGGCAGGGATGTCCACTATCACCACTGCTATTGAACATAGTATTAGAAGTCCTAGCCACAGCAATCAGACAACAAAAAGAAATCAAAGGCATCCAAATTGGCAAAGAAGAAGTCAAACTCTCACTCTTTGCAGATGATATGATCCTGTATGTGGAAAACCCAAAAGACTCCACCCCAAAACTGCTAGAACTCATACAGGAATTCAGTAAAGTAGCAGGATATAAAATCAATGCACAGAAATCAGTGGCATTCCTACACACCAACAACAAGACAAAAGAGAGACAAATCAAGGAGTCGATCCCATTTACAATTGCACCCAAAACCATAAGATACCTAGGAATAAATTTAACCAAAGAGGCAAAGGATCTGTACTCAGAAAACTATAAAATGCTCATGAAAGAAATTGAAGAAGACACAAAGAAATGGAAAAACGTTCCATGCTCGTGGATTGGAAGAACAAACATTGTGAAGATGTCAGTGCTACCTAGAGCAATCTACACATTCAATGCAATCCCCGTTAAAATACCATCCACCTTTTTCAAAGAAATGGAACAAATAATCCTAAAATTTGTATGGAACCAGAAGAGACCCCGAATAGCCAGAGGAATCTTGAAGAAGAAAAGCAAAGCTGGCGGCATCACAATTCCAGACTTCCAGCTCTATTACAAAGCTGTCATCATCAAGACAGTATGGTACTGGCACAAAAACAGACACATAGATCAATGGAACAGAATAGAGAGCCCAGAAATGGACCCTCAACTCTATGGTCAACTAATCTTTGACAAAGCAGAAAAGAATGTCCAATGGAATAAAGACAGTCTCTTCAACAAATGGTGTTGGGAAAATTGGACAGCCACATGCAGAAGAATGAAACTGGACCATTTCCTTACACCACACACAAAAATAGACTCCAAGTGGTTGAAAGACCTAAACGTGAGACAGGAGTCCATCCAAATCCTAAAGGAGAACACAGGTAGCAACCTCTTCGACCTCAGCCGCAGCAACTTCTTCTTAGAAACATCGCCAAAGGCAAGGGAAGCAAGGGAAAAATGAACTATTGGGATTTCATCAAGATAAAAAGTTTTTGCATAGCAAAAGAAACAGTCCACAAAACCAAAAGACAACCGACAGAATGGGAGAAAATATTTGCAAATGACATATCAGATAAAGGGCTAGTATCCAAAATCTATAAAGAACTTATCAAACTCAACACCCAAAGAACAAATAATCCAATCAAGAAATGGGCAGAAGACATGAACAGACATTTTTCCAAAGAAGACATCCAGATGGCCAACAAACACATGAAAAAGTGCTCAACATCGCTTGGCATCAGGGAAATCCAAATCAAAACCTCAATGAGATACCACCTCACACCAGTCAGAATGGCTAGAATTAACAAGTCAGGAAACGACAGATGTTGGTGGGGATGCGGAGAAAGGGGAACCCTCCTACACTGTTGGTGGGAATGCAAGCTGGTGCAACTACTCTGGAAAACAGTATGGAGGTTCTTCAAACAGTTGAAAATAGAGCTACCATACGATCCAGCCGTTGCACTACTGGGTATTTACCCCAAAGATACAAATGTAGAGATCCGAAGGGGTACATGCACCCCAGTGTTTATAGCAGCAATGTCCACAATAGCCAAACTGTGGAAAGAGCCAAGATGTCCATCGACAGATGAATGGATAAAGAAGAGGTGGTATATATACACAATGGAATATTATGCAGCCATCAAAAGGAATGAGATCTTGCCATTTGCAACGACATGGATGGAACTGGAGGGTGTTATGCTGAGTGAAATAAGTCAATCAGAGAAAGACATGTATCATATGACCTCGCTGATAAGAGGAATTTTTAATCTCGGGAAACAAACTGAGGGTTGCCGGAGTGGTGGGGGGTGGGAGGGATGGGGTGGCTGGGTGACAGACATTGGGGAGGGTATGTGCTATGGTGAGCGCTGTGAATTGTGCAAGACTGTTGAATCACAGATCAGTACTTCTGAAACAAATAATGCAATATATGTTAAGAAAAAAAAAAGAAGAAGATAGCAGGAGGGGAAGAATGAAGGGGAGTAAGTCGGAGGGGGAGACGAACCATGAGAGACGATGGACTCTGAAAAACAAACTGAGGTTTCTAGAGGGGAGGGGGTTAGGGGGATGGGTTAGCCTGTTGATGGGTATTAAAGAGGGCACGTTCTGCGTGGAGCACTGGGTGTTATGGACAAACAATGAATCATGGAACACTACATCAAAAACTAATGATGTATGGTGATTAACATAACAATAAAAAATTAAAAAAAAGAGTAGCTCAGTAAAATTACCTGGGAGAGGGAGTGGAAATCCCATGGGGAGTACATTGAAGACCCCAAGCAGGAGAAGGTGAGGCCAGATGTTTCAGAACCATATAGACCAAGTTAGGATTTTAGACTGTATCATAAAAGCAATGGAAAGCCATTAAGGATTTTAAGAATGGGATGTGGTGAGATTTGAGTTTTTAAAAGGTTATTCTGATTGTAACGCGGAAGGATTGAAAGAGGGCACCCACAGACTTGGGAAAACAAACTAGTAGGCTCCTTAGTTTATAGTAAGAGATAAATAAATATGGTCCTGATCCTAAAATGTGCACTAAAGTGAGCACTTAACATGTGACATGAGAGTAATCTCATTTATAAACATGGATGCAAATACGTTAAATAAAATAGAATTCAACTTTAATAGAATTATCTTGAAATTCACAAGTAATTAGGAACTATTCCCATGTTTTCCCAGAATTGTAGAGATTGAGAGCAAATGGAAACTCACTATCAATTACAACAGACAAGGATTTTTGAAGATGTAGACTTAGATGCAACTGAACAAATTGCCAGGTCTTTTTGGAGTAGAGTTTCACAGTATACAGTGAATATCATAATCTGGACCGCTATTTTTTTTTACTCTAGAAATACTCTTTATCTTTATAAAATTACCCAAAGGGGGTGAGAGAGAGGGGATAAAACATAAGGTATTTGTATCTGTACCATTACTATTTTTGATTTTAAAAAATGAAGAACAGTACAGATATCTAACAGTTGAGAAGAGTTAAACGGTTGTACGTTAATCATAGTTGAATATTGTCATTAAAACCGCAGGTTTGTGGACTAGGTTAATGCATGTAAGGCGCACAATACATATAAAAAGTACAACAATGTAATGTTAAAAAATAGAAGATCAGAAAAACAGCATATCCACAAGATACAATATATACAAATGTATTTTTTAATGGTGAAGATAACAATGAAGATGTTATGAACACTCATAGAGTTTGGGGAGCTTTTTTTTTTGTATTTTTTTTTTTACTAAGGTGTACTTGAAATGTCACATTATTAGTTTCTGGAGTATAATATAAAGGTTTGATATTTCTATACACTGTGAAATGACCACCCCAATAAGTCTGGTTTCCCCCATCACCATATAAAGTTAAATAATATGCAATAAAGTATTATTGCCTGTAGCCACCATGTTGTACATTAAATTCTCGTGACTTATTTTATGACTAGAAGTTTTTACCTCTTGACTCCTTACTCCCATTTGTCCACTCCCCAACTCCCTTCCCCCTGGCAACCTCAGTTTGTTTTCTGCACCTGTGAGTTTGGTTTTGGTTTTGCTTTGTAGATTCCATATATTAATGAAATACAGTGTTTGCCCTTTTCTGTCTGATGTATTTAATTTAGCAACATATCCTTAGGATTCACCTATGTTGTTGCAAATGGTAAGATTTCATTCTTTTTTATGGCCAAGTAGTATTCCATCGTATTTAAGTACCATATCTTTGTCCATTCATCCACTAATGGATACTCTGGTTGTTTCAATATCTTGGCTATTGTAAATAATGCTGCAGTGAACATAGGGGTGCATATATCTTTTTGATTTAGTGTCTTGTTTTCTTTTGATAAATACCTAGAAGTGGAATTGTTGGATTATATGGTAGTTGTATCTTTGGGTTTTTGAGGAATCACCATACTGTTTTCCACAGTGGCTGTCCCAATTTACATTTCCACCAACAGTGCATGAGGGTTTTTTTTTTTTTAATATCCTTGCCAACACTTGTGATTTCTTGTCTTTTTGATAATAGTCATTCTGACAGGAGTGAGGTGATATCGCATTGTGGTTTAGGTTTGCATTTCCCTGATGATTAGTCATTTTGAGCACTATTCATGTATCTGGTGGCCATCTGTGTGACTTTGGAAAGACCGCCTATTCAGATACTATGCACATTTTTAAAATTGGATTTTTTTGTTTTTGTTTGGTTAATGAATTATAGAAGTTCTTTATATAGTTTAGATATTAATACCTTATTGAATATATCATTTGCAAATATCTTCTCCCATTTAGTAGGTTGGCTTCTTTTGTTGATGGTTTCATCAGCTTTGCAGAAGCTTTTTAGGTCAACGTAGTCCCATTTGGTTAGTGTTGCTTTTGTTGCCATTGCCATTGGAGTCAGATCCAAAAAAAAATTAGCAATTGCAATGTCAGGGAGCTTACCACCTATGTTTTCCTCAAGGAGTTTTATGGTCTTACATTCAGGTCTTTAATCAATTTTGAGTTTATTTCTGTTTATGGTATAAGGTAGTGGTTGAGTTTCATTGTTTGTGGCTGCCCAGTTTGAGTTTGGGGAGCTTTTTAAGGGGAAGTCACTTATGCCCCTTGGACTCAGTTTTATCACCTGTGAAATGAGGATATTGGATTATAAAGATAAACATTTTCATGATATATGAATTAGTTTAAATGGGCGATATATATGGATATATCTTGAGAGATGCCTTAATCTGAGTCAGCCTATTCAGGATTTCAAGAAGCATTCCTCCTTTCTTTCTTTCAACGGGGCCTCCTCTCCCCAAGAAGGAAAATGTGTTCAGGATTTTTAGGACTCTGGGACCATGCTGCTTGCTCCCCCTTTCGGAATAGGAGAACAAGACAGGAAGGAGGCCCCAGTTGCGTGCTGTCTAAACTAGAGCAGAAATTCTGAGCCCTAGGGTTATAATCCTTTTATTTCACTGGCTTCTTGGGATAGCTTGAATCAGCTAGCGTTCAGCTGTTGAAAAGGCATCTGTTTAGGGCGCCTGGGTGGCTCAGTTGGTTAAGCGACTGCCTTCGGCTCAGGTCATGATCCTGGAGTCCCGGGATCGAGTCCCACATCGGGCTCCCGGCTCGGCGGGGAATCTGCTTCTCCCTCTGACCCTCTTCCTTCTCGTGCTCTCTATCTCTCATTCTTTCTCTCTCAAATAAATAAATAAAATCTTTAAAAAAAAAAAGAAAAGGCATCTGTTTAATTGGGACTAAGGAAGTAACTGCACAACTGCCCAAAGGTGGATGTGCCAAGAACTTTGTTATGGTATTGTTTGTAATGACACAGTTTGGAGCAACTTGATTAAAATTTTAATTAAATCAAATCAAAATTTGATGTATTTAATCTGATGAAATCCTAGTACTGCATGCCATATGGTATGCTAGGATACATACCTCAGATGTCATGAGGATTAAATGAGTTGATATTTATAAAGCACTTAGAACAGTGCCTAGTACATAGTAATCACTGTGCTTTTTAAAAATGACATATTCAAACCACAGCATATGATGAACTTGTTAAAAAATGATAATACAAATCTACATTTATTAACATTTTAGTTGGTCACACTATATCATTGACAGAAAAATAGGTGATAACACGTTAATCTATGATATTACTAAAAGAAAGTCGGGAAGGATATGTTAAAAATCTTTTTTTTTTCATTAAGTTTTTTTAAGAATACAGGGCCAGAAATACAGCCTAATTTTTCTAACACCTGACTTCCCTAACAGTAAGTCAGAATTGGGTTGTATATGACCCTGAGAGATTTATTTAATGCTAAGGATTTTCAAGGATTTGCTCAGAGCAACTCTTGGTCCATGTGGCCGTGAAAAGTCAAAGCTGATTCTTATGGGCCTTGTTTTTTATTCTGATTGAGTTAAGAGTGAGATTTTAGAGCTCACACTGATCGGTCCTGCTTACTTGGAAATTAAGAAGCTTTGGGGTTAAGGGACAAGAGGCAACTTGCTTAACTTGCCTTGGGTGGGGGTGTGTAGCTATAACTAACAGATTACAAAGTTTCTTTAAGGGAAAACTGTCCGAATCTCTTTGCAACGAGAGTCCTCTATTTGGGGAGATTAATTCCAGCTATCCTTTATGAGGTTGTGAGGATTAAATGAACTAATATATTTAAAACATTTAGAAGATACCTGGCACATAGGAAGCACTATATATGTTTCTTATTGTGATTTTTGAGTTTTTGCTTGAGCCACGCAGTATTAAACGGAGCAGAAACTTCTAGAGAGGTATTTATTACTCTGTGACTACTGCTACACGACCAAAGGACAGGGAGAAATGACAATTTTCTTTTCTCATTGTTTTTGCCTAAATGTCAAAAAATACTGGAAAGGAAGAAACACGGCTTTCCTTATTAAAAGATTATATCATCATCAGCTTAAATATTTCAAGTAAATTTACTGAGAAACAATACAGGCATACCTTGGAGATACTGCAAGATCTGTTCCAGACCACTTAATAAAGCAGGTGAAATGAACGTTTTGGTTTCCCAGCACATATAAAAGTTATGTTTACACTCTACAGCAATCTATTAAGTGTGTGATAGCATTATGTCTAAAAAATGTACATATCTTAATTAAAAAATACTTTGTTGTAAAAAAAATGCTAACCATCATCTGAGCTTTCAACTGGTCATAATCACTGATCACAGGTCACTGTAGGATATAATAATGAAAAGTTCGAAATAGTGTGAGAACTACCAAAATGTGACACAGACATGATGTGAACAAATACTGTTGGAAAAGTGGCACCTGTAGACTTGTTTGACATTAGGGTTGCCTAAAACCTCCGATTTGTAGACAACACATGTCTGTGAAGCACAATAAAACAAGATATGCCTGTGTACTGATAAAAGATGCCCGGGTGTAGAAGTAATGTACTAAAGCAAATAGCTTTCCTATATAACAGCAAGTATCAATAGAGGCAAAAAAAAAAAAAATCTCCTTTATAATAAGAACAAAACCAATAAAATTCCTGGGGAATAAGCCTAATTAGAAATGTATAGCATCTGTAGGAAAGAAAATTATGAAACTTTGCAGAAGGACATAAAAGAAGAACAAATGGAGAGATAAAGCATGTTCCTGGAGGGATTGCAAGATCTAGGAATTCTATCAATATCTTGAAACTCCTCAGTGCATTCAATAGGATACTAATCAAAGACCCTGTGGAACTGTTTTTATGAAACTTAATAGGCTGGTTCTCAAAATTCTGTGGAAGTTGTAATACGTGAGAATAAAGATTTTGAACAGTAGCTATCATATTCGAATTCTTATTATGAGTCTGGTACTGGTTTAAGTACATTACATGTCTTTACTCATTTAATCCTCCTAATAATAAAATATAGGAACTGTTAGTATAACCATTTTTCAGATCATGTCTAATAGAACAATACGGAGAACTCGAGTAACCTGCCCAAGTTTAGTAATTAACAAGATTAGTAACACCCAACTAGTAAATAACACCGCTGGGATTTTACTAAGGTCTGATTCCAGCCCCCGTTCTTAACCACTATAGTCCTGCCTGTATACCAAGGGGATATTTTCACTACTTGATATCAAAACATCATATGAAGCTGTAAATTTAAAATTATTATTTTGGTGCAAGAGTAAAGTAGCACAATAGAAAAAAAAATAGACCCATGGGAATTTAGCTTCTTTATGATAAAGGAACAATTTCAGATAGGTCAGAAAATGTTAGTAAATAGTGCTGAGAACAATTGGCTATCCCTTTGGGGCAGCACTTAAATTAGACCCCTGCTTTATCCATGCTCGTAAATAAATTCCAAATGTATTAAAAACCTAAACATTAAAAGTATTAAAAGAAAAATAGGAGGATATTTTCATGCTCTCAGAGTGGGAAAAGACTAACTAAAATACAAAATCTAAAGCCATAAAATAAGATTGGCAAGATTTAAGACTCTAATATGATAGAAGACAGCATAACCAAAGTTAAATTGCTGAGAGAATAATGGCAGTATCTGTCATGGAATAATGATTAATATTCAGAATATATGAAAAACTCTAAGGACTCAGTAAGAAAAAAGGCTAACAACCAGTGGGAAAAGCTCATATCAACAGGTGGTTGGGAAAGTAAGAACTAAAAGTGTCCCCCTGCCCCAAATGAAAAGATACTTACGTTCATTAAAGGAAATTAAAATAATAATGAGGTATCATTTTTCAGCTATTAGATTAGGGAAAAAAATTTTAATTTATAATATCCAGTGTCGAAAAAAGGAGGGAAGAAACGGACACTATTTGAAGCTATAAATAGGGGTACAAATTGGTGCAGTGTGTTTGAGGACAGTTTGGCAGTACTATCAATATTGTAAATTCCACTTTCCATTTCATCCTTAGTAATTGTACCTCTCACATGTGTACAAGAATATGAATATAAAATAGTCACTATAGTACTATGTATAACAGGTAGAAATTAGAACAAACCTAAATACCCATTGGTAGAAGAATGGCTAAATTTATGTAGCATTCACCATCCCATTCATGAAGGGATATTATATATCCCTTCAAAAGCTGGAGGCAGGTTAGATACTAGCATGAAAAGATCTCCAAGACATACTAGGTTTTAAAAGCTAAGTCACTAGACAATCCTTAAAGTAAAAATCCCATCTAAAAGCAAATATCTTTCTATATCATGCATGTTAACAGTGAAATTACCCTTTCATCTTGAAGAAGAAAGGGAGTTTTCAGGAGGGAGAAAAGGGAGAATTTCAACTTTTATTTGATTGTCTTCTTTCAACTTGAGAGAGTGTGTTTTCGTATTACTTGCATACTTTTTCAAACTACATTTAATTTTAGAGGGTAAATTTAGAGGTAGAAAATCCCTGTTGGATAATTTTGTTCATCTCTTGTCTTTCTTTCTGCAGGTTTATCTTCTATAGAATAGTACAAAAACAACAGTCTTTTCACATGACTGCCAACAGTCTTCCTCTGGGAATTTAGTTCACAAGTAGAAACTTAGGAAAAATCAGAACAACATTCTGTTTATCCTGAGTTTTCCTTTGCCTAGTTTCATTCCATTACACCTAGTTAAAGTCTCTTGAGACGCTTACTTTTCTTTCCTCCTCGATAGTCATGTTCTTTAAATACCTAGAGAATAGTCATATGATTATATCGCGTCTTTTCTATTTCCATTTTAAAAACATTATTATACACATATCCTTTATCATGAAACTTCCAAAACACTTATTGGGAGCAGGCAAAATAGTCCTAATAAATGATGATATTTTTTAAAGATGATAAAGATATCATCTATCTGCTACTCTTTTTTTTTTAAGATTTTATTTATTTATTTGACACACAGAGAGAGATAGCGAGAGAGAGAGAGAGAGGGAGAGAGCACAAGCAGGGGGAGCGGCAGGCAGAGGGAGAAGCAGGCTTCCTGCATGAGCAGGGAGCCCGAAGTGGGGCTCGATCCCAGGACCCTGGGATCATGACCTGAGCTGAAGGCAGCGGTTTAACCAACTGAGCCACCCAGGCGCCCCTCTATCTGCTACTCTTATCTATACCATTTAAATGCATGCTGGACATATAAGAGGCCCTCAGGAAATTCTACATGAACTATCTTCATCTTAATATTTAGGGGCTTCTTTAGAACTCCCCTTCTTCCCTATGAAAAGAACAGTGACATTATCGTTAGAAAAGCCAAGGAAATTTGACTCTCTGGATTTTGGCAATTCAGAAAGCTTTTCCACTGGAAGAGTCTGGAGGACTCGTGTTTTCTTCTCTCCCAAGCGTGTCAAAGTATCGTTTCAGCTAGCTCAAACTGTATTACATTGGAAACTTCCTGTTTTATATTAGAAACTGCCCGAATGAATAGAAGCTTATATTCAGCACTTCAGAATTACATACTAATTTATTCAGAAGCAAATCTATTGTTTTTAATATACTATTATTTAATATCATGTAAAGTTGAGACATACGTGTTCAGGATTCTGTTCAAATTCTCTTTCTGTGTGTACCCTCAGACAAATCCATAACCACTCTTAGCCTTCAGTTCTTCGTCTTTAAGGGGATGACTTTGTGTGTATTTACAGACAGTTACAAAGTATGGTTCTTATTGGACGGGCTCCTTAAAAATATTTAACTTCCACCTCCTCTTTTGTACAGTTTCTTTCACTATATTCTGGAAAAAAAATGCAAAAGTTTGGTTTTTCTTGTCTTAATTTATTCTATATACAATTATCTAATCTGTTTAAAATAAATATATTAGGAGAGACTTCGAAATGTCATTTTGTCTAATAGCCTTAGGCAAGCAGATGCTTCAGGCACTTTTCTCCTCTTGAAAAACCTAGGAAAATACGAACTTCACCTCTTCCTTTTTCGTCATTCAGCACGAGACCCCTGATATTCACGAAGTAGTGTTCCAGCTCTTACTGTTTCACTAAACACTAACTGTGATACTCCTTGACCACAGAGAATAGAATCTACTCGTATGAACCACTCCCTAGACTTACCGGACAATTTTAATTTACCCCTTAATCATTTATGTTAGTTATCTGCTGCTGCATAACAAATTACTCCAAAACTTGGCATAAAATGACATAGATTTATGATCCTAAAGTTCCTGTGGATCAAGAATGAGTTTGGCTTAGCTGAGTTCTCTGGGTCAGGGTCTCCCACGAAGCTTCAGTCACTTCAAAGCTCGTTCAGGAAGGATCCATTTCCTTACTTACTCAGTGATTGGTGGATGATCCAGTTCCTCACAGGTTGTCACCCCATGCTTGGCCTCAGTTGCGCAAGAGCTGCTGGCCACACACAGACCTTTCGTTCCTTGCCACGTGTGCCTCTCTATAGAGCATCTCACAACATGGTACCTTGCCTCGTCAGAGCAAGCAGTGGAGTGGGAAACAGAGAGTATGATAGTAAGATGGAAGTCACCATCTTTTGGAACTTCATCACATAAGGGACATCCCCACACTTTTGCCATATTCTGTTCTTTCCTTCTAGTCTGGATTTGAGGAAGTGCTAATACTTTCTCTGCTGACATGTCCAGACACGTGAGAGCAAAGATTTAATTGTTTCTTATCAGAATAAAAATGCCTCGCACAGGTAGCTGTAGAGAGTTAAGATCTACACCAGATTGTAGTCAGCAGAATTTACCCTAGGACCAGGGTTCAACCTAGGGCTTGATTCAGCAAATCACGGGACAGAATCTTGAAACCAAGTATTTGCCATGTCTTCCTCTTTTCTCGGGATGCCTCAAAGATTGAAATAAAAACTAGCTTGAGGCACGTGTGTCTGAGAAGTTCTGGCTTGTACTGATGATGAAACATCTTCACTGTAAACTAGAAGAATACACATTTAAAGCTAGGCTTATTTCTCTCCTGTGGAAGTTATGTCCTGTAATGATTGACCAGGCAGTGACCATTGGAACCCTATTACCACTGGAAGATGTACTTATGAAACAAGGCCACGAACAGTTAGGGTAGGGAAGGGGCTTCTTGAAGTTACAAAGTACGGGAATCTCTTTGTTCCTAGGTCCTACTGAAGCTTATCCAGCTTAGGAAATTAGGGCGGCAGTTTGTTAGGTGGGCAAATGGTCTTTGCTGTCTCCTGAGAACCTCATTCCAGTGTTTTCAAACCTTCACTTAAAACCTGTTGCTTAAAACTGTCCTGGCCTTGGTTGAGCCCATGATGCATTCACAACCATTACTGCATTAATTTTGGATAACAGTAGGAGATGGACCCTGGATGTACACAAACAGGTACATACTTTAAGGGAATCTTTCTCATCCTTTCTTCGCAAAGTTCAGATCTCCCCGGTTTTATTAGCCTCTTCTATCTCTTAACCCTTGTGGCTTAAGGCACAAGAGCTTCACTGTCTCAAGTATTTTGATAGGTATTCTCATATAGCAGTGAGTTTGGATATTTGCTTATAAGCTTTTCATCCCGTTCCTCACTCTAATCTTTCTTTTTTTTTTTTTTTGACAAATAGAGTAGGGATTACAGGATTATATTTTTATGTTAGAGATCCCCTCAAATATATAAAGATATGGAGAGATAAATCTGTAGAGAGAGAAATAGAGATAATATATAAATATATTTGAGAGCATTTAGTTCCCCCAAGAAATGTAAGTACCCCTTTCTAGCAAATACCTTTTTTTTTAAGTTCTTATGATTAAAATAGAAAGAAAGAGACCATAATACCTAACAAGGATGTTTATTCTGGGAAATCTGCAATAAATTTAGGAGCGATTTAAAAAGAGGCAAACCGAGGATATCTGCTCTGAAAATCAAGAAGGTTTCCTTATTCCTATTTTAAATGATAATTGAAACTCAGAAGTTGGTGGATTTGTTTCGGCTGTGCCTATAGTTGCAGTGAACACTGGTCCCACTAGATCATGCTGCATCTTCGTCTGGATTTATTAGGAGTCCCATAGCGCTACTTTCCTGGTAACTGACTCTTTAGATCTCTCTGCCTTTCTCCTCCTCCCACCTGGAACACACACATCTGCCAATACTGCTCTTACAATTCCAATTTGGTGAAAATGAGAGCCCTCCCCATTAGAATCATTGAGGGCTCCATCCATCTCATTATACTATAAGATGCTTACATTACACATCTTTCAATATGCCTTCTCTAGCCAAGTTCAAGAAGCAGACAAGATTGATGTTGTTACTCTGTATACCAGTCTGGATTTGTCATACTTACAAAGAGGCACAGAACCTTTAGGATTTACCCTAGAGTTCTGTTGTTGCTGCATTTTATCAGAGCTCCATGTGCTGTGAAGCTTGCTTTTTTTTTTTTAAGATTTTATTTATTTATTTTAGAGAGAGAGAGAGAGCACGAGTGCGTGGGGGTTGGGTAGAGGGGGATGAAGAGGGAGAGGGAGAGATTCTTGAGTAGACTGCATGCTGAGTGTGAAGCCCGATGCGGAGCTTGATCCCATGCCCCTGAGATCATGACCCAAGCTGAAACCAAGAGTCAGATGCTCAACTGACTGAGCCACCCAGATGCCCCTGGAGCTTGCTTTTATATGACAGAAAAATCAGTTTTTTACTTGGTAGTATGAGCATGTCAAAAGAAATTAAGCAGACTCTCTGAGACTATGCTCTTTAATGAGAGCATATTTGGGTCATTCTGGTTTTAAAATACTCATTAAAGCTCTAGATTTACCTTAAATAAAAAGCATAATAAATAATGACTGGATATCTATTAGATTTAAGTCCCAGTCTCTTGTAAAGAGGGATAGAGAATAGAGAATATAGAGCTGTGCCTCTCATTTCATGTAGTATCATCTAATATTAGATAAGAATTTAACTCAATTCTGCCAGCCCCAGACTTTTTCTCCACAGCAAAAACCAGCATACTAAGGTCAACTGCATATTTTTATGAGTAAAGTTTTATGGGGACACAACCATGTCTACCCATTTGTCTGTTGTCTGTGGCTGCTTTGGCACTACCATGGCCAGCTGGAGTACTTGATACAGAGAATAAATATATGGCCCACAAAACCGAAAGCATTTTCTATCTGGCCTGAGTGTGCCACCCCTGCTCTGTAGTATTAAATGCAAAAAAGTGAAAACATGGGACGCCTGGGTGGCTCAGTTGTTTAAGTGGCTGCCTTCAGCCCAGGTCATGATCCCAGCGTCCTGGGATCGAGTCCCACATCGGGCTCCTTGCTCAGCAGGGAGCCTGCTTCTCCCTCTCTCTCCCTCTGCTTGTGCTCTTTTTGTCAAATAAATAAAATCTTAAAAAAAAAAGTGAAAACATTTACAAACTTTTAAGAATTTAAAGTCTCCAAATGAAATCAAGATGTTTGTATTTTTAATCAATAAAAATTTGTGGTTTTTTTTTTAATAAAAAGATGTGATTGCATAAAAGGCCTGGTAGGTAACATTAAAATCTTTCAAAACCTTTTGAAGTCTCAATAGTTTTTGAGAGACATTTTAAAATATTTTATTAAGAATTTTATTAAGATGTATAAATACTTAAAAATAAAGAATTGGGTTCTGAAATCCCTAATAATGTCAATCATATTAGGGGATGAGAAAAAGTGTAGAGTAAATAGATGCTCTTTTTTTCTTGACACTGGTAAGTCCGCATCTTAAAAATTGAATCAAGACTGTTTGTCTGCCTTGTAAATCATTAGCAAAAACAAAATCAAAGAAAATCTCTGCGTAGTTAAGGAAACAACAAAGAAGAAAGCAAAGTGGAAAGCATGAAACCAGATAATACAAGACCACATTCATTATGGTAATAAATGTAAATAGATTGTGTTCCTACTAAAAGGCTCAGATTGGCTTTTTAAAAAAATCCAGACATCAAAAAGTGACTCGGAGATGTCAAAAGACAAAAATGCAAACAAATATAATTTAAAGGGAAATAGAGGCTGTAGTATTAAAATTGGTGTGTTGAATTTTATTTGAAGAAATTGAAATGCAGCTGCATTTAACTTCACTGAACACTTTTGTTACTGAGTTAATGATGAAGCAGGATCTTTCAGGCCCATCATTACAGAAAATATGTGTAAATGCATGTTATAGTTACTGCCTTAGCCTGGAGGTCCTAGGCTTTAGATTAGTGCATATATGTGTGAAGGAAGAAGAAAGTTAGAGAAGAGCAGCCAAATAAGCCCAAGTTTCTGAGCAAGGAAAGACAGAGGTGATGGTTGCCTGTTTTCAACATGTGCCTTCCTGATTCTGGATGCCTTGAAATTAGAGCCATGGTGGTCAGAATTCTAGAGCTGAGCAATTGTATCAGATCATCATGGTTTGTTTCTGTTGTGAAGAATCAAACTGGGGAAAGGAGAATAGAATGACTGTAATAAATGTTAACTTTGGAAAGTTAAGAATAATTGTTGATTCAGTGTTTAGGGCGTCTCTCCATTGCAAATCATCTTCTTTTTCTATCTATCTCTGTTTTGTTTTCACCTCTGCATTCTTATCAAAGTCTGACTTGTCCTTTAATCTGTATTTAAGTTGCTGAAGTCATGATCGTTACTACCTTTAACATTTATTAAAATTCTACTATTGCATTATGGGTTTTTTGCATTGTTTATACTGTCTCCCTTATCATGACTATTCTTTCACTGTGTATTTCTGCTTCCTTGTATCATATTGGGAGTGCAAATCAATTTTTAGTTTTTACTTTCTTTCTGGTTTCTATATTAAATCTTTCCCCAAAATATCTTTTCCTCTTGAGCCTTAAGGATGATAGTCCCTTGCAATGATCCTAGTATTTTTCTGTAAGTTTTTTTTTCCCTACTATGTATCCTAGAAAGAATATTTAGATGCATTATGTATTTTAATAGATAGGATCTGTGGTTCACTGTGGTCCTGTTTACTTGGGTTTGCCGTATAGTGTCCCAGAAATATCAAAAAGGAAAGTTCATGCTCTCGTATCCATGTTAGGGGCAGCACAGTAGCATGTTTTATAAGCCTAGAGCAAGAATGTTGGCTCATAAGCCACATCACAGTATGTATTTATTTCTAGGCCAAAAGCTTAAATACCAGATTTTCAGTTTTAAAAATCAGATACCTGTTGACCCTGTTCTTGACTGTGGTTAGCCCCATCTCAGATCCGCAGCTGAGGAGCTCATTGATACGCGCAGTTCCTGTCCAAGTAACCCACCTTCAGCAGTTATTCATCTAATGCAACATTAATGGTTTACTGTTTATCTTAAGCTTTATCTTATCCCCATTGTCTCTTTCTCTGACATTAACCAGTAGGATGAATGGATATTCTGTTCCCCCAACCTGTTCTCTTCCTGGGATCTTCTAATCTGTGTTGCATTGTGACTCCATAATACTTTGTATCACTCAAGCCCTCTTGCCTTCTGCCATATTATAAAAGTGTAAGTACTACATAGAGGCCAAGAGAAAAGGCCGACCAGCTTTGTGCACCTCAGAAAGCTGCAACTGACAAACCAATTGCTGATAACAATGCAGAACAATGGGATTTCTCATGCATGCATTACTGGTGGGAATATAAAATGATACTATTACTGGAAAATGCCTTGGCAGTTTCTTATAAAATTAAATATATACTTACCATGTAAACTAGCAGTCACACTCCTGGGCATTTATCCTAGAGAAATGAAAACTTACCTTTACACCAAAAAACTGTCCATGAACGTTTGTAGCAGCTTTGTTAGTAATAACTGGAAATTGGAAATGTACTTCCAATGTACAGTCCAAAGGTACTTCAAAGAATGGATGGTTATGTGCTTTGAAGATAGATGCAATCTGTGATAGATTTATACAATAGAATCCTAACTACTTGACAGTAAAAAGGATTGAGCTATTGATACGTGCAAAAACATGAATGGCTCTCAAGGGCCATTATGCTGAATGAAAAATAAAAGCCAATCTCAGATGGTTACATAGTGTATGATTCCATTTATATAACATTCTCTAAGTGACAAAATTATAGTGATAAAGTACAAATCAGTGGCTGCTGAGGTTAGGGTTGGGGATAGGGGAAGGTGTGACTAGTGCAAAGTAAAACAAATGAGTTCCTTTATGGTGATGGGACAGTTCTGCATTCTGATTGTAGAGATGGTTACACAAATCGACATGTGATAAACTTTTGTACGTTTTATATAACACACACGGGTGCGTATAAAGCACACATAAACAAGAATCCAAGTAAAAACTGGTAAAAATCCAAATAAGGTCGCCTCCACCTGAATTCATAGTATTGTACCAATGTCAGTTTCCTGGTTTTGACAATGTACTCTGCTTATAAAAGCTGTGTGATTGGGGGAAGCTGGCTGATTGGTTTATGGAAACTCGTACTATTTTTGCAACTTCTCATGAGTCCATTTCAAAATAAAAAACTATGTTTAAAAAAAAAGCAGCAACCATGCAACAGAAGAATTGCCACCCAATTTTTCTGATTGATAGAGACCAGTAGTTTTCAAACCTGGGAGATCATAAGATTAACTTAATAAGCTTTATTTAAAAAATATTCAATTCTGGATAGCACCCCCCACCTCCACCCCGGCCCCTCTGAACCAGTAACTCTGGAAATGAAGCCAAAGAATCTGTATTTGCAGGAAATGTCCAAGATTAGGAAACATTGTTATAGAGCTGGTTTTTGAGCCAGGGGAAGGAGTGGGAAAGACCAGTGAGTATGTTCTGTATGAACCCTGGATTGTGATTCTTAATCTTCTGAATTCTGGCAATAGGTTAACTATTCGTTTTAGATTTTAGCATCATTAAGAGTTTTTACTTTCTTCCAAGTTTTTATAGCTATTTCAGTGGGAAGTTGTTTTGAGGCCGTGTTATTAGCTACTAATCAGTTGGCAATTTAAACCAGAAGCAGGGCCGTAGTACTTTCATAGATGGACCTTGTCTTTGCCTTATCCACATGTGAATGGCGACTTGCCTCCAGTTTTCCCCAGTGAGGCTGCAGAGTTCTACTTTACTTGATCAGATTTTCACACTGATGCGGTGTCAACATAAATCGCGTTTCCCCCAGGATTGGCTAGTGAGTGGAAGACAGCCAAGGCACACCACAGTGAAGACATCAGTTAGGAAAATTACATTCAAAACCTGAAAGCAGCTGTCACTGAAGTTTTTGTTTATGAAAATTGGAAAAGTTCTCCCCTCTCAGCCCACTGACACCCCTGATTTATTGTTTCTCTGCTGAAAATTATCCAAAGATGTTTTCATACATTACTTGGTGAAAGCCAAATTTACTAAAGGTGGAGGAGAATGTAAAGAGCCATTATATTTGTGAATTCCTCAGTCAGACATGGTGACCTTTTAATGGCTAGAGTTGACCAGATTCTTTTTTGTGTTTATAAAAAAAAAAATCAGTTGAGGAGCTAGTATGACACAGAGTGTTAGAAGGGAGATAGTTTGTTATGCTGTGGTACAAAAAACTCTGGGCTAATAATCAGGACACTTGAGTGTTTACCCTTGGTCAAACTGCTTAACTGCTCAGGGTCTCATTTTCCTTCTCTGTAAAAGTTGGAGGTAGACATTAGAGTAAATTAGCATTTTTCAAACATCTATGAGTTGTAGAATTTAGACAGTAAACATAATCTCATGATCACCTCCCTTTGGGAATTTAAAAATAATATTGTCATTTTTCTTCATGGCATAGGATAAAGGAGCAAATTAAAAGTTCAGATTTTGCATATTATTAAAGGTTCTAGGATGAATTTCAAAGTAATATCCAGAAATATTAAACACATGTCACCTTTCTCATATAAAAATTATTCATAGTATTTATTTTAAGCTAATTATGTAAGAGAAAGAATTTATGGAATAATCCAATTGTAATATTTTATTGAATTGTTTGGAGATCAAATGTAACAAATTCCAGTTATTAAAACACAGATCCAAAGAGCCAAATCTATTTATAAGATCTATTGTTTGAAATTTTTAATTTTGAATATTAAAGACTAATTTGTTTGTATAATTTTCAAGTTGTGTTTTTTTGGGGGGGAGTAAATTGTAATTTTTTTATTGGAAAACAAATATACAACTTGGAATGGATTTGAGGCAAATTGTGCCATAAGCAGATTTTCTTTAAGTAGCTAAACAAAGTTTAAAAAGCAAGTAACAATGAAAGAAAATGTTTCTGGTACGGACCACTAGTACAAAAAAATAGTGTATGAGTACCTGGATAATACACCCGTGTTGCAGTAGTGCAACTTTTAAGTACATATTGTTGACTGTCCATAGTCCACGCAGAGTTACAACTCCACACTTCAACAACAACATGCTGATAGTTCCTAAAGAAAACTACTTAAAAAAAAAGGCATAACCCAGATGTTCCCTCATTTGACCAACTCCTAAATAATATAAGGAAAGGTAAGAAGTGCAAGTATTTCTCAAAAGATAAGTGTCAATATGACTAATCTTAAATCCTAATGAATACAAAGTCAAACTGAATACAAACTATTTCTTCAAATATGTTTTCATAAAGAGTCTGGTCAGTGAATGTAATTACAAGTTTATGTAAGATCATTTTTGAACGTATTTGCAAAATTATCATTTTTATGGTCTTCATTTATTTTTATTATTTCAGTGTTCTTTCTGTTTTCTGCCTTTAACAATCTATTATGGGCAGAAATTAAGCAATATATGAGTGTGTTAGAGTTCTCCAGAGAAAAAGAACCAACAAGACATGTGTGTATATGTGTATGTTTATATATCTATCTGTTTATTATAAGAGATTTATTGTAAGGATTTGGCTCATGTGATTATGGAGGCTGACAAGTTTCTCAAGATCTACAGTGGGCAAGCCTGAAACCTAGGACAACCAATGGTATCGTTCCTGTTTGAATGCTAGCAGGCTTGAGACACAAAAAGAGCTGATGTTTCAGTTCCAGTCCAAAGGCCAGAAAAGACTGATGTCCTAGGTCAGGGCATTTAGGTAGAAGGAGGTCAGCCTTTTTGTTCTATTTAATCTTTCCACTGATTGGATGAAGCCTACTCACATTGGGGTGAACAATCTGCTTTACTCAGTCTACTGATTCAAATATCAATATCATCGAGAAACACACACACACATCCCCAGAATAATGCTTGACAAAATGTCTGGGAACCCTGTAGACCAGTCAAATTGACACTTAAAATTAACCATCAGAATGGTTAAAAATGAAAACATTTTCAAATTTTATAATGGTAAAAATACAAACACACACACAGCACTCACTTACTTACATCACAGTACCTAGCTGTGATCATTTGAATAGAGAACAAACCAACTGACTGGATCATGAACAAAGTCTTCTGAATTCCTTTGGCTACCACTCATGTCTTACTCTGCACCCACTTAGAAGATCTCAGGCAGTACAAGTTTAAGGGGGAAAGTAAGAATTCCATTTACTGATGGTTTAAATAAACATATTGTTGCAGAACTAAATAACTATACAGCATAATTTTGCACCTTGATATATTTTCACAAAGTGAATGCACCCATAAAAGCCTTAATAAAAAGCTTAAACATTACCAACCATCCCCTGAGATTCCCCTTTATATCTGTACCCAGTCTCTCCTGCCTCCCACCCAATAAAATTACTATGCTTATTTCTATCAGCATTGATTAGTTTGGCCTGCTTTGAACTTCATATGTATAGGATCATACAGTACGTACTTCTTTACATCTAACTTCTTTTATTAAACGTTATATTTATGAAACTCATCCAAACTGTTGCATGAAGCAGTAATTTATTCTTTCTCGTTGCTGTGAAGTATTCCATTACATGATTATACCACAACTTATTAATCTCTAATTGTTGATGGACATTTGGGATTTCTTGATCGGGGTTTTTACAAATAGTGCTGCCTTAAACAGTCTTGTATATGCCTGTTGATTCACCCGTTTCTGTTGGACATATACGTATAGTTGAAATTGCTGGTCATAGGATATATGTATATCAGCTTTAGTAGATACTACCAGTTTTTCGAAGTGATTATAATCAGTTTATATCAAGAATGATGATCATTTGGGGTGCCTGGGTGGCTCAGATGGTTAAACGTCTGCCTTCGGCTCAGGTCAGGATCCCAGGGTCCTGGGATCAAGTCCCGCATCGGGCTCCCTGCTCCTTGGGAGCCTGCTTCTCTCTCTCTCTTTCTCTCTCTCCCCCTCTGTCGCTCATGAATAAATAAATAAATAAAATCTTAAAAAAAAAAGAATGATGATCATTCAACCTGCTCCACATCCTCAGCAACACATAGTGTTGTATTCTTTTTAATTTTAACCATTCCAGGGGGTGTGTACCTGTATCTCATTGTGAGTTTATTCATATATTGTATAATAAAATAATAAAATAATTAGCATTATTTCCCTAATGCTAATGATATTGAACAGACTCTTCATATGTTAATTAGCCATTTTGATATCTTCTTTTGTG
This sequence comes from Callorhinus ursinus, assembly GCF_003265705.2. Lineage (NCBI taxonomy): Eukaryota > Metazoa > Chordata > Mammalia > Carnivora > Otariidae > Callorhinus > Callorhinus ursinus. Next base: position 51,266,657 of record NW_027397072.1, read on the forward strand.
AAATGTTAGTTCAGGTATTTTGCCCAATTTTCTATGGGATTTCCTTTCTTTCAGTGACCTTTTTGGGTTTTGGTGTCAAGGTTATGTGAGTCCAATAAAAATCATTTGTGACACGATGTGATGAGCACTGGGTGTTATACACAACTGATAATTTATTGAACACTACATCTGAAACTAATGATGTACTATATGTTGGCTAATTGAATTTAAATTACAAAAATCATTTATGAAGTATTCCTGCATTTCTGTCTCAGGAAGAATTTGTGTAAGATTAGCATTATTTCTCCCTTCAATGTTATGAAGACTTCACTAGTGAAAGTCATATGGATGAGGAAATTTCTTTCTGGGAAACTTATTATAGACTCAGTTTCTTTCTTTCTTTCTTTTTTTTAAAGGTTTTATTTTATTTATTTATTTATTTGACAGAGAGAGAGAGAGAGAGAGAGAGAGTGGCAGCAGGAACACAAGCAGGGGGAGTGGGGGAGGGAGAAGCAGGCTTCCCTAGGAGCAGGGAGTCCGATGTGGGGCTCGATCCCAGGACACTTAATGACTGAGCCACCCAGGTGCCCCCTAATGCCCTTTTTTTTTATCTTTTTTAAATTTATTTTTTACTTGAGTATAGTTGACCCATGAAGTTACAATGGCTTCATAGACATACATACAACATAGTACAACATAGTGATTCAAAAACTCTATATATTATCCCAAGCTTACCACAGTTGTGGTTACCATCTGTCACCATACCATGCCAATACAATACCATTGACTGTATTCCTTATGTTGTACCTTTTATTCCCATGATTGGTTCATTCTGTAACTGGAAGCCTGCATCTCCCACTTCCCTTCACCCTTTTTGCCCACCCCCTCACCCTGTTGCTCTTTGGTGATTTTCTAGGTCAGTTTGTTTGTTTATTGCACTGTTATTCCACAGAGGTCAGTATGTATTCCATAACTCAGAAGTTATGAGTCTGTGGAGAAGTGGGGGTAGAGGTGGCTTAGTCTCCAAAGTCTTGATTTTTTTTTTATAACTACTGAAATTCCATATGTTTTATTTAAGAGAAAAAGTCCATTTCTAGTAAAAGTTTGAACAGTCAAACTGTTCAAGGGAGTTAGTAGATTATCTCTATTTAACAAAACATCCATAAACCCCTAAAATAATAAATTATAAAATTAGAAAAATGCATAGCCAATTTGTAAGTCATTTGGTCTAGCTGTCCTAATTTTTTTCTTTTTTTAACTACATTTAAAAATTTTAATTTTTTATTTTTGATGTAGTTTTTGATGTAGTGTTCCATGATTCATTGTTTGTGCATAACACCCAGTGCTCCACGCAGAACGTGCCCTCCTTAATACCCATCACCAGGCTAACCCATCCCTCCACCCCCCTCCCCTCTAGAACCCTCAGTTTGTTTTTCAGAGTCCATCATCTCTCATGGTTCGTCTCCCCCTCCAGTCCTCTAATGCCCTTTTAAAAAGTGTGTTTTCTGTAGTTACTGGCTATAGTGTCCTATAGACATTAGATCAAGTTTATTTATCAAATAGGCAAATCTGTATCTCTACTAATTTTTTGGTTGTTGTTGTAATTATTATTATATCAGTTATTGAGGGGCATGCAACTGTCCAGTTAGGATGGTAGATTTGTTATTTCTCCTTTCATTCCTGTCCATTTTTCTCTACATATATTAAAGCATATAATACTAGGTGTATTTAAATTTAGGAATGTTGCATCTTCTTGGTAGATTGACTCTTTTAACATTGTGATATGTCCCCCTGTATCTCCAATAATGCTTCTTACCTTAAAGTCTACTTTGTCTGATGTTAGTATAGCCACACCGGCTTTCTCTTTGACTAGTATTTTCATAGTATATATTTTTCATCATTTTATTTTCAGGTTTTTATGATTGTTATATTTAAGGTATGCTTTTTTTCAGAAGCATGTAGAGTGTTTCTTTGTTCTAACATTCTGCTTTTTAATGGGAGTATTTAGTTAACTGGAATTTAAATTAATTACTGATATATCAGGGTTTATATATGTCATTATACTTCTTGTTTTGTATTTTTGCCCTCTTTTTTTTTTCATTTTTTCCTTCTTCCCTTTTAAAAATTAGTTGTATTTTATTATTCTACTCTTTTATATATAAGTTTGTTTTTTAGACTGTATAACAAACGTATTTTTTATTGTTGGATATCTCATTTAGTGATTGCCATAAACTCTGCAATAAGCATCCTTAACTTATTAGAGTCTAGTATAACAAGTCCCACAAAAATGCTAGAACCTTTTTATTATTGCTGTCATACATTTTAACTTGACAAATATTCTAAATTCAAAGGAACACAATTATGATGATGATGATATTTATCTTATGTGTCTAATATTTACCCTTTTGTTTCTTTCCACATTCTTTTTAATATTTCTTTTAGTTTAGTATTTCTTTTAGGTCCACTGATAACAAATTAGCTTTTGTTTGTCTTTAAATGTCTTTTTATTTTTTGCCTTTCTTCCTGAAGGACATTTTCACTGGGTATTGAATTCTAAGTTGCCAGTTACTTTCTTTTAGTTTGTCATTATGTAGTTCTACTGTTTTCTGATTTTCATCCTTTTTCTTGGTGAAGTCAGGGGTCAGTCTTGTTGCTCATCCTTTGAATATTTGTCTTTGGTTTTGGCAGTTTTCCTCTAATGTGCCTTGGTATGGTTTTCTTTGTGTTTTTCCTCCATGGAATTTAAAATTCCTTTTGAATCTGTGACTTGATGTTGTTCATCAGTTTAAAAAATTTGTAGCTACTATATCTTTAAATTTTCATTTCCTTCATCCTCTAGCTCCTTGTTTTTGAGCCTCTAACAATAAATATTTTGGTTCTTTTTACTGTATCTCATATGTTTTATCTTTTTGGTTCAATCTAAGTATTTGCTTCAGTCTAGATATTTTGTACTTACCAATATTCCATTTTATTAATGCTTTCTTCAGCAATGTGCAATCTGTTCTTAAACCTACCCACTATTATTTAGCTATTATATTTTTCAGTGCTGAAATTTCCTCTTTTTTTTCGTTTTTCAGTTGTGAGGTGAAATTCTGCATTTTGTCCTCTATTTTATTATGCATGTTAATCACAGTTATTTTGAAATTTATTTCTGATTTTGTTTACCTGTAGGACCGTTTCTGTTGTCTGTTTTTCTTGCTCTTGTCCTTAGAAAATCTGTATTTTTATTGAATCCCAGCCATTGTGCATGGAAATTTTTAGTGGCCCTGTATAATGATATTTGCCTCCAGAGATTGAGCTTGTCCTTTAGCAGGTATTTAGAGTGAGGGGACATCACTGCCATCCATTTAGGAATTATGCAGACTTGTGACTGGGGTGCAGTTTATATAAGGTTCCATGTACACTTTGTTCATATCCATTATTATAGGTATCCCTCAGTGTGTCCCAAGTAAGAGCCCAGGGCATTTTAGAAAAAGCCCCTTCTAGCTGGGAGGTGAACTCTTAATTTTTGTTTATTCAGCACCACGAGTCTGCAGAAAACTCTGCTCTACTTTTCAGCCATTTTCTGCTTGGCTTCTCAGCCCCCTGCCTGCTATGGTTTAGCATCAGCACATGCCAGTAAGCTTGCTGTTCTGTCCCTGTCTTCTCTCTGTAATCTTGATTACTTAAATTCTTTCTCCCTTGGTAACACCAAACTCCAGCTTTTTCTCTCCAGCCCTGTGAGTTTGCCAGAAGTTCTCCTGGCTTCCTTGCCTCTCTCCCAACACCAAGAATCTGGTATGCAGAATTTTGGGCTTATCCCAGAGAACTTCTCTTTTCTCCCAGATCTTGTCTTCTCAAATCCTGGATGTCTCAGCAGCAATTTGATGCCTTCAAGCAGCTTTTTTTTTTTTTTTTAATTTTGTTTCTGGCTTTTCTAATTGTTCTTGGCAGAAGTGTTGGTCTGCTGCAAGTTACTCATCATACCCAAAAACCTGTTTACTGATTTACAATAGAAATTCATACTGATGGCATTACCACCTTTAATGCTCTGAAGCCTCATGGGTTCCCAACCATGTCTGGATGAAATGTCTGAAGATATGTTTAATTTTAACTTGCAGTGATTCTTGCAGGTTAATATCATGGACTTTTATACCCATATTTGGTGCATGGGAAATGGTCATTTATTTTTGCTTAATTCCAACATCTGTTTTATCTCAGAACACTTTACTAAAAAAAGGCTTATGAACACAAGGAATGTGAAAAGAAGGAGGAAAAAAGTGAGTTACTATAGTTGGAATATATCTGAATTAATTTGTGAAGGAGTCAGAGGGTGATACAGGCAATGGAGAGAATCCCCAGAAAGAATATGAGGATGAAACAGGGGAATAAAAGTATAGAAAGAAATGTCAGAATATGTTATTTGAATTGGTCTCATAAATAAAATGCTTTGTTATAATGCCATTTAAAAAAGGTACAAAAATGAGAAAATGGCAAAAGAGAACCAGGATGATAGGAAGAGATTAATGAAGACCAGAGGTTGTAATGACTACGATCCTACACAGATTAAGTACTCAGTACATGCTTGCTGCGAGACAAATGAAAAATGTATTTTTAAGAAACATTACTTGGTTCAGTTAAGCAGGTTATTGTGGATGACAATGTCAGTCTTCTGTTTCTAAATGACTCAGTAGCTTTAGAAAAATTGTCTGTTCTTATTTTGCTCATTCACCAATGTTGATCCAAAAAGGAGTAAATCAGAAGTTCCTTTGTCATCGTAACTTTGAGAGGAATAAAAAAAATGGCCTCCAGCTCAGAATTCTATTTGATCACATACAAAAAGCAATTCTTTAGCATTTGAACCCTTTATACAATTTTTGTGTGGACCAAGGTCCAAATTTTCTAAGTCATCTGATCCTTTACCCTAGCTATTTTGATTCTTATCTTAAGGACTGGTCAGATTATCCCCGAGGGGAATCTAAAATATAGTTATATCTGCATAACTCCAGAAAGTTTGGCAGAGAAATAATTATCTAAAGGAACAGATCTTAACGCTGGTAAATAGGCCTATGACCATAGTATTCTACACTTCTAAGAATATCCAGTCTCTGTTCTAGCTCCAGTTCCGCCCTGATTAAGGCATAAAAGAGGGAAAGGGAAAGAGAGTGTTGGAAAAGATATGGTGATTGAAATGAAAATCCTTTTCATGTCATGGAGCAACCATTAGTATGATTGTTCCACAGATGGAATGTGGCTCAGGTTTTTGCCTTTAATCTCAGTAGGGTTCTGAATCTGGGTCAGTTTGATATATCTTGAGGCTCACTTAGGAACAAACCCAGAGCCCTAGGTTCCTCCTTTACCATCCCACAACTTTAATTCCCTAGAGCTAAGCTGGTAGCTCTGAGCACTCTAGACATTAAAATACGTATTTCCTGGGTATTCACCTTAATGGCAGTTGATGTACAAAGTCCCAGTACATTTCTTTAGTGTCTCTCCTTTAACCCTTTCCATTCCTGGGATCCTACACAGGATCCTGAATCATATAGTCACCAGGAACACTAGATATTTTCATAAATATTATCTTTTTCTCTTACAAATTATCTTGTGAGATACCAATTATTGTTCCACTAACAGTAATGAGGAAACAATACTCAAGGTGTTCTTGAGTAATGTCATACCGCTATGAAGTAGCAATCCTAAATTTGGGCTCCAGTGTTCTGACTTCAAGTTCAGTGCTCTTGTTTGGACCCCAAAAGATGTCAATAAATACTTGGTTGCTTGTTGACTGAGAAGGCAAAATCCCCCTAAAATGAAAAGCAGACTTCAAGTGACTTCTTTGCCTCGGTTGAACAGTCACCACCTCCTTTGGAATGCCAGACAGGGGAAATGATCAGTTCGATTGTTGCCATTTATAGGTGGGGAAGTTGAGACCAAATAAGCTTTCTTCAATGCTTCAACTTTCAACTGTCATTCTACATTTCTCACTAAGGAAAGTTGAGATGCATACAGGTTGTCGCCTTGTTTGAAGGCCAGATGGAATGTTTCTATGATGAAGACTGTCTGATGTGATGACAAGTATCTTCCAATCACTGTGATGACCATGGATTTCTGGGTGAATGCGGAGTAAGGGAGGAGGAAGATATCCTTCCTGCCCCCCTTAAAATGCCATGTTTTACATAGAAAGTAATTTTTTTCCAGTCTGAGGCAAAGTAGTGTAACGTAACATTTACTGAACATTTAGTAGGAGCTGGGTATGTTGGGGAGTATATATAAACAAGCCAAAGCTTCTGCCTTCCAGAGATGATAATGTAATGGGGAAATAAAAGTGTTCTAACATGTTCCTGTAGTTATGAGTTAATTAAATTGAATGATTTGCTACTTACAAATATCTACTTTCTAATTACCACCAACATCCATAGTTTAGTAGCCTTTACGCTGTGTTGCATGGCAGCTAATGGTTCCATTGAGCTCCCTTGGGTGCAATGCTATGCTGTGGTGGTAGAAGTTGGTGGAATGGGGGAGTTAGAAGGGCTGAGCTGATAGGTCCCTGGGTAATTTATCCTAAATTTGCCTGAACGGCTTTGACATTACATGTTTTATATACTGGGCTTCTTCATAAGGTTCATCTGGGGGAAGACAACCAGCTCTGCAACTAAAAAATTTAAATCACTGGATTATGCAACAATAATGAAACATTCAGGCTTGATGGCTGGGCACTCAACTAAATGCTTTGTGGTCCTGCAGCAACCAGAAATTACCTCCCTCATTTGAAAAGCAGTATTGAGATTGACTGTGGTCACATTTTGAGAGTGAAATGGTTGTTAGGCCACCCACTTGTTTGCCAAGACAAGGAACCTCTGTAGAGGGAATGAGTGAACATTATAGAAATTGTCCTTTCATTTTGTCATTCGAAGACTCTTGACAAGGCAGATCAGGCTGTAAGAAAGGAGATGCAGCCCAAGCCAGGTGGTGATCCAAGGGCCAGGAAAGAGTGTTCTTAAGCAACTTGAGGCCAAGTCCCACGCAACTAATAATTGTTTCAAGGGGAATAAATTGCCAAGAATGAAATATGTTAGTGGGGTCTGTACTTATTTTTAGTCCCTTCAAATTACTCACAACATGAATAATACCACGAGCAGTTGAGTCATGTACGGAGTTTGGAAAAGGTAAAAGAATGAAAACAACCAAAAAAACCAGCTAAGCTCTGTGAAATGGAAAATGAGATTTCCATCTAGGATGAGTGATGCGTTACACAGAAAGCATTTCTGAGCAAAAGCTTTGGGGCCACTTGTTTTGGTTTGGTTTTTAAGTGGGAAAATGGGCCAATTGGTCCTATAGAACATTCCCACAAAATTTGTCATTCTGGCACGTGATTCAATATAGGCAGCAGGGGATGAGAAAAACCACATCTGAAATGCCTCCTCTCATTGATGTTACCTGGGCTCTTTCAGCCTGATTGATAAGAGAAAGAGCCCTTGTCTGCAGAAAGCGTTTACCCTTCTGAGAACTTCTTTTCTGTTCCTACTCACTGAGAGAGCAGAAGGAAATCAGCATTAGTCCCAGCTGCCTTCGGTGCAGCATCAAGCTTCCACTATTGTGATCGTTTCAGAATGTAACACAAGACTGCTTTTGAGCCAGTTTTGCTTCCGGCAGTGATGCAGTCATCAAGTAAGTATCTAGAAACTCCTATAAGGCTCTACCCCAAAAGTTCAGGGCCTTCCCCCCGCACCGAGCCAGTCAGCTCACTAAGATAGCCATTGGCACTGAACCTCTCAAAACTCCAGAAACCAGAAGCCATGGCCCTCCTTCCCTTTTCTGCGCTTCTCCCTTCCCCATCCCCCATGCCCTACTTTCTTCATAGCTACTAAGTGCGCTCTCTGGAATGTTGGAAGGTGAGGATTTAGGTCTGGGCAACCTGTTAAAAATATGAATTGTTACCATGAACTCTGAGTGGCCTTTCAGCTTTGCTGACAGAAATTTACTCCATGTAGACCCCCCCCCCAAAAATTAAGCAGGTAAGGTCATTTGGAGTTGAAACAAGCATGCCGTCGGTGTGTTTGAAAATGAAATTATAATTAACCTGCTGATGGCTGTGAGGTGTTACCTTGAACTCTGTGTGGCCTCTTGGCACAGCGGCTGAACTTGCTTTATTGAATACCCAGAGACCTGAACAGGTGAAATCAGGATATGTCCGGGGCCAAGTGTACTTTTAGAAGGAAGATTATGTCTCTTTTAGTGCCGATTGTAAGAGAGTTGAGGATTAATTGAGCAGCGCTAATCAGAAAATAAAAATGGGTTTTGACCATCCATGTCTTCATGAAGCATAGAATTTGTTAAAACTGCTGAGGGAAATGACTCTACTTGCCCACTTTGTGAATTGATTTCTTAAGTGCTGAGAGGTTACCAGACCTGAAAGTGGCCCAGGAAGAGTCTTGCAATTTGGAAATCACCGATCAGCTACATATTTAGGAAAACATTCTAATTACCAGCTGAGAGCTATGGAGTGTTGGTTGAACTCCAAGTGGTCTGTTGACACATGGGCTGGACGACTTTCTGGAACTATTAAAAAATGAAGTAGGCAAAATCCTCCAGCAGTAACTTAGCATTGTTAATGACTAGGAGGGGTGGTGGGGTCATTTATGATGTAGAGTGAATGGGTCCGAGATAAACTATAGCTCTTTGTTGTCCGTGAAATGTCATCTGAAAGTCAGTGTGTGGCTTACTGCCTTATATCATCAACAGAACTGCAGGATGGTGCTGCAGTTATCAAGTGTGTACTAGGTTAAGGGAATACCATCAACTGATTTATTGCTAGAGTCAGTCATGAGCTACACCTTGTCACACCTTGTGCTTTAAACTGGCAAGAAATCCATCCCATCTCTGGTCATGCTGAATAAAAAAGAAATGCGTCATTCTGTTGCCCGCATCTTTACATCTCTTCCCTCTAATTATGTAACAGCATTCCATGGTAAAGTCACGTTTTATTTTGGGATCCTCCTTGTTTGGCAGAGAACACTATCGTTAGACTAAACAAACCATTTAGTTCACTTTGTGCTTGTGACGGGCTGGCTAGAATGAGTGCTCTTGTTGGCTTAATAAACAAAGAATAATAATCCAAAATGGGTTTCATTGCTGGATGGAAATGTTCCATTCATAGGATTGGAATGATCTAATTATTCACATCTCTGCTTAGTGTAAGTGTTAAATGTATACTTCACACTGAGGTTTTCCTATATCAGAAGAGTTTTCAGCGAGGACACAAATACAAGTACTCTTGGCCTTCCCAACTCCTCTTTTAGTGGCAGACGGTTGTATGCTCTTGTAATTCTTGTACAACTCTTAAATGATGAGGAAACTCACAAGGTGCTAACCAGTGAGGCGCATTTATCTCAAGTTAATGTCATTTCACTTGGTTGGTGATTAAATTTCAACATTGCTAACAGACTAGAGGAATCTGTGTCTTTTGGAAAGAAGTTGCCCATTTCTTGATTGGATTATTTGTTCTTTGGGTGTTGAGTTTGATAAGTTCTTTGTGCTTTGTATTTGTCCATTGTGTTTCATCTCAGTCAAATGTACAAGCTTAGAAGTTGACAAAACCCTTATTACACTAGCATAATCATGGAGGCTCGATGTCCCCAGATATTGGCTGCCTACTCCCGCTTTGGGATGCCATGTAGATTTTGGTGGACTTCTGTGTGACTTGATCTATCTGCCTTAACGTCTTATTTCTCTTGTTTCCCCACTGGTCTGATAGGTGTTGTCTGTTTCCCCAGTACGTCATGTTTCTAGCCTGTAGTTAGAGGCTTCACACTTTATTTGAGCTGTTTCTGCATTCTGGGATGCTCACCCTACCTGAGCTTCTGTGGTTTCTTCGTTCCTTCCTGCCTTCTCCATGAAGCTTCCCTCACCATTACATTCCAATCTCTGAACTCTTTTATTGATTTTCTGTAGCACTCCTAACGGTGGCGGGTATATAACAAAACTTGCACAAGTGCCCACGTTTACCAGAAACTTTGTCGTAGGTATTTTGCACACTTGTCTCAATATCCCTTCTGTTTCTGCATGATAAGCCCCTCTTCCCCCCTGCAATTGCTGCCAGCCTTTCCAAACTAAAAATTTGATTGATTGTTCTTCTGCATACAGCTCTTCAGGAGTTGTCCACTCCAGAGAAGAAGGTGGGGCTGTGGGGGAAGCCCTTGTTTTTAAGTGCCTTCTCAGACCAGCCCCTGCGGGCCTTCCCAGCTGTCTCTTCTACCGCTGCCTTGGTGTACCCACACAAAATTTGTTGCTATTCAATGAATACAAAGTTTCTTCCTTTTAGCTAGGCACTTACTCCCCTGGCAAACATTTACTCAACTCTTAAGGCTCAGTCAGATATTTCCTCTTCTGGGAAACTTTTTCTGACTTTCTCAGGAAGGAACTGGCCAGCCCTCTGCACCTCCTTAACACCTTACACAAAACTCTAGCATAGTGTATCATACCATACTGTATTTATTTTCCTATATATCTCCTCTACTAGCTGTGAACTAGTTAAGATAGACTGCTGTCTTTGTCATTTTTAAATCCCTAGCTCGGTTCTTGGTACATAGCCCCTGTTCAAAAATGTTTGTTGAATGAATGAACAAATAAACTTTTTTTTAATGGAATTAAAAGAAAGCCAAATGATTTCCAGTGAGAGAGTGCTTATAAATTATTTTATGTCTATAGATTCCTGCGTTTGTGTTGATAAATGAGCTTCTTGCTAAGCGGACTTAGGTGTATGCCCTCTTTGTATTTCAGGAGAGATGCAGTCCCTTGACACGTGTCTTGACCATGGGTACTTGACTTGATAAAGTCTCCTGGTATGAGTGGAAGTGATTATTGCTATTGTTAATCACACCTGGATTCTAAAGTAGGTCAGATGGGTGTAAGGGCAATTTGACTGTAACCAGAAAAGGGGAGTCTTTGGTCTCATCTTGTACCTTCTTTTTAAAGCGATATCAGTTTCAGAAAATGAACACTTTTCCTTAGCATTTTGCAATATTTTCGGCCAGGATCTTAATCAGAGGGAAGCAGTCGGTATTCCCACCTGCTCTGTAGTTATTCTCTAGTAGGACCCAAGCAATAGCCAGTTCTATCCAAAACTAGCATAAAATTACAGTGCTGCTAACATTCTATTCAGGGCCAGCCACAGGGCCCCCCTTGTCAGCCAACCCTCAGTCCCAAAGTCCTGAAACACAGACTCTTGAAATTTGATCCTATGTTTCTTTCTCTGTCACTGAGAGTTGTTCTACTCTCCATGGCTCTTTAAGCAGGTAATAGAAGCAGTTGAGGAATAAATAAGGGAGGACCGCCATTTTATTGGAGAGTAAAACCAGGCATGCCGAGGTTACGTAGTTTGCGAGATGACGTTGGGTAGGTTCAGGTACAGGTCAGTGCAGTGGTGAGGAAAGCACCCAGGGATCCTTCACACATAGTGCCCTGACTAAACACCCATCTCCTCCACCCTGGGCAGTTTAACTTGCACCAGTGATCCCAAGGATTTTCTGAATGAATTACCATAATTGGACTTAATTCAGGAAAGGGATGTTTCCTGTACACACCAAACAAGCTGCGTACTGGGTTCTTTTACCTTAGATGACAGGGAGGAAGAAACCCAACAGGAAATACATCTTTGCAAATTAGAAAAGTTGATGAGCTAAGTTCTACAAACATTGGGCACTGGTCCAAAGTGAACTCCTAGTGACCCCCTGGCACCTTGGCTCACCTCCTTGCACTTCACAGCCAGAAGCATACCAGGCGGATTCACTTTCTTACCTCCCTGATAAGGCAGCAGGACTTTGCCACACCCAGGCCCACATCCAATCTCCTTTCCTTCTTCCCTGACCCCAGGTCTGATAAAAATCCAGGGTGATAATGCTATTGAGGTACAGGCTATAAACCATATCACTATGTACGTAAGTAGAGGGAGGGGAAGGGGGGAGGAAAAAGCAAAGGGAAAAAAAAAGAAGGCCAAATGGAGAGTTCAGCCTCACCTCTGGGTGACCTTGGCAGCATGTGGCGTGGAAGGGAAATTGCCAGGAACTTGCAGCCTTTTTTTGAGCATTGTTTTGACTTGGCTTTGCTACAGAGCAACTTTGGGGGACTGGGGCAAAAAATAGGTCATTGTGAACTGCAGGTGCAGTTTTGATCTTGAACTATAATCTGTTGCGGTATATGTACAAACCCAGAAGTATTTATCAAGATGAAAATTGAAACTTTTCCTCATAAGTACTCAGACCACTTTACCTCATACTAGCACCAACATCGCGAGGTTTTCTCCCCCCCCAAAATGGAAGGGTGGAGTGGGGTTCTTACCCTCCCTCCCCTGCTGTCCCCTTCCTCCTTCTGTGCCTCCTCTCTTCTTCTCTCCTGTCTCCCTTCCTCCTTCAATCTCTCCTCTCCCTCCTGCTCTCCCTCGTTCTCTCTCTCTCTGTCTCTCTCTCCCGTCCCCCCCCCCACTCCTGCCTTCACGCCCTCCTTCAGTAGACCTCTCTGTTGTGAAAAACCTCATTTGACTACCCCGACTCTCCAGACATCCCCTCAGGAGATACTGATTAATGTAGGCAGACTCACTCAAGGATTCAGTGACAGGCAAGATGTTCAAGAGGCTGGCGTTTTTAACTGTTACTCCAAAGTAGACAGAGCATTCACCATGATCTTCGCCTACTTAATTTAAACTCTTGAGAGAATGCAGACCAGAATGCAGAAAGAATATCTCCCAACAAATGAAAGGGGGAGAGTTTAAAAACCCTTATTCTTGGCCTCAATCATGTCACTTAATCCCTCCCACCATCTGTTTCCTCATTTTCTGAACGTAATAGGAAACATGTCAAAGCACCTGGCTGCTAAAGTGATAGGCACTGTCTCTGGACTGAGAGGAATATCTGGAGCAATTTTGTACTTGGGAACTGTTAGAGAACATCGTTCGGGTTGCTGATTTCTTCCTTCAAAACTCTTCCATGCACATCCAGAAGATTAAGACACCAGAGGTTTAAATTTCAGCAAGAAACATTCAAATGAGCCTAGTAGTGCCCTGCCACCTATTTGTCCAGAGAAGGAGCCAATTGAGTGAGGCTCAATACAAAGGAAAATTAGTTTTGCTCATTTTCTGATCGTTGTGAGTTTTGAAGATTAATAACTGTAGGAAAATAAGGTATCTGCTACTGATACTTTTTTGGACAGGAAATGTTTTTGAGAAACATAAATAGCTAAGAAAAGCAGTTTTATGTTTTCAACAGCAACATAGGATGTGTTCAGGATAGTGTGGGTGAGAAGGTGGGAAAGGGAGGATGGGCGTGCACATGGACCCCACTTGAGGTTTCTTCTTCAGAGTTTGTGATCTGAAGAGGTCATTTTTCGTAATCTTTCATTTCGTAGCTTTATTGCTATTTGGAAGAAAGATACATAGAGCATTGTCTCTCTTTCCAAAGAAAGTGAGACTTAGAGCAGACAGATATCTTAGGACCACCTGTTAGCCTTCATTTAGGACTCCTGGAGCCTCTTATTCAGGATGGGGTCCCCTGAGACCACTCCCACCGCTTCCCGGCCGCTTAGACTGAGTAGCAGCCATCCTCACCCCAGAATTTTGTCTACCTGGGGGTTTCAGCTGCTGCCAACAGGAAGCCTCACATTTCTGTGATCTCTGGAAGCCAGGTTCCCAGAGGGAACTGTGATCCAGAGTTGCTACCAGCTACACCTCTGCAGTTCTAGGAGCCTAAAATATCCAGACCACTGCTAAACAGTGATTCTCAGTGATGATGGGAAGGCACGGCGGTTTGGGGCACAGCTAGAAGGCCTCTTATCCCCGGTCACCACCTCACATCCTGTACTTGTTCACCTCTTCATATGCCCCACGATCATGAGGGGCATGTCCCATCTTCATCACGTACATAAAATTAACCAAAGAGTGGTTAACTTTTAAAAGCCCTCAATCAATGCTTCCTCATCCCTTTCATTTTCCTTACCCATTTGAGTATTTCCTACATGCTAGGCAAAAACTAAGCAGGGTATCCATTCATTATCTCAAGTAATTTTCCAAAGATTCTGTGAGATAAGAAGTATTTCTGTTTTATAGCTGAGGAAACTGGTGCTCAAAGTGGTTAAGCAGCTTAGCCAGACTCCCACGAAATGGCTGAACCAGGAGTCGAACTCAGATCTGTCTGATGCCAGAGCTACTCAGTTGTGATGGTGTTCTTCTGCCTCCGCTCTCCAGTGGCCTTGTCAGGAACCGGACTAGCTGAGCGGCAGGCTCGTGTCTGAAATAGCAGACATTCACTCAGATAGCTATCAATTCTCCGCCTTTAAGTTTCAGAGGAAACATCAAGCAGTGCTAAGTCTTCATTTACTTTAGAATGCCTTGACATCCAATAGATAGAATTTTCCATACCTCAGAATAAATATGGTCAAGTGATTGGCCCCTTTGAGACCTAATGTTTTTTGAGAAATTTAAATATAACAATATATTTCTGCTATCCAGACTTAAAAATTCAAGATTTTTTTGGTCTGTTTCATCTTTTATTTTAAAATCTGTACAATTGGCAAGAAGAAATATAAAAAGAAAGGAAAAAGAATTAAATGAAAACAAAAGAAGCAAACACTAGAGTATATTTCATCCCCAGGCCTAGATAGGCCCATTTTTTCCCCTTTAAAAAAAAAAAAAAAAAAACTTTTGTTTTTAATTTTAATTCCAGTATAGTTAACACACAGTGTTTATATTAGTTTCAGGTTTACAATATAGTGATTCCACAAGTCTGTACATTACTCAGTGCTCATCATGCTAAGTGCTCACCTATGTCACCCATCCCCCCACTCACCTCCCCTCTGGTCACCATCAGCTTGTTCTCTGTAGTTGATAGAGTCTGTTTCTTGGTTTATCTCTCTCTCTCACTCTCTCTTCCTTTGCTTGCTGTTTCTTAAATTCCACATATGAGTGAAATCATATCATATATGTCCTTCTCTGACTCACTTAGCATTATGCTCCCTGGCTCCATCCATGTTGCTACAAATGGCAAGATTTTATTCTTTTTTGTGACTGAGTAATATTCTATTGTGTATATATAGATATATATCTATATATATCTATATATAGATATATATATCTCCATTCATCTATTGATGGGCGCTTGGACTTCTTCCATAATTTGGCTATTACAAATAATGCTGCAATAAACATAGCAGTGCATGTATCCCTTTGAATTAATGTTTTTGTATTTTGGGGGTAAATTTCCAGTAGTGTTCTATTTTTAACTTTTTGAGGAACCCTCATAGTGTTTTCCACAGTGGCTCTAGGCAGTTTGATTCTTGATGTGAATTTGATCATTTATTCTTTCAGCTTTTTTGTTTAAGCCATATATGAGTACCTATGAATAATATAGAATGTTACCTTGTGTGTTTTCTAAATTTATGTATGTAGATCACACTACGTATTATTCTGCAACATTTTTTTTCACTCGATAGTATTTTTAAGATTTCTCTGTTCCAATAAGGAGGTCTGATTTGTTCCCTTTATCTGTTGTATAGTATTCCATTATATTAATATGCCACATTTTATCATCCTTTCACCTATTGAAGAACATTTGAATTGTTTCCATCTTTTTGTTGGTATTGTTACAAGTAGCATTTCATGGAACATTCTTATGCTTGTTTCATTGTGCATGCATATAACTGTTTCTTGAGAATTTTTACCTAAAGGTCTACCTAGAAGTAGAATTACTAGGCTTATTGGGTCCTGTCTTGATGCACATGAGATTTTTATTTGGTTGAGGTGACCCTAAGTGAAGCCATAGGTGCATGTTTACAGTGAGAGAAGAGTGGGGAAAATGTCAATGCAGAATATAGAAATGAGAGCCTCTGGGTCCCCTGGCTGTCTATACCATTGTTCCCATTCAACAGACAGAATGGCAGTCTTCAACTTTATAGGCAGGAGAGATCAACATGGCTTAGTTGATTACATGCAGCATCTCCTCTTTATTGGTACATTGTCCTTCTTTTTTTATACTGAAGGATAGGCCCATTTCTTAATTCAGAAAAAGGAAATAAAATATCGTCTGCCCAGAATTCAAACAGCAGCCAGCTCTGTGGTGTCCTAAGCAAACTGCCTTTGCGATCTTCCTAACATTGTGACTGCCTGTCAGAATGCTTTGTCGCGATGCCTGCAGCAAAACTTGAAAGGGAGAAACTTTCCCTTCGCAGGAGTGGCTGGGAACAGTGAGGCTGTGCATTGTCTGGGCATTCTGCTGTATGTATAAAGTATTTCTTTACCTTATTTAGTGGCTAAGGCTGTGACTTTATCTTCTTCTAGCTCATTTTCCAGCGTAACAGGATAAGACCACTCCTGCCATTATGATTTACCATGCAGTGAACAATGAGGGCTTTTGGATTGCATTTTATAGAATTGCTTTATTCAGCCCTTCCTCCCAACCCCTTTGGGAAAGAATTGACAGTTTCTCTTTTGGATTTCTCAGTGAATTCAGCATTCCTAGATTTGGTTTCTATTTGTTATTTGGCTTGTAAAATCCACTGCTTTGGGGATAAGAATGGCTTGCGTCCAGCATAATAGTTTCTTGCTTACTAGTCTACCCGGTGACAGGAGGGAAAGGACAGCGTGGCTTACCCTGGCCTTATCTCAGTTGTTCTTTGCATATTCTGCTCCAAATATAGCAGCGCGCCCTCTCAAACAAACGGGGACTGAGTGTCACTTCTGACCATGGAGCAGCCTCTTCCCAGCAGCCCATCTGCAGTCATGGAAAGTTCAGGTGTATCAGAGTCCAAGTACTGACAGGGCTGGGCAGGCCAAGTGTGGCACGGGTGGGCAACCATCCTCCATTAACCTGCACCGGCAGCCCCTTACACAGGACTGCCCACGCGAGGGGCCACATAATCTCAGAGAGCACATTTATTTCATTGGCAGAAGGAGAGTTTCTGTGGGATTTTTTTATTATGGGATTTCTGTGAGGATTTCATGGAATTTTCAATCTGATGGCAAAGGTAAATTAGTCCCAATTGTAAATTATCCCCCAGTTTTGGAATTTACTTCAGAGGAAAGGCTTCATTTCAGGTGTGTTTATATTGTGTGCATCCATTTTCTCTCATATCAGCATAGTTTGTTTACTGTCTGCGTGTTCGTCTTTTTAACATTAGTTGCCGAGCAACTTAAAGGCAGTTCTTTTTGTGTGTGAATTTCACTTTTCATTGCCTTTTGTCTTGTTGATTTGCAGTAAGTATATATATTGAATTAATTCCATATGTATTTTGAGGGCTGAATACAAAGAAAGCACATAAGCCAGATCCCAACCAGAATGCCTATTTTGCCCAGTGCGCCCCCAAAATTTTAACCACCGCTCCAGAGGTGATATACATTACTTCATTTTACACCTTTGCTATCTGTATTTTGATATTGAAAATTCTGATTAAAAGGTGAGTGCAGTGCAGCTTATATGCCAGGGCTTCCCCCACCCCACTATCTGCTGCCACCGCCCAGGCCAATATTTAATCGTATCAAATTTCTTTATGATTTATTTGTAAGCTGTCTGTAATGTCAGGGAATACTACTGCCCAGACAAGGAAGTGTTGGGATTTTAGTTGGGAACTGCAGCAAACCTGTCTGGACCTTGCTGGGCCTCTTAAACAAAGACCAGAGGGTACTCATATGCTTTGATCCTCTGCTACTAGATCCTTGAAGACCTTTACCCAGAGAGGCTGCCTACGAGTACATCTCCTTTTCCTTTGTGGACAGGAGTGGAGATCCTGGGAAGGGAATTAACCTGACCTAGGAGAAGGAAGTTCTTAATCCTAAAACTCATCATTTTCCATTCATTCCTTTTATTATCACAAAAATTCTGTTATCTGTGTTGCAGAAACCTTTTTCCCCCCCTATCCAACAGGCTATTTTCATTGTGATGCAGGGAGAGAATACTGACCTGGGAATCAGGAGATCGATTTCCTATTTCTATCTCTGCTACTATCTGCTTGAGTAAATGTGAGCAAGTAATCTTACCTTTCCTGTCAACTGTAATTGGAGGCAGTATGCAATGATAATAAGCCCATACCTGAAGCATTGCATTTGATCTAGAGCACCACATTTTAAGCAAGACACTGATAAAAGTGCATTTAGAGGAAAAATTTAAGCAGGCTATCAGGAGATCTGAAAGCCCTGTTTAAAGAACTGTGACTATTTCAGCCTGGAAAAGAGGAGACTCAAGATTCATGATATCCTGCTTCAAACTTACGAAGACCTAACTTGTAGAGAACTATGAATAGAACCTTATTGCTGTTTTGCTAACTAGGACCCATGATTAGAAGTTAAAGGGAAGCAGATTGCCTCAATATAAGAGAAAACCTTGTCAACAGCTAAAGCTCTTAAAAATTGGAGCAGACTGTGTTTCCTATAACTAGAGCCATGCATGCAGAAAACAGATTCACATTTATAAGGGATGTTTCATATTGGGTAGCAAATTATACTAAATGATTCCCAAGGTCCCTTCCAAAGCTAAAGGTCTATGGTTTTGTGTATAGAGAAACCCAAACTCCTCCCAGCCTTCAGTCCTATGACCTTAAAAGATCTATAAGTTTTAACAAACCTTTCTTAAAATCTCAAGTATGAGAAGAATAGATAAGACATGTTGTTTTATTACTTTCCAATCTGGCAGAACTTCTCGGTCTCTGATATGATCACCAGTTCCCTGGAGGGGGTGCTCCAAGCATGTTCTTCCTCTGCTGCCCCCCCCCCCCGCCCAAGCACATCTGCCACTTTTTCCCTTCTTCTTAGTGATTTTTTTATTTCTTTGAATCTTTACAGGTGGTAGCAATTTTGGTTCATCTGACTTGATGGTATGAAATTCTAAATAGTTGGGGGTCATTTGGAGTGATTACTTTTTTCTTTGTATTCTGGGAGCCTGGGGGAGTGTATTTGGAGCTGCTTAGTTCATAGTCCTTGTCAACATAAACTCTTTATTCATCTTCCCATCGCTCTGAAGAACAGACAGAGATGGTTCAGGATATCACAGATGTCATGCAGACACATACATACTCAAGCAGAATTATAGTAGTCTCTAAACTGGATAAACTTAATAACTTTTCTCTTTCTAAGTCCGTGGTCTAAGGAAAAGAAATTCCATAGATTATCACCAGATAGAAAATAAGGCCAATTTTGGTGGAGTACATCTCACAAATATAATAATCTCAAAATTATTATATATAATTATATATATATAATCTCTAATTGGAAATCTGTTGAAATATGCTCTTGCATGTGGGAATATCTTCACCTTACCATCCCCCCAAGGATTAAGTTACCAAGAATTGCAGCTATTATGAGGAAATTGCCAAAATCTTCTCTGTTCTCTTATCAAATTATCTGGATGGCTGGGGGGTTTTGGTTTTGTGTGTTTTTGTTGTTGTTTGGTTTTTGGTTTTTTTTTTTACTCACCCCGCTCCCCTTTCTGAAATCTGCTGGAGCCCATATTTTATACAAAATTTTTTTCTATTAACACTTTCAGGGTGTTTGAAATCCTGTCTAGATCATTGGCCATGGGGCAGGGAAAGGGAATCTTTGAACTTGATCTGTGTGGCAACATATTTTTTAAAAATCTCTTCCAACTTCGCAGAAGTTGTGCTGGTGACTCCCTGTTCATAATTGTTGCCTCACATATTCAGAACTGGATATGACTTCTGTTATGCTACCAGCTAGTTACAAAGCCTGAATTTTCAGAAGTAAATTGCCATTCTTTCTTAATGCCCCCATCAGGCTCACCTCACCCTGTGATACTGATGAGAGACCACCAGACTCCATGGGCCACAGCATTCCCCTTAGATATGTACAGAGTTCAATTTCCTTCATATATCTACATTTCTATAATGTGTAATCTATAATACTGCTTTATTATTATATATAAACTTTATTATATATAAACTTGAAGGGAGAGTTCAACCACTGCTACTCTTCCAAGGCAAAAGAACCCAGAATGACATGCTGGGGGTGACACCAGCTGGAGCTGAATAGCTCAGTCAAAAATGGGCTGATTAGAGCAAGCAAAACTCTCATACATTATCGATGGGAGTCTAAAATGGTACAAGCACTTTGGAAAATTGTTTGGTAGTTTCCTGTGAAAGTAAATAAGTATTTACCTTATAACCCAGCAATTCCAATCCTAGGTATTTATCTGAGATGAAAACATGTCCACAAAAAGACTTTCAAAAGGACGTTCATGGTGACTGTATTCATAATTGTAAAAAACTAAAATATCCAAAGTGTCCATTAGTAAGAGAATAGATAAAATATTGTATATTTGTAGAATGAAAGTGAAAACTGCTAACACATACAACAGCATGGATGCATCTCCAAAACATCATACTGACTGAAAGAAATCTTATGCAAAAGAGGACAAATTTTATGCTGTTGTTTATGTGAAATTTTAAAGTAGGTGACTGTCTACTGTATAATACTCATGGACCAAGCAAAACTAATCTAAGGTAGAAAAAAATCAAAACAGTGGGTGCCTCTGAAGGGTAGGGACTGAATGATGGAAACATTTTCTCTCAAGAGGGGTTTGGGCTACACATTTGTGCATTTGTCAGAGCTCATCTAAAATGTACACTTAAGACTTGTGCATTTCATCATATGTAAATTTTACCTCAAAAGGAAAAGGTGATCTGTAAACAAATATCAAGTGCTAGTTAATGATATGTAGGATGAAATGGTCTATAACTTACTTTGAAATGAATAAAAAAAAGAATGATGAATATATGTGATAAACAAATATAGTAAAATGTAAACAGTAAAACTTAGGGGGTGGATATATGGATGTTCACTGTTAAATTGTTTCAATTTTTCTGTGTGGCTGAAATTTTTCATAAAATGTCGGTGGCGGGGGTTGGGAAGCAGTAACAGCTGCCGGGACAAGAAAAGCCAAGCTAAAAGTTTCAGTGGAACAATTATTGTCTCAGTCTGTATATATCAGGGCCTTCTGATACTATTATTATTAATTCACTCATTCATTCATTCAACAAACATTTCTAGAGCTATTCTGCATCAAGCCCTAGTCTAAGTGCTGGGAATGCTAGGATGAAAGAAACATAAACCCTGCCCTGGAGGAGCTCACAGTCTAATGGGCGAGATCAGAGATGCTTTCCTAGAGTTCATGCTCGACATTCCATAAAGAAGGACAGCTCTGTTTTCTTGCTGTCTTTGTCTCAGGAGTCTGAGAATTTAAAAAGAAATAATTGAAAGAATGCTAGGCCATTTAGGTTTAACGGATATATAAAAGTCTAACCACAGATAGGCTCTTCTTTTTAAACTACATAAAGACTCCAAATGTGAAATACAGTGAGTGAGCCAACCGCCTCCTGAAAAATCTCAGGAAGGAAGTTCCCAGAGGGTGTCCTTTTTCCGGGACCTAACGCAGAACTGTGGGAAGAGTCCCAGCTGCCTGATTGAGATATTTCTGTGCCCATTTAACTTAAGCTCTTCAAAGAGTCTTCAAAGAGACTGGAGTTGTAGGAATTGGAGTACTGTCTGGGACCCTGTGATCCCTCCCCATCAGCCTCCTATCGTTCTGTGACTGTGGAGGTTGTGGGGACCAGCCCAGCCCTGAGAAATGGGGTGGTTTAGAGGGAACAGAAGAAATAACCCCTGCTTTGATCTCCTTCAAGATAAGGAGGCATCGGTGTTTCACTGATCTTTTTAGGTCTTCCTAATTCTGCAGAATTCACAAATCCTGTCTTCATAAGGATCTTCTGGCAGCTGACAGACATGGAATTCAGACTCTGTGTGTTAACAGGCCTTGTTAACACTCTGTATTCTGCTAATGGTAAACATCAGAATAATACATTTCCTTCAGTATTGACTTAATGACCCAAGATTGATAGTTTTCATTCTGCTAACATTTGGTTTACTTAGGATCAACTAATTTTAATGATTAAATTTAGACTATAATACAAATGTGGTTTTCCCAACCCTGATACTGCAGTTAGAGATTAAATTCAGGAGGGGGAAAAAAAGTTAATCTGGAGAGCCTAGAAGATAACCCAAGTTAGGTTTAAAAACAAACAAACAAAAACCACATTTAGTCAAACTGGGCCTTTTCTAAGAAAGAAGATGTGTTTTATTTTATTTCTTTAAAGCCGTGTGACTTCTGAAAGATGGAAAAGATTTTGTGAATATTATTCTCAGATGTGACAGATCCATGTTGGCAAGACTGGCTTATATGCAGACACTTTGAACAATACCTGTTTCAGTTGGCCTGTGTCATGTCACATATGTGCTTTCCCTTTGTGGAGAGAAAACACTTTGCACAGTCATTTTGTTACCGGGACATGATGAGATGGGACAGGAGGGAGTCAGCTTAGGGACAGTGACTGGTTATTTAGAACAAAGGATATTAAGGGTGACTTTAGGCCTAAATTCCATGCCCCTGGAACCTGGAATAAATAGGTTCCAGATACCTGATTTTACATTCAGCCTCTCCATGTTCACAAATACACGCAGTCTAGGTTATGCAAGTATTTAAGTGCTAAAAACTATGGGAATAGGTCTGTAATATAATATAAAATTTGGCATGAGAAGAGATTTATTTAGGAATCATCTAGCCCTGTGATTCCCAAACTCGGTTGGTCCTGGTCGGAGCTCAGCGATTCCGAGTCAGCAGGTTGGACAGGGGTGGTATGGTGAGGGCTGGGAGTCTGTAGTTTGAAGTGAGCTTTTCATGTGATTCAGTTGGTCAGCCAGTTTTGAACTATACTCACCATACTTATCATCCCCACTCTCAGGTTTACAAGTGGGGCAACTAATGGCCAGAGAAGTTGGGACTTGCCCAGAGTCAAACAGCTAAAGCCAGAGCTTGAGCTCCAGGCTCCTAATTGTCAACCCCCAGTGTCTTTTCACTCTCCCTTGTAGCAACAGTTGCAAAGGCCATCTGTTTCATACTTTTTCTTTGAGCGGAAATCACAGAAGTTCTGTGACCTTTAGGTACCGTATCTGCCAAACGGTTTGGTGAGGTCTCAGTAGCTGTATTAGTTTCCTATGGCTGCCGTAACAAACTACCACTAACTTGGTGGCTTAAAACAACAAATTTATTTTCTACCATTTTGGGGCCCAGAATTACAAAATCAGAATGTCAGCAGGGTTGTGCTCCCTCCAAAGCCTAAAGAAGAGACTCCTTCCTTGCCTCTTCCAGCTTCTGGAATCTCCAGGGGTTCCTTGGCTTGTGGTTTGCATTAGCTCCCGTGTTTGCCTCTGTATTAACATGGCCCTCACTTCTCTCCATGCCAGTGGATTTAAGGCTCACCTGTTTAATCCAGGAATGATCTTGTCTTAAGATCCTTCACTAAGTTACAGCTCACCTTGAGGTCCTTAACTTAATAAATCTACAAAGACTCTTTCTCCAAATAAGGTCATATTCATAGGCACTGGGAGATGGGACCCTCATTTTAAGGGTCACCATTCAACCCACTACTGCAGTTGACAAAAGTAAGGGGAACACATTATTTCTAAAGCTCCCTTCTAGAACCACAATCTGTGATTTTCAAGTATTTTCATTACTGAAACTATTAATAGTATTTTTAATTGTGTCAGTATGCTTTCTGTGTATTATTCAATTCTCACAACAACTTAAAAAGCAGGTATTATTATTGCCATTGTACAGTTGAGAAACTGAGGCTCAGATGTGGGAACTGACTTGGTCAGAGTCACAAAGTATATGACAGAATCTAGATTTGAATCTAAGTCCATCAGATGATAAAGCAGAAATTTTTACTCTTTATATTGCCTCCCAATATTTTTTTCAGACTGTAGCTTATAAGGAGCAGTATATCTCTGCTATGATATCTGAAGGCAGTAGGGATATATATTCCATCAGCCCTGCAACCAACCAACCAACCAACCAACACACACGCACACGCACATGCACACGCACACGCACACACACACACACACAGCAAGAAGAAAGAATGCCTACATAAGGGAATAATGGCAGACATTTCACCTTTCTTTATATAAATTCAATTAAATAAAATTGTATACTTTCCCAAAATAGCTATAACCCCTTCTGTGGCTCTGATGCCCTTCTTCCTTTTCCTGTGCTCTAATAGTAGTCAGAAGTTATCAGCTTGAGGGATAATGCAACATGTTTATGGGGTGAGGGGATCAATAAAGAGAGAAAAGTTGATTCTGGAGAAAGAGGGGATAATTGCAGGCACAGATCCCTGGAGTGGGCAAAAAGGAGGGGGATTAGAGTACAAGGGAAGGATAGTCCATTCACTGTAACAGAGGGAGAAGTAGAAGATACAGGTATAGATGCAAAGGTGCAAATAGATTTGGCGGTGATGACATAGTGTAAACAAAAATAGCTATCTAACGTCAGTGTTAATCAGGTATGAAGTTATTTAAGCAATACATTTGCTAAATGTTAAATGAAAAGTCCCAAAAATTTTATTTCAGCTATCGCTATGCTATTCATGATTATGTTAGTGGATAAAGTTACAAAAAAGTAGAACTGAGGAAATGCTCAATGAAGTTTGTTATACCCCATGACCAATGCATTTATGCATTTCTCTGTAGGAAGTATCACAATATGAGTAAATGTATATTTGCCTGAGACAGTTGTCTCAAGTGCTATTGAAATGAGGGTTTCACAACTCATCCGTGTCGTTTTTCCTACTTAGAAAAATGAAAATTAAAATGCTATCTTCAAACTCACACCTATATTGCATTAACTTCTTAGCACTTTTAACCATCTTGCAAATGCATACCTTTAGTTTCAAGTGAATAACAGTGGGACTGGATTTGGTTCATATCTATTCCTACACTGAAGGAATCACCCAGTTGACATTTGATAGCAAGTACGTCATTATTATACCCACTTTGTCCGTATAAGCCATTTAAATTAATAATTTCTTTAGAATATTAGACTGTGATAAGCAAATTGCCCTCCCTAAACATAAATTCCCAAGTACACTTCAAACCATTTTCTGTGCCTAGAAAACCTATTCTAAGAGACTGGTTTATAATGAAAGTCTTGGAATTCAAATAGGAAAAATTCATCAAAGAATAAGATCAGGAGCAAGCATGCTAAGGAATAAAGTAGGACGGGGTGGTAGGGGAGAAGGCAACTATGGAGACACTGCCAATATCAAGTAGAAAGTAAGCAAGTGAAGGAATGAAGACCTGTGCCTCTTTCATCTGTAGGAAACAAATTGAAACTGAGTTTTCAATAAGCGATGAGAGGAAAAGGAACCATAAATTGTCCCACAAACCTTAATAGATTTCAAACCAAATAAACATATTAGCTTACAAAAATCTGACTTTTGCAGAGTATGGTAATATCAACACAGTGTTCTCAGGATCAAAAAGGTACTGATCAGTTTGGTTCAACATAATGGAGACCGTAGAGGGACAACACATTATGACTTTGATTGCCGTGCTTGTACAAGAATTTGGAGACTCTTTTCATCCCCACAATTATAAAAATGATTGACACTTGATCGTGGATCCCTCAACTGTGTCACTCAAGCTTTATGTTACTTTCTGATGAAAGAGTTTCTTGAAATAAAACTCAAAAAGTAAAACATCTATTAATTCAAGAAAGCATTATTGAACACTTGTGTGCCAGACATTAAAGATTCAGCAGTAAATAAGCGAGGCCAAATCACTATTTTCAGGAAGCTCACATTTTAATGGATAGTTCTAAATAATATCAATCAAGATTGATCTTACCCTTGATGTTTAACCTAAATAACTTGATAGGCATATTATATTAGGTTGAAAGATATAAAACTTCCAATATTCAACAAAAACAGCAATTTCAGGCAGCTCAACCAGCTATTAATTGGGTGAATGCCTACCTACCATACCAAAGAAGACACACATTTTTTTCTGTGCCATTGACATAGCTTTATTTATTTAAGTATTATTTAAATATTTAGCTTTATTAATTTTTTAAATAGTTTTATTTCTATAAACCAGAAATCACTATAAAGACAAGTTAGGCCATTGGCTTAAATTTATTCACTTATTCAGCAAGCATTTATTGAGCACTTTATCTGTGCCATGCATTCTTCTGTGAGTCAGGGATACAATGTCAAATAAGATAGGCTAGGTCCCCAATGTGGTTACAAGCTGATGGAGACAGACAATAAACAAG
The DNA here is from genome assembly GCF_003265705.2 of Callorhinus ursinus. NCBI lineage: Eukaryota > Metazoa > Chordata > Mammalia > Carnivora > Otariidae > Callorhinus > Callorhinus ursinus. The sequence continues at coordinate 51,292,771 of NW_027397072.1, forward strand.
TGATCATAAAAATAAACAACAAATTATCAGGTAGTGATAAGTTTAAATGAAAATAAACCATATACATTTGAGTATATGGCTATTGATATAAGAAATATCCATTTTGGGAGAAATTTTTACAAATCTTTTTATAAAATTAAAGATAAAGGCCCTCTATATTTTTTGTCTACCATCCATTATACAAGGATCATGCAAAAAAAATTTTTTTTTCCTTCTAGAATTCAGTGCATTTCTCTTTTTGTTTGGTGGCCAGGAAGCCAAAAATCTTTAGTGCTCCATTACAGTGTTAAATTTTCCCAAATTCCCAGTTCATCTTTCTTTCTTTCTCTCCTGTTTTTTGGGGTTTTTGTTTGGGGTGTGTTTGTTTCTTTTTAAGTAAGCTCCACGCCCATTGTGGAACTCAACACAGGACTTGAACTCAACCCCAAGGTCAAGGCCTGAGCTGAGATCAAGAGTCAGATGCTTAAGTGACTGAGCCATCCAGGCACCCCGGGGCGGGGGGCAGTGTTTAATCTAACTTTTTTCTATTTATCTTATGTCCATTTTATATTTTATTATATCTTTTTATATGCTTCTATGTGTTATAATACATTATTATTATATTATTATACTATACATTATACTGACATGTTTATAATATATATTTTTAGTATTTCTGTTTTTCTTATGTATTTTTATTTTCTCATTTCCATTTTTTCTTATTTTCTATTTTTTAATCTTTTTTCTATTTATCTTATTTTATATGTTTTAATATTGCAGGCAACTTTATGTTCTTTTTGGTAGTAGATAGGGTATAAATAGTAATTTAATCAGTAATTTAATAACTATCTCATTTGTTCTACAAATATTTATTGAACGTTTACTATGCTGGGCATAAGAGAGACAGCAATGAACAAGATAGACAAGGTCCATAGAAGGAAATTACAGGTGAAAATAGATTTTTGGTGTACCCAAAGAAATGAACAATTAGAGCTGGATGTTTTGGTGGAACACAATGGACATTTGGGAAGCTGAGGCACCAAGGTAATAATCTTTGAATGAACCTACACTGCATATGGTACATGGTGAAATGGTGAAAATTTAGCCAAATTTAAGCTAAAAAGCCTCTGCCTACAAAGAGCTTAAAGTTCAACAAATCTAGATATAACTATTATTTCTTACATGTCTCTAAGTGCTATTTATGCTAAAATGATGATTTATCAAACCTAGACTGCCAGTCTGTTGCTAAATAAGAACAGAAATCTAAGATTAAAGGAAAGGAAGTTTAGTACCCATACCTGCCCCAGGGACATGGAATTAGAATAATGAAAGATTTCTAACCTATTTTGGGTTGTTACCATTGTTTTTGTGTTCTCTGAGTAGTTCAGGTTCTGGAAGAGGGAATTGGGCAATGTGGAGAAATGCTTCAGAGAGGGACTAGAGGGCCACTGGCAAGCATAGCCATCAACAGAATCACTCCGAGATTTGGTTGTATATTACTAGAGAATCTTTAGTGAGAGGCTCTTCAGGGACAGCTAGTCCATCTCCCCTTCTCCAGACATCCTCCACACCATAAAAAGATAGATGACAGCCTTTCCAACTCCCCAAGATTCTCAAGAAAGAGATCCAAGTTCAGATTCAGAGCATCTTAATATGCCTTCCAAACTTCCTCATAAGATGAATCAAAACAAATCATTAAACGCCTAAAAGTATCAACTCTGACAAAAAACTACCAACTGTCCTTCCCCTCTCCCCACAAAAAGAATCTCATCTATGAGCCAGTCATCATGTTCTGATAAATTTTCAAATTTCCCATGCTTGCCTTCCAAGGCAGCTGTAGAGAAGTTGCTGGGAGTTTACATGAGTAGTTACAGTCACAAACTTGAGCCTGCCAAAAAGTGTCTTAATTTCATAGCAGATCTACGAGGGAGGACTTCTGACATCTGGTTGGAGCTGGAAAGGCCAGAGGTACACCATCAGGTCAGCGTAGTGTATTATCCTTGGGAAACCCTGGAAAGAAGAGCTAGAGGAAGATCAGAAACTTTTAAAAGGCACTAAGCAAACAACAGCATCTGTGTGGTAATGACAGCATCCCCAAGTGTCCTTTTGCTCTCAGGCCGTAGTCTCTGCTGGAATTTTCCCCCTACTATCGTCAACATCCTACTGCTGAACCTTCAAAGACTTCTGGCTTCTCACAGGAGGGGTTGTAATGCCCTGTCTTGTACACATAGTGGTATCATAGAATTCCTGATGTCTGTCCATGTCTTGCCTTTCTGTGTCTTCATTCCTGAGGCAGGCATAAGATTTGACCAAATAACTACACCACAGAAGAGAACCTGCATTTCATTAAATACAAAACATTTATCAGAAAAAATCTCCGGATGTCTGAGTGGCTCAGTTGGTCAAGCATCCAACTCTTGATTTCAGCTCAGGGCATGATCTCAAGGTCGAGCCCCACATCGGGCTCGGCACTCAGCATGGAGTTGGCTTGAGATTCTCTCTCTGTCTCCCTCTGACCCTCCCCTTGCTTGATCTTGTATGCTCTCTCTCTCCCCCCCATAAATAAATAAATAAATAAATAAATAAATAAATAAATAAATAAAGTTTTTGAAAAATTCTCTTCACCTTCTTGATGGTATCTTCTTGATGTTTGCCGTACAGCAGAGTCCTACCTCTGCATTTCTAACTAGCAGGTTTTATTAGTGTCTTTTAGAAATATGTGTTTGGTACCATGTGGGTCACTTTTCTCTGTAGGCAGATAACTGTTGTTAAATTTGGACCACACCACAGGGAACTTTATTTTGGTAACTCCAAAACCTCAACAGAACAGGTTCTTAAAGGTCATCTCTTTCAGCCCCCTGCTTTTATAGATTTACAACAGAAAATGATCTCAGAGAAACGTCATCTAACCTCTTAATGAGTATTCCAGATCTGTGTAGCTCTGTCTCCAGGAATAGGATAACAACTGCTTCCTAAATTAACCTATTCCAGAATGTCAGTCAGTCAGCTACTTCTGAGTACCCACCATATGCTAGGTGCTGCAGATACAACAATGAAGGCTACGGGCCCTCCCTTCACAGAGTTTACAAACAGGCAGTATGTGATGAAGGTGACAGATGTTATGAAAGGGAGAGTGTAAATTACGGAAGCCTAATTTATAGGGACCGAACCTAATCTGGAGGAGTTAGAGATGGCCTTTGTGGAAAAGTAACATCTAAACTGAGACTTGAAGCTGCAGGCTGACAAATACTGGTGCATTGGAGGAACTGAAAGAATGTAGTATGTTTGGAGCTTTGTGAGGGGATAGATGATGAGGTTGTAGGCAGGCTGGATCATGGCTCTGTAGGCCATTTTACATTTTTAATATTTAAAAAATTTTATCCAAAGAACAATAAGCCATTGATCAGTTTTAAGCAAAGCATTGATGTAACCAGGTTTGTTGGGGGTTTTTTTTGGTTTTTAAATCACTCTGATTACAGATTGGGGAAATCAAGAATCAATGGAAGAGGGGCGCCTGAGTGGCTCAGTCAGTTAAGCCTCTGCCTTTGGCTCAGGTCATGATCCCAGGGTCCTGGGATTGAGTCCCGCATCGGGCTCCCTGCTCAGCAGGGGGTCTGCTTCTCACTCTCCCTTCCCCCCCCCCGCTTGTGTTCTCTCTCTCTCAAGTAAATAAAAAAATCTTTAAAAAAAAATGAATCAATGGAAGAGACCAATCTGGAGGTTTTAGCAGTAGTTCAGATGGGTTTTAAAAAAAAAAAGGAAGGAAGGAAGATACCTTGAACCTCTTATAATAGCAATAGAGAAAGAAAAGTGGGTGGGTTAGAAAGAAGTAGAATTGCCAATATTTGACAAAAGATTGAGATGCAAGGAAGAAGAAAGAATCGAGGATATATATAGTGCATAAACCAGGAGTTCTGAGAAGGCTCGGTTTTGTTAAGGTATGTTTAGTTTTTGTTGTATCCTTAGTATGTAGCATATATGAGGTATTTAAATAATTTTTTAATGAATAATTGAATACGTGATCAAACATCCAGATTTCTAGTTTGAACAATTGGCCTGAGAGTGATACTATTTATTTAGATATGGAACAGAAAAGGGGGGAAATATTTAACAGGAACAGGAGTTCAGTTCCTTGATTATTCATGTCTAATTATTAAAGGAGCTATGGTAGATCTAAAACAGACATATTTCACCTTTTAAAAAGATTATTTTTAAGAGAGTCTTAGGTTTACAGAAAAGTTCATCTGAAAATATAGTTCCCACATGCCTCCTTTCCTCCCCTCCCTGCTAGAGCTTCCCCTATTATTTACATCTTGTGTTAGTATTTTACATTTGTTAAATTAAACAAATAATGGTACATTATTATTAACTAAAGTCCACAGTTTAGTTTAGGGTTGTCTCTATATTATACATTATATGGGTTTTGACAAATACATAATGACATGTATGTGTCATTATCCATCATACAGAATAGTTTCACTACCTTAAAAATCCCATGTTCCACCCATCTTTCCTTTCCTGTTTCTACCCAAGCCACTGGCAACCACCAATCTATTAACCATCTTCATAGTTTTGCTTTTTCTTGAAGGTCAGACACTGAGATTCATACAGCACGCAGGCTTTTCAGATTGGCTTTCTTCGCTAAGCAATATGCTTTCATGGGTGCTTCGTGTCTTTTTGTAGGTTGATGGCTCCTTTGTTTTTATCACTGAATAATATTCCACTGTATGGATGTACCTCCTTTTGTTTTCCATTCCCCTACTGAAGGACCTCTAGGTGCTTTCAAGTTTTGACAATTATGACTAAAGTTGTTATAAACATTTATGTGCAGGTTTTTGTGTGGCTGTAAGTTTTCATTATTTGAGTAAATCCCAAGGAGCACATTGTCTCAGTCATATGCTAAGAATATGTTTAGTTTTGTGAGAAACTGACAGAGTCTTCTAAAGTGGCTGTATGATTTTGCATTCCCACTAACCATGAGTGAAGAGTTTTTGTTGCTCCACATCCTCATCAGCATCTGATGTTGTCAGAGTTTTGTAGTTAGTCATTTTAATGGGTATCTTTATTGGTATCTCATTATTGTTTTAATTTGTAATCATCTGATGATAGCACCTTTGTATGCAGATGTGATACACAGCATTTTTCGTATGTTAATTTGCTATTTATCTTCTTTGGGTCAGGTGTCTGTTCATACCTTTTGTCCATTTTTAAATTAGGTTGATTATTTTCTTATTGATAAATTTTAAGAGTTCTTCATATATTTTCTATACAAGTCCTTTATCAGATATGTGTTTTGGAAATATATTCTCCCAGTCTCTGGTTTATCTTTTAATTCTCTTAACAGTGTCTTTTACAGAGCTGAAGCTTTTTTTAAAAAAAGACTTTATTTATTTATTTGAGAGAGAGAGAGAGAGCAAGCAGGGGGAGCAGCAGAGGGAGAGGAGAAGCAGGCCCTATGTGGGACTCGATCCCAGGACTTTGGGATTATGACCTGAGCAGAAGGCAGACGCTTAACTGACTGAGCCACGCAGGTGCCCCACAGAGCTGAAGCTTTTAATTTTAATGAGTTGCAACTTATCAATCATGCTTTTAGTGTTGTATCTAAAAAGTCATTACCAAACCCAAGGTCACCTAGATTTTCTCCTGTTATAAGAGTTTTATAATTTTTTATTTTCCATTTAGAGGCTATGATCTATTTGAATTAATTTTTATAGAGGGTAAGTTTATAGAGGGTCTGGATTATTACTGGGTTTTTGCATGTGGGTATTCACTTGTTCTAGCAACATTTGTTAAAAAGACTGTTCTTTCTTTGTTAAAAGCCTTTGCTTTTACTCAGAGCTCAGATGAGCAGATTTCTGAGCTTTCTGCTTTGTTCCATTAATCTACTTGTGTATTCTTTAACCAATACTACACACTGTCTTGTTTACTGTAGCATTATAAAAAGTTTTGAAGTAAGATAGTTTCAGTCTTCCAGCTTTGCTCTTCTTTACTATTATGTTGGCTATTCTTTTGCCTCTCCAAATAAACTTTAGAATCAGTTTGTTGATATCCACAAAATAACTTACTAGGAATTTGATTGGGATTGCATTGAGTCTATAGATCAAGTTGGGAGGAACATCTTGGTAATATTGAGTTTTCCTATCCACGAACAATGGAATATCTCTACATTTCTTTACATCTTCTTTGCTTTCTTTCATCAGGGTTTTATAGATTTTCTTGTATAAATCTTGCACATGGTTTGTTATATTCATATGTAAGTATTTCATTTTTTGGAGTGCTAATATAATTGCAAGTGTAATGTATTTTTAAATTCAAATTCTTGTTCTTCAATTCTGGTATATAGGAAAGAAATTTACTTTTGTGTATTAACCCTGTACCTGTAACATTTCTATAATTGCTTATTAGTTTCTGTAATATTTCTTTATTATTTCTTTTTTCCCATCTTTATTGACATATAACTGATATATAACACTGTGTAAACTTAAGGTGTACAGTGTGCAGATTTGACAATTGTATGTTAATACACATATAAAGTTAATTAATTCATCCATCACCTCACATACTTTTTTTCCCAGTGAGAGCATTTAAGATCTACTCTTCAAGTATAAAATATAGTACTAGGCACTGAGCTATACATTAGAACCCCAGAAGTCATTCATGTTACATCTGGAAGTTTGTACCCATGACCAACATCTCCCTATTTCCCTCACTCCCCTGCTTCTGGAAACCACCAATTTACTCTCTGTGAGTTGAGCTTTTTTAGAGTCTATATCTAAGTAAGATCATACATGACTTGTCTTTCTCTGACTGACTCATTGCACTTAGCATAATGCCCTCAGAGTTCACCCATGTTGTCACAAATGGTAAGATTTTCTTCTTTTTTATGACTAAGTAATATTATATAATATTATACATTGAAAATACTTTTTTTCTTTACCTTTCATCCACCAAACAGACACTTAGGTTATTTCCATGTCTTGGCTATAGCAAATAATGCTGCAGTGAGCAGTGGAATGCATGTATCTCTTCAAGATAGTGACTTCATTTCCTTCATACCCAAAATGAAATGGCTACATTGTATGGTAGTTCTATTTTTAATTTTTTGAGAAATCTCCATGCTGTTTTCCGGAAAGGCTGTACCAATATCCATTTCCACCAACAATAGAAAAGGGTTCTCTTTTCTCTACACCCTTGCCAGCACTTGTTGTCCCTTTTTGATAATATCCATTTTAATAGATGTGAGAAGATAACTTTCTGTGGTCCTGAATTACATTTCTTTGATGATTAGTGATGTTGAGCACCTTTTTATATACCTGTTGGCCATCCATATGTCTTCTTTAGAAAAAATGTCTATTCGGGTCTCTTGCCCTTTTCTTAATGATATCGTTTGTTTTTTAGCTATTGAGCTATATGAGTATGTTACGTATTTCAGATATTAACCCCCATAAGATAGATGGTATGCAGATATTTTCTCTTGTTCCATAGGTTGCCTTTTCATTTTATTGATTGTTTCTTGTGTTGTGGTTTGATGTCATCTCACTTGTTTATTTCACTTTCGTTGCTTATGGTTTTTGTGTCATATCCAAAAAATCATTGCCAATATCCATTTCAAGGCACTTTTTCCCTAGGTCCTTTCTAGGAGTTTTAAAGTTGAAACCTTAAAAGGTCTTACATTTAAGTCTTTAATCAATTGCAAGTTATTTTTTGTAAGTGGTATGAAATAGGAGTCCAATTTCATTCTTCTACATGTAAATACCTAGTTTACGCAGCACCGTTTATTGAAGAGACTTTCCTTTCCCCATTGAGTTTTCTTTGCTCTCCTGTCAAATATTAGTTGACCATTGGTGCATGGGATTATTTCTTAATTTTGTTCTATTAGTCTTTGTGTCTGTTGTAATGTCAATACCATCCTGTTTTTGATTACGATAGCTTTGCAATATAGTCTGAAATCAGGAAGTGTGAAATGCCTCCAGCTTTTTTCTTCTTTCTCTAGATTGCTTTGGCTATTCAGGCCTTTTATTTCTAGTTTCATACCACTGTGATTAGAAAAGGTACTTGATATAATTTCTGACTTCTTAAATTTGTTGAGACTTAGTTTATGGCCTCACAAATGATCTGTCCTAGAGAATGTCCTATCTGCACTTGAGAAGAATGTGTATTCTGTTCCTGTGAAATAGAATGTTTTATATATATCTGGTCTATGGTGTTCTTAAAATTCACTCTGATTTATGGATTTTCTGTCTAAATGATTTATCCATTGCTAAGAGTGAGGTAATAAAGTTTCTACTCTTACTGTGTTGCTGTTTATTTTCCTTTCAGTATTGCTAGTATTAGTATTTAGTATTGTTAATATTTACTTTTTTATTGAGGTATAATTGACATACATTATATTAGTTTCAGGTGTACAACATAGTGATTCAATATTTTTGTATATTGTGAAGTGATCAGCACAATAAGTCTAGTTAACCTCCATCACCATACATAATTACAGAAATTTTTGTGTGTGATGAGAACTTTTGAGATTTACTATCTTAGCAAATTTCAAATATACAAATATAGTATTATTAACTGTTATTGCTGTCCATTACATCCCCATGACTTACATAACTGGAAGTTTGCACCTTTTGACTCCCTTCACTCCTTTTGGCCAGCCCTCACCCCCTGCCTCTGGCAACCACCAATCTGTTCCTTATATCTATGAGCTTGTTTTCTGTTTGTTTTAGATTCTGCACATAAGTGAGATCATATGGAATTTTTCTTTGTCTGACTTATTTTACTTAGCATAATGCCTATACACACACACACACACACACACACACCCCAAATTTTTCTTACCAGTGCATCTGTCTGTGGACACTTAGGTTGTTTCCATATTTTGGCTATTGTAAATAATGCTGCAATGAACAAAGAGGTGCATATATCTTTTTGAGGTAGTGTTTTTATTTTCTCTGCATAAATACCCAGAAGTGGAATTGCTGGAGTACATCATAGTTCAGTATTTGCTTTACATATTTAGCTGCTCCAATGTTGAGTGCATAAATATTTACAATTGTTCTGTCTTATTGATGAATTGACTCCTTCATTATTATAAAAGGATCTTCTTTGTTACTTCTAACCATTTTTCGCTTAAAGCCTATTTTATCTGATGAAAGTCTAGCTACCTCTGCTCTCTTCTGGTTACCATTTGCTTGGAATATCTTTTGTTATCCTTTTTCTAACAGCCCATGCAAAAGTGAGTCTCTTGTTGTAGGCATTATATTGTTGCATCTTGTTTTATTATCCATTCTATGTCTCTTGATTGGATAATTTAATCCATTTACATTTAAAGTAATTATTGGTATGGGACACCTGGGTGGCCCAGTCAGTTAAGTGTCCAACTTGGTTTTAGCTCGGGTCATGATCTCAGGGTCCTGGGATCAAGCCCTGCATCAGGCTCCATGCTCAGCAGGGAGTCTGCTCAAGGATCTCTCTCTCCCTCTCCCTCTGCACCCCCCAACTTGTGCACGCTCTCTCTCAAATAAATAAATCTTTTTAAAAAATAAATTATTGATAAAGACTTACTATTACCATTTTGTTGATTGTTTTCCAACTGTTTTGTAGCTCCTTTGTTCCTTTTTCCCTCCCTTGCTTTCTTCCTTTGTGATTTGATGATTTTTGTGGTGGTATGCCTTGATTTATTTATCTTGATTTTTCTGTATCTGCTACAAGTTTTTCCTTTGCAGTTACAATTAGGCTTTATATAAAATATAGTTATAATGTCCCATTTTAAGTTGGTAACAACTTATCTTTGCTAGCAGACAGAAACTCTATACTTTCACTTCACCCTTTACATTTTAGCTTATTTTTTTTTCTAAGATTTTATTTATTTATTTGACAGAGAGAGACACAGCGAGAGAGGGAACACAAGCGGGGGGGGGGACGTGGAGAGGGAGAAGCAGGCTTCCCGCTGAGCAGAGAGCCCGATGTGCAGCTCTTTCCCAGGACCCTGGGATCATGACCTGAGCCGAAGGCAGACGCTTAACGACTGAGCCACCCAGGCGCCCCTACATTTTAGCTTATTGATGTGACAATTTACATCTTTTATATATTGTTTACCCAATAATTAGTTATTATAATAATAGTTCTTTTTATACTTCTTTTAGCTTTAAACTAGAGTTGAAAGCTATTTATTCACCACCATTACAATGTTAGAGTCTGGCTTTGACTATATATTTACCATTACCATTGAGTCTTAAACATTCCTATGTTTTGACATTTTTAATTAGAGTTCTTTCATTTCAGCTTGAAAAATTCCCTTAGGATTTCTTGTTAGGCTGGTCTAGTGGTAATGAACTCCCTCAGCCTTTGTTGTTTGGAAAAATCTTTCTCTGTCTTTCATTTCTGAAGAACAGCTTTGTTGGGAATAGTACTATTGCTTGATAGTTTTTTTCTCTCCTGTTTTGAATATAACTTCTCACTCTCTCCTGGTTTCTGCTGATAAATCCACTCATAGTCTTATGGAGGATCCCTTGAATGTGACAAGTCACTCTTCTCTTGCTTCTTTCAAAACTCTTCATCTTGTGTTGAGTATAGCATAACATATAAAGTTGTTGAATCACTATGATGTACACTTGAAACTAATGTAACATTGTGTGTCAACTATATTTCAACTTAAAAAAATTCTTTGTCTTGAGTTTTGGCAGTTTAATGATGTGTCTCGTTGAAGCCTTTTGTGGTTTAACCTACTTGGGGACTTTTGGGTCTCATGAATCTAGATGTCCATTTCCTTCCCTAAGTTTGGGGAATTACCACCATTATTTCTTTGGATAGACTTTGTGTGTTTCCCTCTCTCTCTCTTTCTCTCGCTCTTCTCCTAGGATTCCCATAATGCATGTATTGTTTCGTTAATATTATTCTATAAGTCTAGTAGGGCCCCTTCACTTTTTCTTATCCTTTTTCTTTTTGTTCCTCCAACTATATAATTTCAAGTGATCTGGCTTTAAGTTCACTGATTTTTTTTTTTGCTTGATCAAGTATTCTAATGAAACTCTGTGTTGAATTCTTCAGTTATTGTATTCTTCAGTTCTAGGATTTATGTTTTGTTTCTTTTTTATGGTTTGTATTTCTTTGTTGAACTTTTTATTTTGCTCTTGCTTTGTTTTCCTAATTTTGTTTGTCTATCTGCATGTTCCTATAGTTAACTGAATTTCTTTAAAAAGATTATTCTGAATTCTTTTTTAGACAGCTCATAGTTTGTTTTAGGGTCAGTTATTGGAGCTTTATTATTTTTCTTTGATGGTGTCCCATGCACTTAATTCTTGGTGATCCTTGTATCCTTGGGTTGATATCTGCACCTTTGAAGAAGCAGTGTCCTCTTCCAGACTTTACCGGTTTGCTTGTGCATGGAAAGACCTTCACCAGTCAACTCAGCATGATATTCTGAACAGGTCATCTGATAATATCCACAAGCAGGCTAGGATTGATGTTGGGGTCTAGTTGGGTAAGGCTGCTGCCGAGGCTGTCTGATTTCAGGGAAAGGAAGTGACTGGCTGGGCTCTGATTGAGTGGGCTTGCTGACTGTGCTCCACATTCAGTTGAAGCCACTATCTGTGCTCACTGGTCATGTGAAGCTGTGCTCTGTGGTCAGGTAAGGCTAGTAGCTAGAGTCTGCAATCACCTATGTTTGGACAGGGAAGCAGGCTGTGCCTTCTAGTAGGGTGGCACTACTACCTGGACTCTGTGATGGGGCAGGGCTGCAGGCTGTGCTCTTCAGTCACTCCTAGTCATGGGCCTCAGTCTGTGCTCCACATCCAGATGGTGCCACTGGCTAGATTCTATCAGTCAGGACCACAGACCCGGCTTCACAATAGAGTGCTTCAGGCTATGACCCCTGAGCAGATGGGGCCGCAGGCTGGGTTCCACCATTGGATAGGATAGGCCACTGGCTGTGCTCTGCTGTTGGATGAGGTTGCAGGCCTCTGGGCAGGCAGGACCTCCAGCAATACTATGGCAGTTGGTTGGGGATGGACGATGTTCTCTACAATCAGGTGGTGTTGCCATCTGGTGGGACCTACCGCAGGCTAGTCACAATCAGGTGGGATCTCTGGCTAGTCTCCCTGCCTGAGGAAGGCGGCAGGCTGTGCTCAGCAATTGGGTGTGGCTGTAGGCTGGGCTCCAAGACTCCCCAGGGTCCCTGTTAGGCTACCTAGTCAAGCAGGGCTGGAAGGTTTGCTCAGCAGTTGGGCAGGGCTGCTGGCTTGGCCCTTTCCTCAAGAGGGGCTGTAGGATTTGTTCTGTGACTTCCTAGGGTCTCTGGCCAGGCTTCCTGGTCAGACAGGGCTAAGACTATGCTCAGAGGTTGGGCAGGGCTATTGACTTGCCTCCCACGTGTCTGGGTAGTGCTGTCAAAAGGGCTCCGCAGCTGGTATGATCCATTTACCAGGGAACCAAACCAGGCAGAATTGCTGATGAATCTCCCTGGCCACCAGGGATATTCACACACAGATAGGCACACCAGAACAGCTATGCAAATGTGCAATGCCACTAGCTCATCTTTTGAGTGCTACCACTAACAGCAGGAACATAGTTTTCCAAGATCCATCCACTAGCTGCTTAACTCTGTCCCCTGCTGTGTGTCTAAGCCCCCATTATCCAGCCCCCACTTACTCCCCCAAGTGATTACTGTGAAGCCAGATCCAAGTGGGCCTTCTGGGAATCATCCATCAGTGTTTGGGAAGGTAGATGTCCACCTTGGGCTCTCTTTTTCCCACTGAAGAAGTTGAAACCAAAGGCCCAGGTGGGCCTTCTCAGGGTGGCCCTGTGCCAGCCTGGGGGAGGAGCAATATAATCAAAGTGAAACTTTTCTTCTTACTCTTCTAATACGGTCTTTCTTGGTCTCTCTGTCCAAGGGGTTGCTTCAGCCTTACCTCAGATTCCAGGATTTTCACAAAGGGTGTGAATGGATGTCAATGGGTGGTTGCCAGTTTGTCTTTATGTGATGGTGAATGAAGTCAGGGACCGCCTACTCTGCCATTTTTCTGACCTTTTATTATTCTTTTAATGTCAAGGATAGCAGGAGTGACAGTCCTGTTTTCCTTTCTGATGTCTTCAGGTTTATCAATTTTACAGATCTTTATAAAGAACCAAATTTTTACTGATTTTTTTAATTGATTTCCTGTTTTTAATTTTACTGGTTTCTTTTCTAATTTTTACTCTTTATTTTTTCTGCTTGCTTTAGATTTAATTAGCTCTTGTTTTTCCAGGTTTCTTTGCTGGAAGCTATTTTAGATCTTTTTCCCCCAATATATGCATTCAGTGCTATAAATTTTCCTCTGAGAACTGCTTTTGCTGCATCCCACAAATTTTTAGAAGTTTTATTTTTCTTTAGTTCAAAATACTTTTTCTCTCTTGAGACTTAATATGACTCGTGTGTAATTTATAAGTGTGTTTAATCTTCAGGTATTTGTGGGGCATTTAAGCCATCTTTCTGTTTTTAGTATCTAGTTTTTCACATCTAATATGGTCTTAGAGCACTCTTTATACAATTTCTATTCTTTTAAATTTGTTAACATATGTTTTATGGCTCAGAATGTGATCAATATTAGTGAATGTTCTATATATATATGACCTCAAGAATATGTGTATTCTGCTCTCATTGGATAAATTTTCTGTAAATGTCAATTAGATCCACTTAGTGGTGCTGTTTGGTTCAACTACGTCCTTACTGATTTTCTGGCTGCTGGATCTGTCAGTAACTGACAGTGATGTGTTGAGGTCTCCCAGCTATGATAGTGAGTTTATTTCTCCTTGTAGTTTTATCCGTTTTGCCAAACATATTTTTATGCTCTGTTGTTAGATACATACATATTAAAGGATTATGTATTTTTTGAAGAATTGGCCCCTTTGTTATTATATAATTCCTCTCTTTATCCCTGATAATTTTCCTTGCTCTGAATTCTGCTTTGTCTGAAATTAATTTATTTACCCTAACTTTCTTTTGATTTGTGTTAGCATGTTTTATGTTTCTCCCTTTACTTTTAATTTATCTGTCTTCCTAAAGGGGCTTTCTTGTAGGCAACATTGAGTCTTCTTAATTTATCCACATTGATAGTCTCTGTTCTTTTTTTTCTTTAAAGATTTTATTTATTTATTTGAGAGCGAGAATGAGAGAGAGAGAGCACATGAGAGGGGATAGGGTCAGAGGGAGAAGCAGACTCCCCGCCGAGCAGGGAGCCCGACACGGGACTTGATCCTGGGACTCCAGGATCATGACCCGAGCCAAAGGCAGTCGCTCAACCAACTGAGCTACCCAGGTGCCCAGTCTCTGTTCTTTTTATCGATATTTAGACCATTTATGTTTGAAGTGATTGTTGATATAATTGGATTAATATCTACCATATTTATTAGAAGTTTCTAGTCATTACTTTTGTTTTTTTTCTTGTCTTCCATTCTTCCCACTTTCTATAGTTTTAATTGAACTTTTTAAAGATTCCATTTTTTTCTCCTCCCTTAGCATATCAATTATACTACTTTTTTAGTAGTTGTCCTAGAGTTTGCAGTATAAACTTACAAGAACTCTAAGTCCATATTCAAATAACACTATATTATTTCACAGGTAGTACAAGTATATCATAATATAGTATTCTCAATTCTTTCCTCCTCTCCTTTATAACATAGCTGTCAATTCATTTCACTTATCCATAAGCTGTATATACTTGCCAAATACATTGTTGCCTTGAACAGACTTATCTGTTAGTTCAATTAAGAATAAGAAAATAGATTTTATATTACCTTCATTTCTTCCTTTCCTGATGCTCATTCTTTATCTAGATCTGATTTTTTATGTATATGTTTTCTTCCTTTCTGAAAAACTTCTAAAATTTCTTGCAAAGCAGGTCTGTTGGCAACAAATATCCTCACTTTTTATCTTTCTGGGAAAGGTTTTATTTCTTCTTCACTTTTGAAGGTTATTTAGCTGGGTGTAAGATTCTACGTTGGTGGGCTTTTTTCTTTCAACACTTTAAATATTTCATTCCACTCTTTTCTTGCTTGCATGATCTTTAAAGAGAAGCCTGAAATAGTTCTCCATATTCCTTTATAGGTAAGTTGTGTTTTCTCCTCTGTCTTCTTTTAAAAATTTCTCTTGTCTCTGATTTCCTGAAGTTTGAATATGATATGCATAGGTGTTGATTTTTTGGTAATTATCTTGCTGATGTTCTGTGCACTTCCTGGATCTGTGGTTTGATGTCTGTCTTTAATTTTGGAAAATTCTCAGCCACTATTATTTCAAATATTTGTTCTTTTCCTTTCTTTCTCCTCTTTCTGGTATTCCCAATTACAGATATGTTACACCTTTTGTAATTGTCCCACAGTTCTTGGATACTCTGTTCTGTCTTTTTTAGTTTTTTTCTCTTTGAATTTCAATTTTGTAAGTTTCTACTGACATCTCTTCAAGTTCACTGGTTCTTTCCTCAGCCATGTCCAGTCTAATGTACCCATCAAAGGCATTTGTGATTTTTTATTATAGTGTGTTTTTGACTTCTAGCACCTCCTTTTGATTCTTTCTTAGAGTTTTCATATCTCTGCTTAATTTACCCATCTGGTCTTGCCTATTGTCTGTGTTTTCCATTAGAGCCCTTAGCATACTAGTCATAGTAGTTTTATTCCTAGTCTGATCATTCCAACATCCCTGTTATATATGAGTCTGGTTCTGATGCTTGTTCTCTCACTTCAGACTTTGTATTTTGCCTTTCAGTATGTCTTGTAAGTTTTTGTTGAAAGCCAGATGTGTTGTATATTGGGTAAAAGAAACCAAGATAAATATACCTTTAATGTGAGGTTTTGTGATTATCTTGATGGGAGTTATGTTGTGTTTACCATTTGCCTTAGGTGTATTCAAGGCTAAAATTTCCTCTGGTGTCTTTGTTTTGTCTCCCTTGTTATCTTTGGACTTACCTAAACAGTTAAAAAAAATAATGTCTGAGATTTGCTGTTCTTTCAATTGTAGTCCCCTTGTATCATGCAGGGGCTCTGTTGATGTTATAAGGGGAGAGGGCAAGTTTTCTATAGTTTTATTGTTTGGTCTGTCTTTTAGTGAGCCTTTGCCCCTAGGATATTACCTTCACAAGTGCATCTCAGCTTCCCGCCTCCCCACTTTGACGAGATAGGAAGGCAAGAGAGGGCTGGAGTCTGGTATTCTCCTTCCCCCACATGGAAGTCTGGACCTGAGTATTTCCCTTTCCCAGGTTGGTTAGGCTCTGTTAAAACCCCGGTTAGGCTCTTGTAAAATAGTTTTTGTTGAGAGCAAGGCTTGCTAATAACAGAATGCTCTGGGTGTATTTCAAGATGAATGCTGAAAATAGGTAGAGTGTTTCTTTATAGAGTGACAAAAGTGTTATAAAAGTGATCGTGGTGCTGGTTGCACAATTCCATGAACATCCTAAAGACCATTAAGTTGTAACCCTCTAAGTGGGTGAATTATATGGTATGTGAGTTGTATCTTAGCTAAACTGTTAAGAGAAAAAAAATAGCAAATGCTCCCCCAAGTCCAAAAGTGCGAGAAAGTTTTGTTTCCTTCTTTCTTTGGCCTTGGCTCTCTCCTGCCTCTTCTCCACCCACACTTCAAGTCAGTAGCCTCCAAGGAGCACTCAGTTTACAGTCCCTGCTGCCCAATGTCAAACTCTGTAGAAATATGTTATACAGAGCAGAAATCCAAAAGTCATAGTATGTGAAGTTCCACACGAACTGGCAATTACACAGAGATTGAGAGGTCAGGCGGAGGGCGAGGGTAAGAAGAAGGACAAAGTGGACTCTGGAACATGTTTAAATTCTCTTTGCCATGTAGCTTGCTTTATATTGTCAGCTAGAGATTTTCCTTCATTTATAGTCAGTTTTCCAGTTTGCTGTGTTTTGCTCATAATCTTTGTGTTGGGTTCTTTTCATGGTTTTATTAGGCACATCTACTGATTCTTTGTTCTTCTGTAGTACTTGCCCTTTTTTCTATCACCTATATTTGATTTGAAGTTTGCATGTGTACATTTTCAACTTCCTGATTATATTCTAAGAAAGAAAAGCCTTTTTTTGGCCAATGATAAAAATCACTGAACAGAAGTAAAGGAGATAGCATCCCAATTACCAGATAACCTGTCACACAGCACGCATAACTTTCCTAGCTTAACCAAATACCTAACTTAGCGATATATTAAACTTGGAGAGTGTAACAGTTTACATTCCCACTGCCTAACATAATGCCTGGCCCCTCATATGTGCTCCATAAGTATTTATGAATGAATGAATCAACAAGTGGACTACCTGGATAGTCTCTACCTAGCACTGGTAGGTGTTCTTTGATTTTCCATGGGCCACTATGCCTTTTTCTTTTCCAAGCCCACCTTTCTGTCTTGAAGGCTCTGGAAGTATTGACTCTATTTAGAGTTTATAGCCATGTCACCTTTCTATCCAGCAAGTAGAAGAAGAGAAAAACTCCTCTATGTTCAAATATGGGACTTGTAATGTGTTGATAGTGACCAGAGGTAGCATTGACTTTGCCAAAGAGCAGTGGAATCCCTTGAAACTATATAGGGGAAATTGAGACTGCCCATAGTCCCCTGGATTTTGATGCCCTTCTTTGTTTGCAATTCTTTATTTATCTGTTTGCACTAGATCTGGCTAAATGACAATTAAGTCTAAAGTTGCCAGGAAAATAACCATATCTTTCAAGACTCTTCTGCTGAGTCACAGAAATCTCAGCCACTTTACCTGTGGAATAGCATTGCTAATTGATTGAGTCATTATGGGCCAAACATGTCAAAACAATTCAGAGACCAGGATAGTGCTGGCATGAAGTTTCCAGGGAATTCGGCAGAACCTAAGAATATTTTAAATTATTGGTAGCTATGTTGCAGGAAAGCATATTGAAAGTTATATTTGGTAACCAAATATTTACTGATTCTGAAAGTCTGAATGTGGGACAGTCCTGACAAGTCAGTGCTAGGATGTGATTTACTTCCTCTTGCCCTCAGAATAGTATACCCAGAAGGTTATTTTCCAAGCTCAAAGAAAACCAAGGTCCTAAATATTTCCAACCATTTAATCTCCCCTTGTATGCAGTGGCCTGATATTACAGCCCTGTTTTCCAAATGCCATGTGCCTGTAAGCATAAATCAATACCAACTATGCTGGTAAGCGAGCCATGTTACTGAGGGGATTATGTCCTTTGATTTGCCAAGAGGCTGCCTGATCTGGTTAGGAGAGGAACATTCTCAGTCCATTTTGGTTCGGCTCAAGAATCTAAGGGAAGTAAATTAACGCTTCTAGATGTCAGTTTTCATAAAATGTGGGTAGGAATCCTTTCTTCTCAGACAGGGTCAGAATGATTAATACAGCATGTATTAGATGTTTTAAGCTCTGTCATAAGCTGACATCTGTTAAGCACTTTTGTATGGCTGTGTTAGCCTTGAAGTGTTTATAGTACTCTTGAAGAGGAGGCAAACTGCACCTACAGAAACATAAGCCAAGGCAAAATGGTGTCTGATGAAGGCCAAGTAAGTGGTATACGCAGTGGGAAGAAGTGGTGGTGGCAGAGGCTGCAATGGTATGGAAAGGCAGCTGGAGAGACCAAGGGCCTTCACCATGCAGCAAGGGGGCAGGTAGGACTGCACCCCAGAAGGAACACAGCATAGCCAAAGAGCATGGCTGGGAAAGAGGATTAGAGTAAAGGCAGTTATAAACTGAAAGCCCTGTACACCTGTGAAGTGGGATTATTCTCTTTCACTCGGTTTCTAGACAGCACCATTCAGAAGCCATATTTTATCAGTTCTGCCTGAATGTCCAGTTTGTTTTGTTTAATAAAGAAAATATAGATCCACAATCAGGTGATGTTTTGAGATGCTTAGTTCCATTCCATTGTCAGTTTTTAAAGGTTACCACATGTGGTGGGTTTGTTTCCTTGATTATAAAAGTAATACATGTATATTATAGAAAATTTTTAAAATACGGAAAATTAGACGTTTGAAATACTGTTGAGATATTATTTGCATAGATTTGTGTCTTATAGTTTTCATTTAATAGTATCTTATAGGCAGCTTCTCATATTGTTAAGAACTATACAAATGTCATTTTTTATATTCCACCTTAGGGAATATAATTTTTAACTTTTTTCCTGTGGTTAGACATGTAGATCGTTTCCAGTTTTAGGCTAGTGTAAATAACACTATGATGAACATTCTCTACACATATCTTTGTCTAGATTTTCTGATTGCTTCCTTAGGATCAATTTTCAGAAGTAGAACTACTAGGTTAAACATTGTGAACGTTTAAGGCTCCTGATTAACAAGTTGCTTTCTAGAGTAGTCTTACCAGTTTACTCCTATCTATGTTACATGAGAGGGCCCATTTTAACCTTGCTATGACCAGTATTAAATATTCCCAGTTTTTAAAAATCTTTGGTCATTTGATAAGCAAAAGGTATCTCATTGTTTTCATTTGTATTTCTTTGATCGCTCCTAAGGCTATATATTCTTTGATGTTTATTAGCCATTTATGGTTCTTTATCTGTGAACTATCTAATAACGTTCACGGTCTTTCACCAGTGTTTCATAAGAGTATTATGTTCTTATCAATTGTAGTTCTTCATGGTAGAGTTATTACTCCTTTATCATGTTTACTGAAGACATTTTCCTGGTTTATTTGCATTTTATTATTGTCTTATTATCTACTGAAGCTTTTAACTTGTATGTGGTCATATCTGTAACTTTGTGTTGTAATTTCTCTTACTGCTTTTATTCTTCAAATGTCCTTCCACAATCGGAAAGAAGATTAATACCTTCTTCTTTATTGGTCCATTTTTTAAATTAGATTACAAATGCATCTAGAATTTATTTTGGATAAAGTTCTGAAATGAGGATTTAGTTTATTTTTGTCTGATGCAGTTCATTTTCCCAGCACTGTTGTCAATTAATCCATTTCCCCAGATTTGGCAACCAGATCTTTTAAATTTACAGTGCCTTTACTATTTAAAGAATGTGTGTGGCTGTGTGTGTGTGTGTGTGTTGTAGTTTCATGGGAAATAGGAAGTTAGGAAAGTTGGAAAAATCCTCCACCATGTTAAACCAGAACTAGATTCTGTTTTCAGTGGGAACTTTTAAATCAAACATTCTCAGTGAGTTTGATTTTATCAAATCAATGTTAACTGCTTTATCTTTATCTCCAGCTGTTCTCATGGATGGGAAAAGCACTTTAAATGTTTCTTTATTGACTCCTTTTTCTTTTTTTTAACGACTGTTCTCTGACACATACCTGTTTTTTCACTCTTAGGAATATGTCACTTTTATTCCTGTTTTCACCCATGCTGTTTTTTGCCCAAAATGCCCTCTTTCTAGCCATCTTTCAGCAGTACTTCAAATCCTAATTCTTCTAGCTAGCCTTGTTTGTTCCTCTGAATTCTAGTAGGACTAATAATCTATACATAACAGCAGTTGAGCACTTAAATTCATTTTATTCCATGCGTAAATCTTATTTTACCAGATAAGCTTCTTGCAGAGACTGTTTCTTCTCTTCCTTAGCACCCACTACTAAGAACTTTTTAACATCTCACTTAAATATGTGGATCAGGTCATTAGCTAAAATATTATAATGCAGAGGATCCAGTGTTATATATTTACCACCCTCTCTGCCAGCTTCTCATGCAACCAGTATCAGGGTCTCTATAAGACAGAGGTGAAAGAAATTATCCCCATTTGACCCAAGAAGAAATTGTAATACAAGAAGACGTCACTCAGAAGTCAGTCCTCCCAAATTCAGTCTTTTTGTCTTTCTACTCGTTCTCCCCCTTCCAAAGCTACTCTGTTCACAAATACATTTTTTTAAGTTTAGCTCATATTTCTCAAAGTGCATTCAACAGAACCGTAGTCCCATGCCATGCTAGTAAGTGTCTAGCAGTGAAAGAGTTCCATAATAAATAAATTTGGGATATGCCGAGTTAAATGAATTCCAGTGGGTTTCTTTACAACAGAACTTCTCAAGAACCCATACTATGGCATTTACCATAGAGGATCAAACTTACTGTCTGCAGAGCTCTTTCTCCACCCTCCCTACAGTCTGTGAACACACTTTGGGAAATAGTGCTGTTCTACTCCTTTCCCTCTGCACTCGTCCCTTTCTTTCCTGCTTCTTATATTCTGATTTTGGTTTTCTATCTAAGATACACTGTACAGGAAGTTAATCTTGCCTTTTGTAAGATCCTCTGAGAGGCAATGCCTGTCAGAGAGAATCCCTACCTTGATATAATTACATCCGGTACCCACAGAAACATCCAAAGCTTTACCATTTCAAGGAGTATTACTGGGTGGCATGTGGTATCTATTTCTCTGAACACAGACAGCTTTTCTCAAAGAAATATTTAGAGTTAATATGCCATAATTTAGTGATTTGACTCTTTGTTGGGAGTTTACATGGTCTCTTATTTTTGCTATCAAGGGACTCCATAACACACGTTTTCATGCAGTTGTAACTATAGAAGAATGAAAATGGAACAGATATTTGAATTTGTGAATTGTCTCTTCCTTCCTTCTATGGCATCCATTGGGGAACTCCTTGCCTAGTGTCCCTCTGACAATTATGTGCTTTCTTCCACATCTGGAAGTAGATGTCTTATTTATTGTTATAGACCATAAATTATCAGACCAAACTTGTCATAAAGATTGTGATTTTTTTTTTTAAGATTGTGATTTTATAGCAAATGTCAGGTAGATTCTGGTTGCCAGTTTTCTGCTAATTTTTAATTTGATTCTCTTTAGCCACTAATCTCCCTCTGTTTCCCCTTGGCTTCCTACTGCTTCCTCTAAACTCTCCCACCACTGTCCCACCAATCCTTTAAGTGCAGCATGTCCTGAATCCAGTGCTGTATTTTCCTCCACCCCTACCTGCTTCTCTTTCTTCTCCATTCCTTGTCCCCATTAATGGCATCACTACCCAATCAGGCACTCCAACTAAGAAATCTTCGATTTATCCTTCATTCCTCTTTTCCTCCCACTTGCTCATTCCCCTGGATTTCAGGCAAATTATCAAATGATGTCAACTCCATACCCTTACAGAATCTCAAACCAGTGTGTCACTCTATATCTCCTTTGCTTCTACTCCCGTTGAAGCTCCTTCAGTTGATCACTTCATGCATTGTTTCTTCAGTGGAGCCCATTCTCTGCAGTGGAGTACAATGATCAGATTTATCAACCTCACACTTAGACATCTTTGATCACTCCCCTTTGCCTAAATGATAAAATCCAAATGTCCTTCTCCTGGATAGAATGTAAACTTGCTGACTTCAGTCTACCATAACAGATTCTTTTTTCTTTTCTTTATTAAGTTTTTTATTTTAATTCCAGTATAGTCAATATACACTGTTACATTAGTTTCAGGTGTGCAGTATAGTGATTCAACAATTCCACATATCACCCAGTGCTCATCATAAATGCCCTCTTTAATCCCCATCACCTGTTTCACCCATTCTTCCTCCAACTCCCCTCTGTTAACCATCAGTTTATTCTCTATAGTTAAGAGTCTGTTTCTTGGTCTCTCTCTCTCTCTCTCTCTCATTTTTTCCTTTGCTCATTTGTTTCTTAAATTCCATATATGAGTGAAATCATATGGTATTTGGCTTTCTCTGACTGACTTACTTCACTTAGTATAATACCTTCTAGTTCCATCCATGTCATTGCAAATGGTAAGATTTCTTTTTTTTTATAGCTGAGTAATATTCCAT
This sequence comes from Callorhinus ursinus, assembly GCF_003265705.2. Classification (NCBI taxonomy): domain Eukaryota; kingdom Metazoa; phylum Chordata; class Mammalia; order Carnivora; family Otariidae; genus Callorhinus; species Callorhinus ursinus. The sequence goes on from NW_027397072.1 coordinate 51,315,485, forward strand.
TGTATTTTGATTTTAGCCATTCTGACAGGTGTGAGGTGTTATCTCATTGTGATTTTGATTTGCATTTCCCTAATGTTGAGTGATATTGAGCATCTTTTCCTGTGTCTATTGGCGATTTGTATGTCTTCTTTGGAGAAATGTCTGTTCATGTCTTCTGCCCATTTTTGATTGGATTATTTGTTTTTTGGGTGTTCAGTTGTATCAGTTCTTTATGTATTTTGGAAACTAACCCTATATCAAATATGTCACCTGCATATATCTTCTCACATTCAGTAGGTTGTCTTTTAGTTTTGTTCATTGTTTTCTTTGCTTTGCAGAAGCTTTTTATTTTGGTGTAATCCCAGTACTTTATTTTTGCTTTTTTTTCCCTTACTCAGGAGACATATCTAGAAAAATGTTGCTATGGCCAATGTCAGAGAAATTACTGCCTGTGCTGTCTTCTAGGATTTTTATGGTTTCAGGTCTCACATTTAGGTCTTTAATTCATTTTGAGTTTATTTTTGTGTATGGTCTGAGGAAGTTTTCCAGTTTTCTCAACGCCATTTGTTGAGGGGACTCTCTTTTTTCCCACTGAATATCCTTTCCTCCTTTGTGAAAGGTAATTGACCATACATTTGTGGGTTTATTTCTGGGTTTTCTATTCTGTTCCATCGATCTATGTGTCTATTTTTACTCCAGTACCATACCGTTTTGATTACTATAGCTTTGTAATGTAACTTGAATCCTGGAACCCCAGTTTTGTTTTTCTTTTTCCAGATTGCTTTGGCTATTCAGGGTCTTTTGTGGTTCTTACACATTTTAGAATTGTTTGTCCTAGTTCTGTGAAAAATACTATTGATACTTTGATAGGGATTGCAATAAATGTGTAAATTGCTTTGGGTAGTATAGACATTTTAACGTTATTTGTTCTTCTAATCCATGAGCATGGAATGTCTTTCCATTTGTTTGTCATCTTCAATTTCTTTCATCAATTTTTTAAAGATTTTATTCATTTGAGAGAGAGAGACAGAGAGAGCATAAGCAGGGGAAGGAGGGGAGGGAGAGGGAGAAGCAGACTACCCAATGAGCTGGGACCCTGACATGGCGCTCAATCCCAGGACCTCGAAATCATGACCTGAGCTGAAGGCAGATGCTTAACCATCTGAGTCACCCAGGCACCCCTCATCAATGTTCTATAGTTTTCAGAGTACACATCTTTTACCTCTTGGGTTAAATTTATTCCTAGATATTTTATTATTTTTGGTGTAGTTGTAAATGGGATTGTTTCCTTAATTTCACTTTCTGCTGTTTCATTATTAGTGTATAGGAATGCAACAGATTGCTGTACATTGATTTTGTATCCTGTGACTTTACTGAATTAATTTATCAGTTCTAGTAGTTTTTTGGTGGAATCTTTAGGGTGTTATATAATATAGTATCACGTCATCTGCAAACAGTAAGGGTTTTACTTCTTCCTTACCAATTTGGATGCCTTATGACAGGACTTCAGGTACTCTGTTGAATAAAAGTGGTGAGAGTGGACATCCTTGTCTTGTTCCTGACCTTAGGGGAGAAGCTCTCAGTTTTTCCCCATTAATAGCTTCTTTTGTGCTTTTCCCTCTCATCCAAGGCTTCAGTCATACTTTCCTCTGGAAGGCCGTGCTCTTTCTTATCTTTTTACCCTTACAAATACTATTCCTCTACTAGCAGTGCTCTTCTGGCCTGCTGAGTAACATGAGTGAACAACATTAGTTATATAACACTGAAATGAAGGTGTCACCCCCTTAGCTTTTTTGCCCCACCAAGTTGGTTTTTTGTAAGTTGAGTAAAATTGTAAGCTTCCTGGTGAAAGACTGTCTTGTTAAAAAGAAAAAGAAGAAGATAACGACACACAGATGAGTGTATTTATAACTTTATTGCACTGATTCAAAGAATATGGTGTTTTTTGCGGTTTGCTTTATGGCATCTTTTTTGTTTTAAATACTTTTTTTTAAAGATTTTTTTTTATTTATTTGACAGAGAGAAAGAGACAGTGAGAGAGGTAATACAAGCAGGGGGAGTGGGAGAGGAAGAAGCAGGCTTCCTGTGGAGCAGGGAGCCCGATGCGGGGCTCGATCCCAGGACCCTGGGATCATGACCCAAGCCGAAGGCAGACGCTTAACGACTGAGCCACCCAGACACCCCTTAAATATTTTATTTTTAAGTGATCTCCACACCTAAGGGGGACTCAGACTCACAACCCTGCGATCAAGAGGTGCATGCCATATTGAGTGAGCCAGCCAGGTGCCCCACTTTGTAGCATCTTTTCGATCAGTTTTTGTCAATACCCTTCAGGTGCTTGAGAAAATGTGTATTTCCTAGTAAATGAATGCAATGTTACATATCCAGAAAATCAAACTTAATAATGGTGCTATGTTTAAATATTTTTAATCTGCTTTATTAATCATCAAAAGAAGAGTGATAAAAATCTCCCTCTATTATTGTGATTTATCAGTTTTATCACAGTGTCAAATTTTTGCCTTGTGTAGTTTTATATTTTGAGACTATGCTATTGAGTATATAAAAGTTTAAAAATTGTATGCCTTGGATGAATTATCCTTTTACCAGTATATAGTGACTCTTTATTCCTAATACTGTTTGGTTTTTATTTTGTTTTGGTTTAGCTTGGTTTGTTTGGTCTTAGAGTCTATAATGCATCTGTTTTCTTTATTTTTTCCTTTTGTTTTTTTTGTTTGCTCAGTTTGTCTTTTTCCATTGCTTCACTTTAAACTTTCTGTGTCCTCAAAGTTCTATTTTTGATTTATAACTTAACCTCTCGTATAGTTGGATTTGATTATTAATAAAGTATGAGAACTTCAATCTTTTAACTCATTAGTTTAGACCATTGTTATCATATTTTTACTTCTAACAGCTTATTTGTGCTATTTACCATCCCTTTTCTTTGTTTCTAACTTTTCTTGCCTTTGATTTTTTTATTTGGTTTTAAAATATTAGCATTACAGATATAGAAAGTACAGGATGCAGGTATTTTCTAAAACTATTTAATACCTTAAATTACTACCAATCTTTGACACATATACCAAAGATTATATATATATGTGTGTATATACACACATATATATATAAAATATATATTTTTGGTTTTATACAGTGGTTGTCAATTCCCCAGCTTCCTGTTGACCTGACCAATATACAGACAATTTGCTTCTGATTAAGAGGGCAGAAAACATACTGTCCCTAATTTCAAAGCATTTATTTTGCTTTTGCCATTATTTAGTTGACAGAGATGTCCAATTTAATATATCCACCACCACTTGGCTGTTTACATAACTTGGATACCAATTCACTGATGTACCAAGTCTGTTGACTTCATGAATGAAGTTAGTTCCTCCCTCATTACTACCAGAATGCAGTGCTTTGGTGATGGTATTATGATCTAATCAAAGTGAATGCAAAACCTAAATTCACACTTTTTCTTTAAAATATGACAACCCACACACACCTAGATCAAGATTTTTAATGGGATGTTGGAGAAAAGAAATAACAAGCAACTCATACTTACAACGATACTCTTCAGCAACACCAAACCATCTAGTTCCTTACTGGATTTTTCCCTTCCGGGTCTTTGCTTATACTACCCTCCTCCCCTGCTGGGATGGCCTTCCTCTTTTCCCTGTTGTTTTTTAAAAATAAAATTTGGAAGGAATAATTTAAATCTATAGAAAAGTTGCAAAGATAATACAGAGAGTTTCTGTATGCCCTTACCCAGTTTTCCTGAACGTTAATATCTTTTATATTATGTGGTACATTTGTCACAATAAGAAATTAACATTGGTGGGGGCGCCTGGGTGGCTCAGTCGTTAAGCGTCTGCCTTCAGCTCAGGTCGTGATCCCAGGGCCCTGGGATCGAGCCCCGCATCTGGCTCCCTGCTCAGTGGGAAGCCTGCTTCTCCCTCTCCTGCTCCCCCTGCTTGTGTTCCCTCTCTCGCTGTGTGTGTCTCTCTCTGTCAAATAAATAAATAAAATCTTAAAAAAAAGAAAAGAAATTAACATTGGTGCATTATTATTACTAAACCATAGACTTTAGTCAAATTTCACCAGTTTTTCTACCAGTGTCTTTTTCTATTTCGGGATTAGGTTATCATATCTCTAGTCTCTTTGCTTCCTTCTATTTGATTGATTTTTTAAAATCTCCTTTTCCCGGGCGCCTGGGTGGCTCAGATGGTTAAGCGTCTGCCTTCAGCTCAGGTCATGATCCCAGGGTCCTGGGATCGAGTCCCGCATCGGGCTCCCTGCTCCTTGGGAGCCTGCTTCTCCCTCTGCCTCTCTCTCTCTGTCTCTCTCTCTCTCTGTCTGTCTCTCATGAATAAATAAATAAATAAAATCTTTAAAAAAAATAAAAATAAAATCTCCTCTACCCTTTTCCCCCTTTAGTCTGATGGTTTTACATTCTATTTCTGTTCTTGTAGAAGTTACCAGCACACTGTGTTTCCTAGGATATGAAGAGATTGTCACCTGCATTGCTGTGGTCGTGTAAGTCGGTACAGCTGCTAAGGAGGGAAAAGAAGGGGCTTATCTTTTGATCCAGCAATTCCCCCCCAAGGACTCAGTCCTACAGATCTTTATACTTGTACATAAGTGTGAAGTTGTTCAGTGCATTATAATTTATAATTGTTTAAAGGATACTAAAGAAGAAATTTTATAGACTGATAGGAACTGATGCCCAATTTATTGTTAAATGGGTGCGTGGGAGAGGAAAATTCGGAACAGTGTATTTCATTTGTTATGATAAGTAGATTTCCTTATTCCTTCTACATCAGAAGATAGATTTGTTTTCTGGTTTGTGCTTTCACTAAAGTTCAGCCTATGAAGGGTCTTATCTTTACACAGCAACCTCCAATTCTAACCCCACTCCATTGACACATCCGAGTCATCGTCTCCAGTCCCCATGTGGGCTTAAAAACCCAAGCTTCGGACAAGATCGGGCGCGTTCAGGGCTTCAGACACCACCCTGCCCTCTGGGACAACCAATGAACTTTTCCTTTACTACCTGATTCTGATAATGATTTTTCACATGTTGCAACTACTCTCCCACCTAGGGATAGGAGAATTAAAGAAAGAATAATGCAAGAACTTAGCTCAATAGCTGACACATAAAGTACTCAATAAATATTAACTACCGCGGGTTAAGTTGCTTTTCCTAATTTCCTGCTTGTTAGACTTGCTATTGAAATGTATCAAACTTTCTTTACTCATACCTCTTTTTAATGAACACAAAAACAGCATATCCTGTTTAATATTATTTAAAATTATAAAGTAAAGCAACTTTGTGTTTAAAAGAAAATAAAAGCAATGGCAGTTCTAAGTATGCTAAAACTACACATATATTTGTTTCTTTCCTCTTTTCCCCTAGGAAGACTCTGAGATACTTCCCTCCCCCATAAAAGGGAGCTTGCACCCTAGTTGAGAGCCTTTTGTTCAGCCGATTTCTAATTTTATGTATGTTGTCTTTTTTTAATTTTTGCCCTGAGAATTCTGTAAAATACATCTTCATGTAACATTTTTTAATTTAGTAAATTATTCCTTTCAGGTAAATTTCTAGGGGTGGAATCATTGTGCCAGAGGGTAGAAATCCTATTGTAATTCACGAAACAGAAGATAATATATCTTCCAATACAATTTGCTGTGTTATTGTGCTGTGTGCAGTGCATGAGTATACTGATTTTACCAAAACCTTGCAAACATCAGGAGTTAATATTTTTAATACATTTGCTAATTCTTAGGTGTAAAATGGCAATTTCTCATTGCATTAATGCCCATTTCCTTGATGACTAGTGAATGTAAACTAGATATTTATGCAGTGCACATTTCAGGTGTCTTTTATTATTTTAATGCATATTGCCAGGCATTAATCTTCAAAAAATCCTTATTTAAGCTTTTGCACTCTGAAAAGATTTTGGAGCTTCAACAAACTGAAAAAGGAAAGAAATTAAACTAGAAAGTGGCTGTGTTTATAAACAAGCAGTCTTGAAACACAAGACCATTGTGGTAATTGGAATGGTCTGTATCCCAGAATGTTCTGCTTAATAGATGCCAAGCTCACCAACTAGCTGGAAAAAGGCAGAGCAGTGTGTTTACCCCCAAGGTGGTCAGATGAGGCAAATCTGAATTCCTAAACTCCACAGTCATTCTCTACCCAAAAACCTATCATGGCCCACACCATCTGAGTGTTTATGTTAAGGATTCTATTTTCCTGAAGTGTTACAGGATTCTTGCTTAAAACAACAACAACAACAAAAACCAAACCAGGCATCTACTAGGGTCTGAAAACATTTTCTCTCTTTATAAATGTATTTAATAATAAAACAGAAACACATGTTCTTTTTCCAAATACCATGTTAATTCAAAAAAGGCCTTTTCATTAGATGATGTATACACAAGGGCTAAGGATTACAAAGGCAAAAAATTAAATTGTAAAGTATACAAGGATGCTTAGGACAAAACCTTAACAGGGGTCGTAATCAGAGATGCTTCCCTTCTGCTCGCTCTGTTTGCAGCCTAACATTCACGGGGAATACTGCTAGGGAGAGCCTGAAGTGGTTTCATAATCTGTAACCACAAAGGGATGACTCAGATCTTTATCTTTTATAAACTGCACTCATAACTTGGTGCCTTGCTCACTTTCCCAAAGTCTAAATGTGATTTAAAACAAGTTGGAATGTGTGTGTGTATGTGTTTTCCCCACTACACTTTCTGAATAGTGGTTTCTCAATGGCTATTAACTATTGAAATCAGTGAACCCTTATCACTTTATCTGCCTTTGAGGATCCTTCTACCTTCTTGCCAAATAAAGTGGGGCCCGGTGACCAAGGAAAAGACAGCGGTATTCTTTGGGGGGATCGGGGCAGAGTGAATGGACCTCAGACGTACTGAACACAGATGCTGTGAACCACCACACATTTTCAGTGCCAGTGACTCATATAGAAAGCTTTAATCTCTGAAGAGAAAGTGAGTGTACTGCAAGCCCTCACGTGAAAGCAAGTGTTTCTCCTCTCCTTCTCTTGCTGTCTTAGCCATCAGCCTCCCCTGATTGGTTCAGTTACTGAGGAGTAATAAATATATGAGGGGGCGCCCCAGCATGAAAGTCTCCCCTGCCCAGCTGGGGCTCCGAGTAGGCTGTGAGGAGTTACTGGAAGTGCTGGGGGTGTGTTAAGTGCTCTACACAGCTCATGGTGCGGTAATAGTATTTTCCAGGAGAATTACTCATGTAGCCCCACTGGCCACATGGCCTGTCTTCAGGATAGGCCAGGATGAGTATTAGATACTTCCTGAGAAACGTACCAGTGCCCCCATAAGGACCCAATTACAACACACTGAATCACAAGAAGACACACTGTGTGCTCTCCCCAGAGGATAATCAGCTTAGTAGCTTCTAGCCCAGGGCTGTTTGTTTGTTTGTTTGTTTTTGAGATTCCATAACTAGGTTCAGTAACACTCAAATATATGGTAAAGTTTTCTTTAAAAGTGATTCTGGAAATAATAAAAGTTAAATTGAATTATGGTGAAACAGAATTATATTTCTTGTTATAAAAGAAATGATTAAGCAGCTTCTGAATGAATTGTCCAATGCCTTCAACTCTGCCTAAAAAAAGATATAACTATTGCATACTTCTTCTTCTTTTTTCCTAAAGATTTTATTTATTTATTTGAGAGAGAGAGAATGAGAGATAGGAGCACGAGAGGGAAGAGGGTCAGAGGGAGAAGCAGACTCCCTGCTGAGATGTGGGACTCGATCCCGGGACTCCAGGATCATGACCTGAGCCGAAGGCAGTCACTTAACCAACTGAGCCACCCAGGCGCCCTATTGCATACTTATTCTTATATCTACACAAAAATATTTCCTTTCATTCTCTCAGGTCTACCTTTCCTGTAGAAAGTTTTCTGATATAAATTCTGGACACACAGATGGCCTCATGAACTTTCCTCCTACGCAGCATTTCCCTGCTACAATTGTGTAGGTGTTCATCTGTGTGGTGTGTCACTTGGCTCTCTGTTTTTCAGTGGCAATCATAGTATTCCCTATATCTTACTATATCTTACAGGATTATTATTCCAGTGCCTGGACCAGGCCAGGTAGTGGGGTCCAGCCAACAAAAGGACAGAAGTTGTAAAATTTTTTTTTTTTAAGATTTTATTTATTTGACAGAGAGAGAGAGACAGCGAGAGAGGGAACACAAGCAGGGGGAGTGGGAGAGGGAGAGGCAGGCCTCCTGCGGAGCACGGAGCCCGACGTAGGGCTTGATCCCAGGACCCTGGGATCATGACCTGAGCCGAAGGCAGACGCTTAATGACTGAGCCACCCAGGCGCCCCAGAAGCTGTAAATATTTTTTAAAGCCCCCATCCTCTCTGGCTATTCCATTAGTGAATCTCCCAGGTTCTGTGAAGCTCTTAGTGACTTCTCACTGTGAGTACTCTGGATCTCTGCTTAGTCTTTCCTTTATATCCCTTGACTTTACCCAGCTTCACCTCCCTTGCTTGGCCCTCTTACCTGGCTGGTTATCATGAGGGTTTCCCCAAACCAAAGAGAAAACAGATAAAAGAAGGCAACGACAAAGTATTTATGTTTTCAGATACATACGTCAGTCAACTAGAATGTATTTTTAAATATCTTCTGGGCCCAAGCCCTGAGTTGTGTATGGTGACTATTCAAAAAATGTTAACCTCTCACCCTCGAGTAGAAGTAAATTATTCTTAGAGGGCATTCATTCATTTAATAAATGTTTGCTGAGCCTCTGCTATGTCCTGAGCACTAGAGATACATCATTGAACAAAACAGACCAAAATTCCTGACCTCGTGGGGCTTATAATTTAGGATGGAGGAGTGAGGAAATAGATAAGAAATAAGAATAATTAATAAGTTATATAGTTGCAGGTAGGTAGTAAGTACTGTGGAAAGAAGAAGAAAGTAAAACAAGGGTAACAGGGGAAGGGGGGTGGAAGTGTGGGGGTTAGGGGGGGACAAGTTACAGTATTAAATGAGACAGGGTAGGCCTCACTGAGGTGAGATTTGAACAGTGCCTTGAAGGAAATGACATAGTTATTCAAGCAGACATCTGAGGGAAGAGTAGCATTCCAGGTGATGGAGGGCCATGATTTATCATTTAAAAGTTGTGGGTAGATTCTTTTATCCTTCCTTTTCAAATGAAGAAACTGAATATACCAGCTAAATATCTGTTCTGACTTAAAGTGACTTTCAGTTGAGGCAGCTTGCAGACAGAGGCCATTGTCTTTGTTTTACAGATTGGGAGAAGTAAGACACAGAAAGGGAAGGAGGGGATAACTTGGGTAGAGTCGTGAAACTAGCAACGGGGAGCAGGCTTTCAGATGAGCACTGGACTAGTGTGTCATTCATTACACAGCCTGTCTCCCTTGGGCCTTAGTGGTTTCTCGTCATATAAAGTAAAATTGACTTCAGATATTTTCTTTGATTTGGGTTAAATTGTCACTGATTTCCCTACTCAATAGTACAAACTTGTTATAATCCAAGTCAAACGAATTTCAGTGAAGAGAGGGAAGTCTGGGTCATTTCTTAATGGCTATTGCCACACCATACATGCTTTGATTTGAATACCCTGGAAATTATTTGGGATGTTTTCTTGGAGGTCAGAGTGCCCATCTGGAAGGACTGTAGGGAGTCTGCTTGTGATTATCACGGCTGCCCCAGGGGGCATGGGGAGCCAGCCCTTCTCCAGTGTCTTCTCCTTACCTTGGCCAGCTAGAGAGCCACCATCTGCCTGGGTTCAAGTAGAGGAGGGCAAAGAAAGATAGGACTTGCAAGTAGCTGGGCCAGCATCCAGGAGCTGTTTCAAAAGAGATGGGCATATTCCCTACACCAGCTCAATCTAGTTTATGCACTTTGCAGACCCTGTAAAATAGAAGCACTCACAGATAAATTCACTTCATTTCCACCCATGGGTCCCTAATGTAGCCTTAACATTAAAAACTTATTAAAACATTTATGTAACATTTGGAATCTCCAAATCCCTTGACAGTGTTTAATTGGCTAATTAATCTCTGCAGCTTCCCTGGGAAGCACGTTGGTACTTTTATCCCCATATTAGAGATTAGACACAAGTGGAGTAAGTGGCTTTACCTGAGGCTGTGGCACGAGTCGGGTCCCCAGTAACTTCACAGTATGTGAACCAGTAGTCAGCCGTGGCTCCACCACCATGAATCCCTTAACCTCCCTGAGCCCTGGTTTCTCCACAAATGTGTGAGATCCTGGGGGTCCTTGTTCTACCGACTCCAAAGATGGATTACGAAAATACAGTGAGGCACACCCGAAGTGTGATGATACCACTTAGAACCAGGGAGTGGATTGAAGCAGAAGGAATCAGCAGCCTCATTATTTAATACTTAGGGTGCGCTACCAGTGTGGGGCCCGGGAGGAAAACAGGAGGAGAGACAACCTGTGGCTGACCCTCTAGCAAAACCAAGTCCTCTCCCGCATTTGACTCAGCTTAGATTAGAGGAGGGAAGAGAAGGAACGCAAGAGTAGTAAACTGACAATTAAAAGAATGAGTAATACTAGGAGGAGAAAAATGAAAGAGGGAGAATTGTGTGTAACGATGCTATAAACTGCTGATCTTGGCAGCAGAAGCAGCATTGCCTGAACTTCGGCAGTATGGCGGCCGGGACCGAGGAGCCGAAAATGCGAGTGTGGACGATGCTTCCGTAGCCGGATTCTGCACTCCAAACCGTTGATCTGTGTCCCAGCTCTGGTAATGACCTTCCAAGGTCACGTAGTCCCGCACTCTTTCCCTCCACACCACCACCTGCTCCCTCCTGCCGCCGCTACACCAGTGCTTTAGGAAATGAGACCAGTAAGTTGGTTGTCAGGATGCACACACCGGCCCACCTGATGATTGCGCCTGGCGTTCCCTTCATCCTTCTTTCTCTGGCCTTCGCAGTCATATCCCTGGTGAGCGCCCGGGCCTCTCATCGCCTGCAGAAAGCAAGCCCCCCGGATACAAGCAACTGCAGGGATAATCTAGTTGCTAAAATGTTGGTTCTTTTTTTTTCATTCTCTCCAGAGTTTTTCTTCATTCCTTTTTTTTAATGGAAAGTTTAAGGAAGTATGAAAACTGGAGTAAGTAGTGAGGGATGAAGGCGAAAGAAGAGGTCCTGAGAACAGATGAAAACTCAGCAAGGCGAGGAACAACGTTGGAGGACAGTAGACAAATCATTACTAATCACGTGAATTTGGTTAGTTAATGTGATTAGTGGTTGTTCTAGGTATGAACACATACACAAATACACACATGTAGATACACGCATGCGCACACACTCATACACACATACGGTGTTCTGAGACCTTTGCTGGGTGGCCTCCTTCTTCTAGCTCGAGTCCCTAGAAATTAAGGCAGGATCAAAGAACTCATGCTTGAAAAATTCACCTTGCCGATGCGCTGAACGGTAGGTAGCCACTACACAGGCCTTGCTGTCCACATCCGCGTATAACATATTTATGAGGGATGCTCTTGGCTGATGGAAGGCAGGTGATATTTTTTCCTCTGACACACGGACTTATAAACCGGCAAAATTGTATTTGTTCATGACTCCTAATACCATGCATTCTCTTTTCTCCAGAGTCCGTGAATGATTTAGAACCAGTTACTTAACCTCTCTAGCCTCATTCTCGTCATCTGTAAAGTGGGCTTATCACAAAACCCTGCCTCATAGGGTTGTTTTGAGGTGATTAAAATGACATAAAAAGTGCTTAGCACTACCTGTGGGCACATTCAGTCACTATATTAGCATTTGCTACTTACTGAATGCCTGTTGTGTGCCACGTTCAAGGCAGTTGAGGCACAAAGAAAATAAAGCATAATCAAAAAGCCTCCAAGATGCTCATCCTCTCTTCAATTCTTGGAAATTTCCGACTAAAAATGGCAGATACCGTCCCTCAAAGAACACTCTGATGGTGCCACTCAGACATCCATATCTGCACTGTGACTGCCTCACATCCTTTTCCATGACCTGCACTCTTCTGTCTGGCCCCTTAAAGGCAAGTTCCCTCTGTAGAAGACTGTGTCTTGGCTGCTCAACCAGAAGCTCCCCCGTTGGGGGACTTGTACTTCCTCTGCTGGCAGGTACTGTGTGCAGAGTGAGTCTTGTGCACAGTGAGCGCTCTGAATGCACCAGCTCCTTTTTGGAGCTGAGGGACCGTATGTAGCAGAGGTGGTCAGCGCCCTCATTCCCTACCACTGAGTCTAGTCCAAGTCCACTTGGGTATCCATGCTGTATCAACTCAGGAATTCCTGCTGCTTGGTCCCCCTCTGTGTTGGCCCTGTGTTCTTTCCTTATCTTAATTTGAGTAAAGGGGAAAGAAAGTAGTTAAGAGGGAGGGATGGTGAGGTTCAGGCACCAGAAATGCATGACGGTTTTTAATCCTCAACTTCTCCTGACCTGCAAATATTGGTATTATCCAGGGCAGGTCTGGAATGGGAAAATAAGGCGTAATAGTGGGAGTCCATGGGAATCACAGAGTGTAAACCTTTAACCCACGAAGCTGGCCTCTAAAAGAGAGACACCTTAGTTTGGGCCACCTTCCTCTCTCACCTCGATTACTGCAGCTTTCCTTGATTGGTCTCCCTGCTGCCTGTCTCGTCGTCTGCTGACTTACTCTCCATGTTGCTGTGAGATGGAACTCATCTCTCCCCTCTCCAAGAATCCATAACCACTGCTCTCTCTTACGGCAGTTACTGCTTTCTTTCTGATGTCTGGAATCGTGTACCAGATGAGAGGGGCACGAGGGCGCTGTGCTGCAGTGCCTTTCCCCTCTGGTTAATAAACTTCGTTCACCCGCAACCCGCCCAACCTGTACCAGTCTGTGAGCTCCCGGCCCCGCCGCATGTTAGCCGTCTGACCGTGAGGGAGTTCACCTTTCAGGGCCTCGGTGCTCTCGTGTGTAAAAAGAGAACAATCGAATCCCTTGGAAGTACTGAGGATTGGAGAAGGAGGCACACATACAATACTTGGCATATGGTTAGTACTCAACAAATACAGGCTGTTGTTGCTGCTCCTCCTACTATTACTGGGATGACAAGAACCCACTTTCTTCCCTTTTTTGAAAATTGAGACATTTGGTCAACTCTAAGCTTCCATCATTCTACTTCTTTTCCAGTAGCCCTTAAACGCTTATATATTGAAAAAAATAAAAGTAAGGGTGAGGAAACGTGTCTTCAGAGGAACAGCCTGGTGTGGGCTGTCAGAGTCTGAGCAGGATGGGGAGGTTGTCTGTGCGTGAACGGTGGCCTGGCGCCCAGAGTGGTGAGGAGGGCATCCCCACAGACAAGTGCCCTGGCCTATGGTGTCCGGGCCCAAACAGGGTGAGGCAGGCCTGCACGCGTGGGGCCAGTCGGCTCCAGGTATCAGAGCCAGTGCCGGCCAAGAAGAGCGCACACTCGGGGGGACGGTCTGGCATGGGGAACCAGAGCTCAGGGGTAGTGTAAGGAGGGCTTGCATTGGGGTAGCAGCTGAGATAGGAGACTCATTATTTAATGGAAGATTGATTAAATAAGTGAGTATATTAAGGATAATGGAAGCCACTTTCTGTCTGAAAAGGGGTTTACATATGGAAGGGGAAAAAACTCAAACGAACCCTATGGTGTGAACTCATGGTTTTTATTATAAGTAAATGTAGAAATATAGAGGTAAATATGTGTATGTTGCTATATATGAGTTATATATAGCAACATATATAATGCATATATTCCCTAAACTTGTCTGGGAGCAGTAACACCCCAGTGGCAGTGAGGAAGCATGTCTAATACTATATCCTGGCTTTTTAGTATAATTTTCCACTAAAAGGAACCAGGACATTTTGGACAAATTGCTGTTTCCAAGGAAAGTACAGATGAGCCTGGAACATCTCTTTGTACCAGAAATGTACAAAGCTGGCTTGAAGGGGCTTCCGCTGACTCAGTTGGGGAGAATTTGAACACCAAAGTAAATTATTATAGTAACAAATTATATTGAAATCACAAGCCCACACAGATATGAATAAATAATACATTGAAAGTTTGATAAGGAACAGGATATTTACATACTTTCAAAGAACTTCCCCAAAAAATACTTAACAAGGGAGAGAAACTATATATTTATGGTAGAAAAGCCTGGCAGACACCACCTTACTCAAGTGATCAAAGTGAACATCATCAGGGACAGGGCAATTTGAAATAATGTGCCACTTGATAGGATGCAGTGAAGGGGGGAATAAAAAAAAGCATCATTTGTGTAATATTCTTGCCAAAAATGAATCATCTGAATCTAATCATAGGAGAACATCAGACAAATCCAAATTGAGAGACATTCTTTAAAATAACTGATCTATAATCTTCAAAAGTCTCAAGGTCATGTAAGTCAAGGAAGGCCAAGGAGCCATTCCAGATTTAAGACAACTAAAGTAATGACAACTAAGTGCAATTTGTAATTCTCACCTAGATCCTTTGGTTCTAAAAGACACTGAGACAATCGGAGAAACTTGGGTAGGATTTGAGGGTAAGCTGATAGTAATATATCAGTGTTAATTTCCTGACTTTGATGATTGTGTTGTGCTTATAATAGGGCATCAGACTGGCAATTTACTCTCAAAGGGCTTAGGGAAAAAAATGTTGTGAAGCTCTTTGTACCACACTTCCAGTTTTTCTGTAAGTTTGGGATTATTTCAAAATCTAAAATTTTTAATTAAATCAAAAAGGGAAGAAGTAAAGTAGACTCAATAATTGCATGAACACAGAAATAAATTAACCCAATTATATATTAAATTGATAACATAACCATGAAGAACAAATGATAATTTCAAGTTTTTTTTGAAAACAGCTTGTTTTCTTTCCACAAAAAAGTTTAAATTTTACTCATAGGTTCATTATAGTTTGATAATATTGGTGTTACACTTTGAGTCAATCTTATATATACTATAGGTAAGAAACTAAACATCTTACTGTCATTAGGAACACAAATTTTTGCTAAAGAGAGACTATTTTAAAATAAGTGAAAGAGGATTGAGGGCTGAACAGTTTTTTTCCCACATATTTAGAGAATAATTCTGTGTAGTTTGTTTTTGTACAATCTCTTCACACTGTATCCAAACTTAAGAAAAAATAGAACATTTTCTTAGTTCACTTTATAAAATTCACCTAATTCTGGAAGTTGCATTTCCAAAAGTACAAAAAAAGCAAACTATACATCATTTTGAATTAGGACATAGATTTTTAAATCTCAAACAAAATACTAGTGAATGAATTCAACAGCGTATTAAAAGAATAATCTGTTTTGACCAAATAGGGTTTATCCAAGAAACACCAGGCTATCTTACATTATCAGCAGATGAAAATAGAAAAAAAAATCACTAAAGGAAGAAAATTAAACAAGAGTGCTCACTGCCGGTGTGCCTCAGTGGCTCAGTCAGTTAAGCATCCCAATCTTGATTTCAGCTCAGGTTATGATCTCAGGGTCCTGGGATCAAGTCCCCCACTGTGCCCCACATCGGGCTCCACGCTCAGCAGGGAGTCCGCTGGAGGATTCTCTCTTCCTCTCCCCCTGCCCCCACCCCTGCTCACACATGCACACATGCGTGCATGCACATGCTTGCTCCCTCTCTCAAATAAATAAACAAATCTTTAAAAAAAGAGAATGCTCACTCTCATCAGTATTATGATACTGTATATTCTGGCTATTGAATAAGACAAGCAGAAATAAGAGATAAAGAAAAGAAAAAAATTGTTATTGGTTAATAAATAATTGCTAGGAAAATATATAAGAATAAATTGAAAACTTATTGATATTTGATAAGAACTTATTAAACACAGTTAAAATACAAGTGATAGACTGGCAGAAAATATGTTCAATATCTATAATTGACAGACGATTAATATCCAGAATACAGATAGACCTCCCATTAGTCAATAATCAGTAGGATAAAGTCCACAGAAAAG
Organism: Callorhinus ursinus; assembly: GCF_003265705.2. NCBI lineage: Eukaryota > Metazoa > Chordata > Mammalia > Carnivora > Otariidae > Callorhinus > Callorhinus ursinus. Next base: position 51,331,463 of record NW_027397072.1, read on the forward strand.
TAGACAATAGATGTGAACAGGAAATTCACAAAATATCACAAAAAGACAATAAATATGTGGATTCTTGCATAATCAAGAATGTGAAAATAAAAGCAATAATAAGATAGTATTTCTATCAAATTAGCAAATTTTTTTAAAGACAAATATACGTTACTAGAACAGGTACAGAGACTGGCTTTGATATTCACTGCTACTTAGAACATAAATTAGCACAACTTTTGCTGTCATTGTTGGTGGTGGTTTATTATTGAGATATAATTTACATCATCAAAATTTACTCTCTTCGTATTGTACAGTTCTAACAAGTACATGCAGTCTTGTAACCATCATCATAACCAAGATCTGGAACAGTTCCATCATGCTAAAGAATTCCTTCATCCCTTTTGTAGTAAAACCCTTTCTTCATGCTCAGCCTCTGAAAGTCAGTCATCTGATTTTTGTTCCCATATTGTGCCTGTCCCAGAATGTTATATAAATGGAATCATACAACATGGAGCTTTTTCAGTTGGGTCTCTTTCACTTTGCATTTGAGAGTCATCCATACTGTAGCACGATCTGTAGCTCATGCCTTTTTATTAGCGGGTAATATTCCATTGTATGGATGTACCACTCTTTGTTCATCCACTCACCAGTTAAAGGACATCTGGGTTGTTCCCAGTTTTTTTGCAATTATGAATACAGCCACTGGAAGCATTCATATATAAGTTTTGCTGTGAACTTAAGTTTTCATTTAGCTTTTATAATTACCTACAAGTGGAGTTGCAGAGTTTTATGCTAAGCCTTAATGAGAAATTGCCAAAGTATTTTCCAAAATGGATGTATAATTTTGTTTTAAATTTGAGCAATTCTGATAGGTGCATGGTGATCTTATTGTAGCTTTGATTTGTATTTCCCAAATGACTGATGATGCTGAGCATCTTTTCATGTGCCTGTTTGTCATCTTTGTATCTTGTAAGGTGAAGTGTCTGTCTGAATCTTTTTCCCATGTTTAAAATGGGGTTCTTTTTCTTATTGCTGAGTTTTGAAAGTTCTTTTTATATCCCAGATACAAGTTCTTTATCATGTATGTGGTTTGAAAATATTCCTCCCAGTCCATGCTGTTTTTCCATTCTCTTTTAAAGAGCAGAGGTTCTTAATTTCAGTGAGGCCTAATTTTATCCATTTTTTAAATTTTATGTATTGTGCACTTTGTGATATATCTAACAAATCTTTGCCTAAGCAAAGATCGCAAAAAGTTTCTTCCATGTTTTCTTCCAGAAATTTTATAGTTTTAGATTTTTGCATTTAGGTGTATGATACATTTTGAATTAACAAAAGTTATTTTTTTGTATCGGCTGTAGTGGGCTGAGTTGTGACCCCCAAAAAGATAGGTCCATGCCCGAATCTATAGAACCTATACATATTACTTTATGAGGCAGAAACCATGATTAAGAATCTTGAAGGGAGGCATTTATCCTGTATTATTCAGGTGGGCCCTAAGTGCAATCCCATGTTTGCTTATAAGAGAGAAGCAGAGGGATTTTTGAAACACACAGAAGAGGAGGAGACAATATGCCCACAGTAGCAAAGACTGGAATGATGTGCCCACAGCCAGTGAATACTTGCAGCCCTGAGAAGCTGGAAGAGGCAAGGAATAGTTTCTCCCCTAGAGCCTTCAGAGGGAATGCAGCCCTGCTAACACCTTGATTTTGCACTTCTGATCTACAGAACTGAGAAGGAATAAATTTCTATTGTTTTAAGCCAGCTAGTTTGTGTTACTTTGTTACAGTAGTCACAGGACGCTAATATAATGGCTGTCCAGTTCTTCCAGCACCATTTGTTGGTAAAGCTCTCCTTTCTTAGTTGAATTTCCTTCTCACCTTTGTCAAAAACATGATCATACATGTGTGTTACATCTGTTTCCGGACTCTCTTTCTGGTCCGTTGATCTATATGTCTGTAATTTCAATAATACTACTTTGTCATGATTATTGTAGCTTTTGAAGTAAGTTTTGAAAGTAAGTAGTGTGAATCCTCCAACTTCACTCTTTTTTTTCAAAATTTTTTGGCTTTTCTAGTTTCCTTGCTTTTTTTTTTTTTTAAAGATTTTATTTATTTATTTATTTGACAGAGAGAGACACAGCTAGGGAGGGAATACAAGCAGTGGGAGTGGGAGAGGGAGAAGCAGGCTTCCCACCGAGCAGGGAGCCCGATGCAGGGCTCGATCCCAGCACCTGGAATCATGACCCAAGCTGAAGGCAGACGCTTAACGACTGAGCCACCCAGGCGCCCCGTTTCCTTGCTTTTCTGTATAAACTCTAGAATCAGATGGTCAATTTCTACTGAAAATAGTCTGCTGGTACTTTAATTGAGATTGTGTTTAATCTATAGATCAGTTTGGGAAAATTTGACATCTTACCAACTTTGAGTTCCCCAATCCATGAACATAGTATATCTTTCCATTTGTTTAGGTTGTCTGTGATTTCTTTCATCGTTTTGTAGTTTTCAGCATACAAATCTGGCACCTAAGTATTTCATGGTTTTTGGTATTGTTGTAGGTGGCGCCTTTTTTTTTTTTTAATCTACTTCAATTTCCAATTGTGTGTTGCTAGAATATAGCATTAGAATAGAGTGTTTTTTGTTTTTTGTTTTTTTTTTCATATAGTGGCCCTGTATCCTGTGATCTTACTAAACTAAACTTACTTATTAGTACTAGTGGCTTTTTTGTAGATTTGGGAGGGACTTTCTATATAGACAATTTTATCATATGTGAATAGTGCTATTTCTCCCTTTTTAATCTGTGAGCCTTTTTTTCTGGCCTTACTGCATTGCCTGAAATCTTCACTACAATGTTGAGGAGCATAATAAGAGTGATCTTCCTTGTTTTAGGTCTTCACTTTGTGCTTCATCTCAGAGTATCTCTCCTCCAGCAGTTTACTGCTGACACTGGTTATTTGTTGCTTGCTAGCTTGGTGATGAAGAGTGATGGTGTTCACATTTTCTGTTCTCAGTGATCCTGTCCCTCCCTCAGCAGTAAAGGATCTTTAATGATCTGGACCAAATCCTTTTTCTCTCTCTCCCCGATAGATACAGGTTGTGTGTTTGTTTGTTTGTTTGTTTGTTTTTTCCCTATTCCTTTCCCCCAGCTGCTCTAGATCTTCCCCTGTGCCCTGAATGCTGCTCTTTATTTCCTAAGCAGCCTAAGGCTTTGTTTTGTAGTGGAGAAAGGGTAGAAACATCTGGGACAGGGTTTTGTTCCTTTCCTAAAGTGGCAACTATACATCTCCCCACACCTCCCCCATGAAGGAAGCCTTCTCTTGTCTCTTGTTCTGCTCCCAGTCTCTCTTGAATCTTGCGATTCTGTGAGAAAGAGTCTCCTTATGGGTGCAAATTCCTCTTGCGTATTGCTCCCAAAAGTTCTATACTCTCAACGCTAGTCTGCTCATGCTAGTCCACACTAGCAGTTTGTTAACAATTTTAGCTGACTGCTTGCCTGGTACCCAACATCTGCCCCAGGTAAGCAAGCGTTCATGTTTCATGTCTGCTTGAAAGTGCTTGTCTTCCTTTGAGTTTTAGGCTAGGTGGTTTTGCAACCTCAGTTGTCTGGTAAGTTCAAGAGCTGTTCCTTCCTGCAGAGTTTTTACTTTGCTTTGATTTCCTTGGTCACTTTTGTGTAGGATAATGGTTTCTTTCTTGGAAGTTAAGTTTAGGTAATAAGCATTGTGTTAGGTAGGAGAGTGAGATGTGTTGGAGAGGTCATGTGAGGCAGAAGATGCATCTGCTTTGGCCTTCTTGGTTACCAGGTTACAGGTGGGTGGTAAATTGAAGAGACGTGATAGAACTTGTGCCTGGCCCTAGGGCAATCCCGGAATGAAATAAGATTTTTCCTCCCTCGCATCTTACCTCAGAAGAGAGACATAAAACAATAAGACTTAATAATATGAATGTCCACCCCTTTTTTCTGTGCTCAGCCTGCCCAAAGAGGTGTCCTTTAGTAGCAAGTAGGAAGAAGATGAGATTATTTGCCCTCTCTCACTATTCAGCAAGAGGAGAGATGTGATGGCCTCCTGAGTAGCTCTTGCTCCCCATTTGCAGTGTAAGCCAGAGTCTTATGATTAATGAGATGGGGCATTCACTTGAGCTTTTGAAAGATGGATCATTGTGAAAAGGCCCAACCCTGTTTGCTGCATTTCCTCCCTAAAAGCAGTCTTGACAGAAGCTATGCGAGTCATCCTGTCTCCCATTAACAATGACCTCAACTGTTTGTTTTAAAGAGTTCACAACCCCAAAGCAAAATTTTCACATACAAAAACATAGCATCAACTAAACCTTTTGGGAAAGCTGCTCCTAAGCCCTCAGCCTGTGCTTCTGTTCATTAAATCAAATTAATCCCTTTATGGTAGGTGGGAACGTCCCATCAATGGCATAGATATGGTCTAAAAGGAAGAAGCCTGCAAGTAGCCACCTCTTCACATACCTGAGGCATTCTAACTGCATATCACCAAAGAGTGGGAAGTATGGCTAGCCGGAAGGAAATAGACGAGGTGATTCCATAGAGGCAGGGTTGAATGGCTGGGTAATCATAGCCAGAATCAGACACCGAAAAGGGGCTTGGGTTACCACAGTGGTGTGTGGTAACACTCACCAGGGAGGATACTCTAGAGCACATCCTGTGCCCCAGACACCAGCAGTAATTCGCAGTAATATCAAGTGATAATATGAACAGAAATGACTTTAGTTTTCCACAGCAGGAAGGGGCTCTAGGGGGCAGTGGGCAAAAGAGCATCACTGAAGCCCCTCCTTGAGCAAGAACGAAGAGTTTCTGTTTCAAGAGCTACAGAGAAACATCAATTTCCTCTTGAAGGCTTCCTATTAGGAAGTCTCATCCAGAAGTGCTAACAAGACTCACTATGGAGACTCTCAGGGAATTAATTCCTCCTCTTTCCCCATGTTCAGTGCATTGTTAAAACCAGAAAGGTGGGCTTGAGTTCTCAAACTGTCTTTGCCTGAGTTCTCAAAATAAGTGACTGTCTAACCTGTTCCTAAAATGGAGATTTTCACCTCTTTTGATTTTCTTTTGCTACATTAACAAGCTACCCCCAAATTTAGTGCCTTTAGTCAAGAACCATTTCATTTCATGGAACACTACATCAAAAACTGATGATGTACTGTATGGTGACTAACATAACATAATAAAAAAAAAAAGAACCATTTCATTTATTTACAACTCTGGGGTCAGGAATTTGGCCAGGGCCCTGTTGGACAGATCATCCATCTGCTTTACATGGTATCAGCTGACATCTTTCATGAGGTTGCTCTCAGATGGCAGCTGGGGTTGGAGGACCAAGGTGGCTTCACTCACACGTGCGGTCCCTTGGCAGGGTTGGCGAGGAGGCTGGGACCTGTCTCTGCCTCTCCGCTTGGCTGACTTGAGCTTCTTTACATGGCAGCTACATTCCAAGAATGAGTATTCCAAGTGGTGAAGCAGAAGCTATGATCCCTTGGGGCCCAGCCTGAGAAGGTACACACCACCACTCATCATACTCTTTTTTGATAAAAACAAGGCCTGGGGCTAACCCAGATTTAAAAGAAAGGGAAACAGACTCCACCTCTTGATGGGAGATATTGTTGCAGCCATCTTCTGGAGCACAGTCTACTACACCACCTCAGACTCTCCTTCCAGGGCTCAAATTCTGCTCTGGTAGGAGCTGTTTTATAGTTAACCTGAGCTCTATACACTGCAATTAGCATTCATGCTTTTTTGTTCACTTTATGGAGTGGGGATGGAGAATATGAGAGTCCTTACCCTTCATACATCCTTGAAAGGCTGATTATCCGATAGGCTTGAACTTTGCTTCTCTTAAGTAAAATAGAATTTGTGAGGAAAAACCTGGAAGGAAACAAGATGCCAATTCTTGATTCATCTCCTCCATTATTATCTAAGTCAAATGCATTTTTATTAAGTTGAAGATGTTTTATTATCCTCACAGGGATTTTTAGTTCCACTAATATGCTTGATACTGACATTTAATTTTTTTTTATTACTCTGTTTTTTTTTTTTTTTTAATCCCTTCTCAGTTCCAGCAACTCCAAGTCCTCTTTTATAGGGCTATTATTTTCTAGGGCTGTTCTATTCCTGTGTGTGTTAGAAGCTTGGGTTTATCTCTGTGATATGTTAGTAATTAAAGCAAATCTCTACAGCAAGCCATAAAACAGCCTGCCCTGCCCCAAGAAACTGAAACTATAGAGAGGACCGAGAGCTGAATCAAGCAGAGACAAAAAGCTGGGCTAGTGGCTGATAACTACCATGACACCCTTGGAAATACTGTTTTTGCTCCCTACCTCTAGACATGCTTCAGGTCCCCCGAGGGCAAAGACGTCACCTTTCTACAAAGACAGGCCCCCAGCCTAGGCTAGACAGCCACCTTTCACACAGCACTCTTTTTGACAGAGCATTCTTGAGCCGAAGGGAGAAAGGCCCTCAGCATATTCCAAAGCAGTGGGGCCTCTTTTTTTTTTTTCCCTCCCACCTCAACACACCTAAGGGATTCCATACACTCCTATCAGTGTAGAGGCTCATTAGGGCAGTGAAGGATTCTGTGGTTTGGGAAAAGTCCACCACTGAGAATCGCTGGGATAAAACTTTAAATAGTGTAAGGTAACACTGGGTGGCAGAGAAAGCCAAATCAAAGAAACAGGTAAACCAAACCTATATATACCTTCTAAATTCCTCACACAGCCTCTGGGGTTAACAAAACCAAACCTACTTTTTATCCAAAATCACGTTGGTTTTGTAGTAATCCCAGATTATGCTACCTGACCACATACTAAATTTACTGTGAGAAGTGAGGAGTTGTGTGATTAAAAACCATTCATAAGTCTTCCCATCACCTTCTAGTAACCTCACCATTCATGGTGCCTCATTAAAATCTCCATAAAACCTGCCCTATGGTGGGTGTGGTAGGATGTTTCATTTCACGCAGGGACAAAGCTTGTGTTTTTGTTATGGCTTTGTGCTCTTTGGGGCACATGGTCAGCATTCACTGTAGACTTTCATTAATGAGGAGGTGAGAACGTGAACACTTGTGAGAAAGTAACCGTGCCAGCCTTTGTCCTGACCTTGCATCAGACCTTTCTGAAGGCTGGGCTTTCCCTGACCATTCAGCTCCAGCAGAAGAGAGGGCCTCTCCTGGGACAACACGGCCCATTTAAAGATGAAGTTTTGAGCTAGAAAAGGGGCCCTGAGAAATCACTTAGCTCCCAAACTTCATTTTATAGATGGGGAAATTGAGTCCAGAAATAGGACTTTTTCCAGCATCACCTGTCAGCACATCTGTAACTGAATCTCCGCCAGTGGGGCAAGTAAACGGGCCCACGGAGGCCTGAGTCTTAGAGGTTGCAGGTGCCCAGGCATTGGCAAGGACTGAAGGCATTTCAGGTGGCGGGAGGAGCATAAAGCCGTAACCCTTTCCCGGACGGCTCTCTCAGGAGGAAGTTTCACCGCCTGGAGAGTGTGAGGCAGTGTTTTTGCCTTCTACCATTTGACTCAGCCTGTGGTTTCTCTTTCCTCATCGGCACCCTCAAATAAGTGCCAAGTGTGAGCACTTTGTGGAGATGCCTTTGTAAACAAGTGTGGCTCTCGTGTAATCCAGCCATAATATCAAAGATGGCGGCCCACAGGGTGTCCACTGGGGAGGTGTGCACATTTTGCTGAGGAAAGAGCTGCACCTCGGCAGACCTGTATCACCACCTTGCTGCTCCCCACCACCCACCAAAAGCCCCCAGTCTCATTAGAAGTGCAAACCAAGATCCCAGGGGCATGGTCCCCAGAGAAGCAGCACACATGGACTTGTGAGATGAAGCATCGCCCCCTCTGGGATGACTGCCAGAAAGCTGCACAACCTGATGGAAATTGTAATGACTCAGGAGCCCTTTGGGGTAGGTGCATGTCCTGGAAAACACCTGGTCCCTTTGCTTTAAAATAGACGGCAGGTCAGGAGAGGAGAGACTTCGTTCTATAAATATTTATCGGGTGTCGTCTACATGTCAGGCACTGTTCTAGGAAATGGGCATACAGTATGAACAAAATATTATCATTCTCCACCGTTCTTTCTTTTAAACCTTCTGTGGTAACCCATACCTTACTGCATGTCAATATGTTCACTTTATTTAGCATTAATGGAAAGGTAATATGCCATCCAAAAAAAATGATGGCATATTAATTGACTTAAATATGTTGGCCTGGATCCCCCACTAACTTACAGACTCCTTGAGGGTAGAGGTGGTATCTGCTCTTTTCTTTGTAGTCCTTATAGCATTTCACATGATGGCAAATGAGAGAAAATACTCAACAAAGGGAGGTGATTAGCTACCTAAAAAATTATATCTGGAGGCAAACCAGAGAGAATTAAGGAAGAGGTTGATAGCAAGCAAAGACTTGGAACCCAAGAGACTAGCACACCCTGGAGATGGCAGCGGCAGATACCCAGCAAAGGAAAGCCTTACAGTTTCCAGTAGTTTCTCTCTCTCTCTCTCTTTTTATTTTTTTAATGTGTGCCTGGGTAATCTGTGCATAGCAGCTTCCTTAGTTGTATCATAATTGAATGTAAAGAGCAACAGTATAAAAAGACCAAAATTAAACAACATATATTTTAAGAAAGAGGGACTGCCTTGATTATGGCCATGGGTAATTATATAAGAGCATATTCTGATGCCCACAATTGTATTTTCAGCGCATTCTTGATCTTAACATTCAAGGCACAGGTTATGGCACTCACTCTCTAATGTAGACGTAAGCCTTTTACTTCAGCCAACACTGCAGTGATCAGACGTGGAACTAGAGCCCAGTTTTTAAACAAGTCACTTGTTCTTTTCTGCCACAAGCGTGTCTCTGCTGAGGGTCTTTGGCTGAAACACATAGAACCTCCAACAGAGTACAGTACTCACTCTTCCTATAGGCAGGGGAGGGCGCTAAATTGGAGAATTTTAGGGAGGTTCTGAAGACACCAGGCTAAGCTTTGCTTCTTTAGAAGCCTGAAAAATTAAGAAAGAAGGTTTTGAGGGGAGCAGGGAACAGCAGGATAGAAACAGCTAAGGAGATTTTACCTGTCGATTCTAGTCATTGCTCCCCGTTGGTGAAGGGAGAAACAACTGAGGGGACTAAAACAGTTCAAGCTACTTCAGGTAACAAGACTGTATCTTTAACGCCTTGCCTATGTGTTCATTCGACACAAAAGTTACCACAGAGGAAAGAGAAAGAGCTGTGGTTGCAAGGTTAAAATCCAGAGAAAAGCAGCTTCTGAATGCTTGGAGAGTGACAGTGGAAGATAAGATAAGTGTACAGAGCTTGCCGTCTGGGGGTGGTGGGGTGAAGGATGCAGGCACCCTGGGCCCATTTCATTCTGCGGTGCAGGGCTGGGTCTTAAGATCTAGAAAAGGGTGAAGATGGGAACTGGCATCCCTGTGGTTATTTTGTAACCTAATCATCTCTCATTTGTTCCCGTTGGAAAGTATGAGAATTCATAACCAATAAGTTAGGTGGTGTTTGTACCGCAAAATGAGAATATATCTGAAAACATTTTGTAAATTATAAAGCACCATCTAAATATAAGTTAATCACTCTCCTTCCAAAGGGTTCCAGGTATTTTCAACATGTTCTTCTGATTTTCACTACATTTATGAGATTTAGGAAGAGTGCAAAGAAGCATGGGATTTCATGGTAGAAAGGGATCATCAGGATCATAAATGTAAAGATTCTTGTTCAGTGAGATAGCCCCACTGGTGTTTCTGGAAAATGTTCATCTCAGCTCTGTTCAGGCATTTCCATTCAAAAGCATTCTGATACCTGCTAATGGGAGAATAAATTGATACTCAGTTCTGGAGGGCAATTTACCAGTGAATGGCAAAAGCTGTGATCTAGAATTCTGCCTCCAGGAATTTCTCCTCCATCATCATCAACATCACCATGGCTAACATTGGTCGTACATTTACTGTGTGAAAGGCACTGTTCTAAGGGCTTTGCGTGAATTAAGTCACTCAATCCACACAGCAACCCTATGTACTGTTACCATCCCCATTATAGAGATGATGAAACTGGATGATAGAGAAGTTAGATACCTTGCCCAAGGTCACCACGTTAGTAAGTGGAAGAGCTAGGAATGTAACTTAATCTGTCTAGATCCAGAGTCAACACTTTGAACCACTGTACTATATTGTAACTTGTGTTACTTCCTAAGGAGACAAGTGAAGAAATGCACAGAGATGCATAAACATAATCAAATATTTTATCAAGGCATTGGGTGATATTGGGAAGTATTGTGGATGGAGGGAACCAAAATCTCTACCAGTAAGGGATTTGTTCATTTAGTATGGCATATGGCCATTAAGAATAGACACTATTGAGTCTTTTTAAATGATGACATTTATCTGTAGGTATTTCCATGTAAAAGATGTCTGTGCTGTGTTAGTGGAGAAAAATCAGCTTTTGAAAGTATGTCTCATATGCTCTATTTTTGGTGAGAAAAAAATCTTGAAGGCTCGATACCAAATCCTTGCCAATTATTATTACTAGGAGATGAGATTATGGGTGATAGTTTGCCATTATGGTTTTTTGAGTCAAGGAAGTTTTTCCTGATTTTTTTTTTTTTTTGCTAAAAGCGTATATAGTTTTTATAAAGAAAATACACAATAAAGCTACATCATTTTGAGGAAAAAATATACACAAAAGAGGTAGAGCTCATCCTACTCTCCCATACATATTCCTTACACCCTTTACTCTGGCACATTCCACTAGTGAACATCTCTCTTCTTTAGAAAATGCTTCCTTGCTCGGTACCTGGAGAGCTTTCTTTGGCTTCTGGGGGCTTAGTCACAAAGGTATTGAGGTTCCACTGTGTGCCCCTCAATTTATTAAGCATTGTGAATCTCAGACCTCAAAGAATTGACTTTCTATTCTGGGATCTACAAACATAAAACACTTAGGTTTCTCTCTATATCAACATCTGGCTTACTGACATAATCAACTATTCAGTTGTGAGGGACAAACAGTTGGAAGAATAGAAAAACATGTGATACAGTGCTTCCTGTGCCCCGTAAACAGTGAGTACAAACAGAGTTCGGAGAAGGGGGAAACCTCAGGCTGATAGCGGTATTCAGGGTTTCCTAGAGGGGATGAGGGCTTACGCAAACCTTGAAGGATGGTGGGAAAGGGAGTTGGACGTTCCATTCAATCTGACCCACGGGAACTTTTGTAGATTTCCTTAATTCTATGGTTCTGAGATTCTACTCTCACATTTAAAGATCACCGAGTCAGGTAGGCCTGGATTCAAAGTCTGACTTCCTTGCCAATGAGCAGTGTGCTTTTGAGCAGTTGCCCAGCTGCCCTGTGCCTCAATTTCCTTATCTTTAAAGTGGGCATAATAGTATCTTCCTCCTAGAAGAGCATTAAATGAGACGGTGCCAATAAAGCATTTAATATTGTGTCTGGCTGACTTTCAGCTCTCAACAGATGTAACTTATTATGCTCCTCCCCTCCACTCCCGCCCTAAATTTCCACCCAATAGTCTAATCTCGTATTTTCTAACTCTTGGCACAGATTTGCCTTTCTTCCTCTTGCGTCTCCCTTCCTGGTTTCTACCTGCCCTGCGGAGTCCGTATCTTGTTGCCCTCGGCCACTCCCTAGGTCATGACGTGGCTGCTTGCCTGCCCTCAGACAGCCAGCTTCAGTACAGCTCCTGCTTGCTCTCAGCTTTCCCCTGACCGTCCTCTCCCAGCCTCCCGGCCTTGCCACCAATCACAGAACTCGCACGGAGAGCAGGGACCCATCCTCTCACTTCGATAAGTCCTGAGCAGAGCTTTGAACACAGGTGGCCCCTGCGACCAGAGGTTGCCTTCAGAGCTCCCTTGCCAAACTTAACTATCCCCAGTGTCCTGGCTCTGTGGCCTTTTCTCTTCCCAGCTCAGCTCTGGGTGTCAGAGGCAATGCCTGAGCAGTCCCAAAGGCCATTGTCTGACTCCTGGCTGATTCTGATTCTTACGAGCAGCAGGAGATCTTGCCGAGAGCAGAAGCTGAGCTAAGCCATCAGCTGCTTTCCTCATTTGATGGACCGCGTGCTTTGGCTGCTTTTATGGACAAGGCCTTGCCAACTGGAGAAACAATGAGCCTCTTTAGCACCCCTGTCACTGCCATAGGGTAACCAGAGACAGAACGACTCCTTTCCAAAGGTGACTCTGCTGGCCAGAGCCTATCACCTCAGTCTGGGCTTCCTGACCACTTTTTACAATTCTTTTGGATCAAATAGAGCACTCCGTGGCCTTTTCTGGTTATAGAGGTCTCATTGTTTAAGGGATAGCACAGGCCTTTTGCAGGCGTATCTTGGCTTTGGGATCCTAGAGGGTTTAGCAAACGTTATTTCAGTGGAACATCCATTTTTTTTTCTTACTTTTCTGCATGAAACAGTGAATCATAGAAAGAAATGTTCTTAGGTCATCTGGTCAGTCTCCTGGGCACAGCTACAGGGTGTTTCCTTAGAATACGGTCTAGTCTTTGTCCAGGCTCCATTTAACTATCCCAGATGTTAGGGCGTCCTCATCTCTCATAGCAGCTCAAAGAACAAAACGAACTATGTTTTCCTGCAGTCTTCTTTCCCCTGCCAGTCGGCCCGTCAGCCTGCCCCACACCTGTGGCCAGCCCCGGGGAGGGCGTCTCTTTCTGTCTCTCTCTCTCTCTCTCTCTCTCAGGCAGGGATACCCTTCAAGGCAAGCCTGGAGCCAGGGCAGAACGCGTTCGTGCTTCACCTGCCGACGCTGAGATTGGCTGGCAATGGGACCGGGAATATCTCGGCTGTTCTGTTGAGTTTGGGGCTTTTGAAGTCTTCTGGCATTAATTTCTCTCCCATGGCCACATTTCTTTGCCCTTCTTTCTGGGACACCTATGCAATGTGTTCTCTTTTGTTCCGAGCTGTGAAAAGGAACTGTTTGTTTGACTACGAGTTTCCCCTTCTTGAGCTCCCCCCACCCTAAACCCATTGCTCTCTTCCTCTCCCAAAGAAGAAAGAGGAAAGCAAGCCACAATAATACTTCTGTAAATTTATGGCCACTCTGTAATGTTTAATCACAGCTACGTGACTGGGGGCTTCAGAGCAGGCGTACAAGTTCAGCGCAAGGTGAATCTTGTCTGAGATAATCTGAAAGTTCATTCAGAGGTGAGGGCAGCAGCCTCTTGCAGACGAGTGAGGTTAGCAGGAGGTCACCTGCTTTTTTTTTTTTTTTTTTTCCCTTCTGGTCTTCTCTCCTTTAATGTGTAAACAAAGGGAAAATGTAACTTCCAATGAACTTGGCATATGTTGTGCTCACGCTAATCTTGGCCTGGCCAACTGTAAACAGTCCAATATCCTGTGGCTGAGCCTTTCCACCCATTCTCTGCCTTTTGGAGAGCATGAAGAAACACCCACAGAAAGCAGAGGCCAGGGCCTTGTTGAGGCAGCCCGGGTGCCCCGGAGAGCCGCAGGGAACCCGGGGAGGCCCGGAGGAAGACCTCAGGCAAAGGTGCATGCTCTGATGCACGCAGGGCCCCGGGGCCCCAGGCCTCCTGCCACACTTTCTCACAACCATCAGTCAGCACACGTTTATTGAGCTCCTCTTCTGCTCCACCACCCAGTGCTAAACACTAAGAAAATAAACATGGACAAGCCCGTAAGGTGCTTCCAGGCTAAGAGGTGTTAAGAGGGTGAAGGAGAGGGACTTTGCTGGTATCCAGACAAAGTTGAAGACCGTTCAGGGACAGGAGCCTGTCCCAAGTTCCCCTTGGTTGTCAAAGTGTGCTTTGGTGGGTATCCCATTTACAGAGATGCTTCCGGGCCAGAGAATTCCAGAAGCTTACAGAGGCACTACGTATGAACAGGAGGGGGGCCCACAGCCTGGGCTTCAACAGGTTACAGATGAGCAGTGGCTACTGGGTGATTTCGACCAACTCTGATTTGCCATAGACCCAATTCTTTGGCAGTCCAGAGCCTCTGGACGGGTACAAACATGCTCGGGGAACACGCCTCTACTGCATCTCGGCAGCCCTCTTGGGAATGTGGGATATTATTAGTGCTCCAACAGCCAGAGCGGGAATGATTGCTTAGTGAACTATCTGTGGCAAGTGTGACCTCTCAAACCAGCTTCTAGAAGCCCATACTCATTTGAGGAGTATTTAGAGAATCTGGGCTTTTCCCCCCTTCGCCCAGCACAGGGCCATTTTAGTCGTGTGGGGGGGTAAAGACAGTCCAGGCATATGGAGCAGCCAGGAAGACAGCCTTGAGCTGTGAAATTCCCTTTGTGCTGTGCTCCGTACCACTCTGGGACCGGGAAATAGAAGCTTCCATGACTCTACTCAGCCCTGAGCATTTCATAGTTAACATCGGACAAGACCTGGTGCTAGGTAGAGGCAGAGAAAAAGCTAGATCCTTCCCATAAGGAACTTAGGATCTCCCCGAGGAGACAAGACAAGAGGAATGATTAGGAGTTTAAGACAGGCTATGATACTACCAAATGAGAGACTGCCTGATGAGAATGAAGAAGGCTGCTGCTGCTGCTTTTCTTTTTTTTTTTAAGGAGGGCATGTGATGTGATGAGCACTGGGTGTTATATGCAACTAATGAATCATTGAACACTTAAAAAAAAAAAAAGAAGGCTTCTTCTTAAGGGTCTCTTTAGAAAGGAAAGGATCTGGATTGGACGAAGAGAAACGGGCAGGTATTCCAAATCAGAGAAGAGCATGGGTGGAGTTGCGAAGGCAGAAATAAGTTGCTTGGCTTGTCATCATTTTCTCCTCCCCTTCCTCCTCCGCCTGTTCCTCCTCGTCCTCCTTCGTCGCCATCCTCCTCCTCCTCATCACTAGTAGTTGCTGAGCATTTACTACATGCCAGGCACTGTGTGGAGCACTTTCCCAGGGTAGGTATTAAAGTGTCTTGGTGTATTGGTGTCTTGCCCGGTGGCACAGGAGGAAGACACGGCGGAAACCCTGAACTGAATGCAGCTCCCGGGCAGAACGACTTGGAGCTGACTCAGCACCACCCTGCTTGTCTTCGTGCCTGGAGATTCCCTGACTTGCCCTCTGCCCTAAGCCCAGTGTTGTAGATCTGCTCTTGAGATCCGTAGAGGGGGCAAGGGAAAGTATGGGAATATTTAGCTGCTACCGAGGATGCCTTCAGGTTAGGGATGGGGCTGGGTGACGAGATGGTGGTGATTTGCCAGTACCCCGTGGTATCTCCTTTGGGGGGGGGGGTTTCTTGTGGATGTGGGAGAGATCTCAGGTGAAAGGATAAATTGTTTTTCCCACAGCTTGGTCATGGCATGTAAACTGTGGGTGGTCCCCTCCAAAAAAACCACAGCTTATAATCTGGCCCTTGTTTAAGGTCCTTGCAGGAACTCTGCTCCAGGGAGCAAGCCACACGGACAAATGCTAAAGTAGAGAATGTCCATCTGCCCCGGCTCCCAGAGTATGGACACGGTGGCTCTGGGGTCAGGACAGGGGAGCTGTAGCTTGGAGGAGCGCCAGGGGCTCCAGTCGACAACACTGAAGCAAAAGGCAGATAAGTTTGATTGCTTTAAAGTTCATGAAGGGTAATGTTTAGTTGCGTTTTAAAAAATCTCTTTGAATGATAATACTACCCTGTGATAATAGTGTTAGTAAGTATAATAACACTGTGAAATTTCCCAGTGCTTTCACTTACCATATCTTTCTTCCTACCCTTGTGTAATAAATTAGAGCAGGTTTTTAACAAAGGCACATAACTGATTGAGAAACTGAGTCAGAAAACTATATTGATTCGAGAACCCCACGACAAGCCTGACTCTGACCCTGGGGTGATGAAAACAAGGACCTCGTGTTGGCTGAAGGCTCCCATGGCATCACAGATGAAAGGCCTTATTGCTGTGGCCAGACAAGAATTTGGAAGACCAAGCTTGTCTGGGCAGAGTAGGAGAAGAAATCTCTCCATCCCGGGACCCGAGAGTGATACCAAACTCCCCCAAGGAGGCTTCTTTCTTCTTCTCATGTCTCCTTCCCACCCAATTCAAACACTAGCTAATGGACATTTGGGTGCTTCTTGGAAGATTTCAGAGAGTTTCTTCCATTTCATGGAAATAGAGGACAGGAGCTATGGAAGCAGAGCTGGTCCTTCTCTGCCGCCCCTGGTCAACCTCAAATACCCTTGAAAATCCTGCAGAGACGTCCTGATCCATTCCCAAAGGCTCAGAAATGGGGATATAACTTTCTGTGCTTACTATTCGGGCAGGAAATATTCTGTGTTTATCTTAATTCTGGGCAGAGTGGGCTTACTGACCTCAGCTTTACTGTTCCTCTTCCTTTATTCCTCTGCACGTTCTTTCCCAAGAAGAGAGAGATCTCCTTTCATGTATCTCCTTGAGAGTCTTGGTCTAGACTGGTCATCTGAGTTTTCTCTGTGCCACTTGCTGTGGTATCAAACGCAGGGGTATTGAAGTGGGCCCACTAAGTGGCCTTTTTTATATCATTTCAGATATGGCCGGTGGTAAAGGTTGAGCGATACCCTTTCTCACCGTTCTTGCCTAACATGCTGCCACCCCCTGGGTGCAGGCAAGTGCTCCGCTCGGGAGACTCCCCTGTCAGCCGGACACACGATCGTACAAAGTCCCATCGTTGAGTTGATACGTACATCGTAGTATATTTAAGTCTACTTACACAGTGGAGAATGCCGTTTGGCAGTTAGAGCCAATGAACTAGGTGTCCATGGATCAACATGGAGAGATCTTGAAAACATAATACTGAATGAAGAAAGTCAAATTGCAAACGTTGTGTACAATATTGTGTATGTAAGCTAAAACACAAAACCTTACCATATGTAGTTTCTCTATCAAAAGCATTAAAAACCTGTAGGGGATACATAACAAAAATCAGGCAGGCAAAAGGGACAGAGGAAGGGCAGGGAGATTCCACCTTTACTTACAGCGTTTCAGTCCTTTAAAACAAAGGGAGGATTGAAAGCAGAGTAGACAAATCATTAACATCTGTTCACAAGGGTAAAATAAATTTTATATTCTTTTTTACCTTTTTTTTAATTTAAAAAAAAAAATCTCCCTTTCCTTCTCCGTCACCTCTGTGTACATCTGACCCGTATGCTGGTCTCAGGGACTCTGCTTCTCCACCAGCTGATTAAATTGCTGCACGTAGTAGAAAGAAAAGTGGGCTACAAGTCACACGCTTCTGTTCTAACCCCAGCCCCATCCATGGCAGCTTTGCCTCATTATCATGAATCTTTCTGGATCTCAATTTCCTCCTCTGTAGGACGAAGGGACGGCGCTGTTCTCTGCAGTTCCTCCCAGTCTGCCATTTTAGCAGCCTCGTTCCTGCTAAGTGATGAGAACGACTCTCTCTGTCCCCTAGCTATTTACGTCCTAATAAAGAATTCCCTAGATTGAGAGTCTTAGAGCTGGAAGGGACACTAATGGTCGTCAGTAAAAGTTGTTTTGAGAGGAGCCCTGCTTAGTAGTAGGACTGGCTGCTGGTGACACATCCAGGGCTATAACGCTGGCCTTCTGTCTTCTACTCTGGGAGTCCGAAAACCCCTCAAAAGCCAAAGGAATACATTTAAAGCTAGCAAAGGAAAGCAGAATGAAGAAAGGTATGTTACTAGCCAAGGGATAATATAGAACAAACAGAAAAAGTTGGGTGTCCAGACTCTTTTTATGAAATGCCAGGCAGAATTCAAGCAAAAATTGTTCCTCTCTCAAATGAGAATTCTGAGAAGTAATACTGTGACAGTTTCTGACATGAGGACAATTTTAGAAGGGATATTTGTGGTGAGGAGAATGGGGTGTGGAGTTAGGCAATTCTAAGGTTTCACCGTTTCGTGAGCCTTAACTGATTTTGGTCACTTTGGACCTGCCACGGGCCCCTGGCCGCCCTTGCTCTCTGTCTATAAAATTCACGGTGAGCAAAGACAAAGCAAAAAGCAAGACGTATCTGTTCACCTCCTCCAGAGTTTAAGCAAAAGGCAGGTGCGAGAACCCAGAGCCGTATTGATTCACCGCTTTTGTTGGGAATGAGAACAGTCATGGGGCCACCTGCCTGATTCATTCACTCGTATTGCTTGCCTGGTCCCTGGGGGAAACGGATTTTGAAAACTGCCTCTCACTCATGGTTGAGTCTTCCCTGTCCCCCTGCAACACCCCGTCAGTCTCCCGTCCTCCCGTCAGAACTGATACAGAGGCCATCCGTTTCTCTGCTGTCCCGCTGCCACCCGAGTCCAGGTCCTCATCACCTCCCATCTTCCTGCCTGAAAACCTTCTCCTCGAGTCTGTTCATCCAACGAATAGATTGCTACCGAAATGCTGCCACTCTCCGTGGGATATAAATTTTTTTTAAAAAATCCTTAGACTGTCAATACTCTTGACTCTAAGTTCAACTCCGTTACTACCTCTTTAGTCTTCCCACTGCTGCTCCTTTATAGGGCACCTCTGCTCAGCCAGGTTGTGTATCAACAGGCCGTGGAGAGAGGCCCAAAAGGGAATAAAGAGAAGAGCCCAGTCTCAGGAATCACACTAGCCTGCCTCCGAGTCCTGACTCTATCACTTTCTGAATGTCTTCCTTTCGATCTGTTCTTTTAACCTTTGGGGGCCTTCATTTCTTCATCTGTACAATGAGATACCTACCCCCTAGGCTGTTGATTTTCCTGGAGATTCAATGAAATAGGTAAGATGCCCAGCCAGTATCTGTCACATAGTAGGTGTTCAAGGAATGTCCAGTTTCTTCTTCCTTTAAACACTTCCTTTAAACACTCCTGTTTCTGCACCGTGGTATCCATTAATCTCTTGTCTGAAATTCTCTCTTCTCTGTTTAAATTGTGCCCATCTTCCCTTGCTCTGAGCACATACTGTACTCACTGTCCGGGCCCTTCATTTGGCTCTCAAGGGCAGGTACCATGCTCACTAGCAATTTTTATCAAATTTGTCAATCCCATTTCCCAAATGGCCTTGAGGTGGCTCATTAAAATGACACATTAATATAATTAGGAAAATAGAATTGAAAGGAAGGAAAGAAATTTAACGACAAGGAAAACAACAACCAAGGGGACCGAGACTGTGGCCTTCGTAGGAACTAGTGTTTACTTAACAGTCTTTGGGAGGCAGAAGAACCCTTCTGAAATTTGGAGTTTCTAGGGGGAAAATGAATAGAAAAGACCCCTTGGTGGTTGAGAATCACTTTTCTCGTGCTTTTTGCTTGGTCTATTGATTAGTTCTACAATTTGGCAATGGAATCCAAGTAGCAGTCTTATTCAATCTCCTGTCCCTCAAACCCAGAACAAAATAGGTTTTAACCAAATGCATATCTGATTGGGCTAAGGGTCTTCAGAAGTTGGCTGTCTGGGCCAAGCCTTTTGTCCAGACCCAAGCATATTTCCCAGACCACTGAGATTCTAGTGTATTCTAAACTTATCCAGGGTACAAGGACATTCCCAGCTTTACTGTCCTTTAATGTTAGATACATTTTTTTATGCCTATTATAAAGTTCCCGGGCTGTAATTTGTAATGACTCATATAAGGCAAGAAGTAATTTTTTACAACTAAGTTTCTTAATTTATCCATTTATAAAAGAGAACCCAGACAGACCATTGTCATTATGAATGTTCGATAGTTTTTCCTTCAGGTGATCTAACCAGTGTCTCCAAACTTTTTTGATTGGCCACATCTGTTGGCAAAAAGTCTTAAGGACTCACCCCTTATATTCGTATATATGACAATCTGTTAACAATTTATTGCCATTAGATGCTGAATAGCTACAAAAGGGTGGTCCCACACATACTGCGCCCCTCCCCACTGCAGTTTAAGAGACAGAACATTGTCATTGCCTTCGGAAGTCAGCTTGTGCGTAAGCCCATGTGAGTGTACACACATTCCTGTCATTAATATTTCCAGGCACAATATGTACTTAGACTGAGGAAAGTTCATTATGCACAAAAGCGGATACAAATCCTGTTTTAAATAGCCTTTTTAATAATTTCAAATTTGGAGGGCTGCTTTATCAATCTGATTAGCTCATTACTGTGTTTACTTTGTAATGTGGATGAGAAAGAGCTTGCACATGACAGAGACTTGTGAGCTCGGCCATTTCCTTGGTGTTTGCTTATACCCACACTGTTAAGAGTGTCTTCAATCCATAGTCTCCTTGCAGGGGCCAGGGGTTTAAACCACATACTCCCAGAGAGGGAAGGTATTTACGTCAAAACTCGACAGGATGGCCCCTAATCCACTTACCTGAGAACCTCGGACAAGTCGTAGTATGCTGAGAGAGTGAACACTAGTCTGTGGCTCCGACCTCCTTCTCCCACCACATCTGGGGCAGCAACTCCCTCCAAAACCCACACCCGTCTGCCTTTCCCACCCCAACAAGGGGCAAGTGTGTGAGCCCGTGGCAAAGGCTTCCCATCCTCCCCTGGGACATGTACGTACAGTATGGTTATTATCACCCAGTGTGATAATTGGTTGTCCTTCTGCCCCTGCAGCAGGACAGATGCTGTCATCCATGAGAAATGGCCTTACAGGACAGTCTCTGACAAAGGAATGCTTGGTGATGGCATTTTTACTTGGGAGTCTTCCCCCCAGGCACCAGCTGATGACAATGGGAAAGACTTCAGCCTCCCTGGCTTTCTTTTTCTCTTTACCAAGGTAGTCTCAGAGGTGAAAAGTTTAGATGGCAAACCTATAAACCCACATTTATGAGGCAAATAAATATTTCTCAGAGTGACGTTCCCTTTCAGGGGAAGCTGCTGATGCGCAGTGGGTCTCTGATAAAGAGCTTAATGAAGCCTCCACCCGTGCCTGGCGGCTGGGCTGGTGGGAGAGCAGGGGACCGCATAGCTCCTACTGGCCCTTTCTCCTGCCCTCACTCAACCAGTGGGGGGAAGAGTAGGAGGTCCTATCTTTTCTGCAAGGCCCTGGAGCCAGCCCATTGAGCGGCCATGGTTGTAAAACTCAGGTATAAGCCAGAGCCCTTTAACCTAGAGAGATGCAGAGAAACTGGGCACCTCTCCCCACCCCGGTTCCTTGGCCTGTGGAAAATCCCACGGCCTTCTTTGGATTTCTGTGAATCCCTAGAAACCTCTAGTCTTCTTCCCTGAGCTCCCATTTCTACGGTGCAGTTGTATAGCTTTCTAGGTGTGAAACTCAGCCTCTTTGAGTTCCTCAAGAAATAAATAAATAACTCACTTACCCAAGCAATTGAGAGCAGAGTTGATTTGTCCAAAGATTAGGATTGAGGGCATGGGTTGTTAGGGGAGATTTATATCCCATACTACGCAGCGAACAGCTTTAGAACTGTCACTTACCGGACATCCTGGCTCTTCAAAGTCATTTGGGGCCAGAATACTAGTAGGAACTTCCTTCTTAGCCCTTCTCACGTGTATTAAGTCCCCTCTATTTTTCTTTTTTAAAGATTTATTTATTTATTTGACAGAGACACAGTGAGAGAGGGAACACAAGCAGGGGGAGTGGGAGAGGGAGAAGCAGGCCTCCTATGGAGCAGGGAGCCCAATGTGGGGCTCGAGCCCAGGACCCCGGGATCATGACCTGAGCTGAAGGCAGACGCTTAAGGACTGAACCACCCAGGCGCCCCAAGTCCCCTCTCTTTAAATCAGCTCCCTGCTCTCTCCAGAACCAAATTCCTTCCCTCTCCTCTACTACATGTCTTGGCACCCTGGGGATCTTACAAAGCGAGATACAAATCCATTTTTCTGCCTTAAAAGAATGCTGATGCCAGATATTAAGATAATGAAGTTTTTGCCCCCTCATTACAATCAGAAGGGTCTCCATGAAGCCAGTTTCTCTGTCTTTTCTTTAATTTAGTGGATATTAGACATCTCACATCTGAGAAAATTTCAGAGCACCCTGCCCTCCCTGGCCTGGATCTAAAGGCAAACTTTTTCTGTAAAGGACCGGATAGAGAGTATTTTAGGTTTTTCAGGCCTTTGGTCTATCACAACTACTTAACTCAGCTCTTAAAGCACTGCAGTCGTAGTAGATAATATGTTAACCAATGAGCATGGCTGTGTTCCAATAAAACTTTATTTACATAAACAAGTGGTGACTGTAGTTTTCCATCCCATGATCTAGAAGAAAGCAGATAGCAGCTTTGATGAAAACAAGGAAAGAAGCCTTGAGGCTAAAATTCAATCTCCTTAGCTTAGCATATGAGGCCATTTATCACTTGCTCCTTTGTCCTGCTTACTTCTAAGGCAGTCCCCACCTACCTGGCTTGGGCTTAGATGCCCTTCTTCTGAACTTTCTTTGCTCTCTGTTAGAGTACCTCTTAGGGTGCTCACATCATTCTGTATCTGTTACTTATCAGCCTGAGCTCCTTGAGACTCGAGATACCTTATTATCCTTTCAGAGGAGTTCCTGATACATTGTTGGTACTCAATTGATGTTTGTTAAAATAATTCCTGCTTTCTATTTTCTCCATTTGCCCAGATTTCAGTCAGGGACAGGGAGTTGAGGGAGATCTTGGGCAGTGAACACAAAGGGGCCAGTAGTCAATTCCATGCTCCCTAGTGGACTTTTCACAGTCCTTCTCTTGATCTGCCCTCAGCTGTTGATAGGAGCTGTTATGATTCCATTACCAGATTTAGTGGCTTATCTGGGGTCATATCGCCAGTCAGGGAACCCCCAGCCTGAGGCTCTTTTTTGCTGTGTTAACCTGCCTCCTAAAAGACACCTGTGTTTGAGTGATTATGAAAAATATGATGCAATTGGTTTCATCCTGTCCGAGGCAGGGAATAAGACAAAAGAAACTTTGCCTGCCTTAGTGTTCTGTATGTTACTATTCTCTCGAGGAAGTTTACTGTACTTTATATAGCAGCCATGTGCTGAAGAGGTAGCATATTCAGAATTTTGTCGGTGAGATTATATGTTAAATGCCTCAGAAGAGTAAGTTATATGGACTCATTTTATAGTCTCTCCTCTTTAAATGTGAAGAATTCTTCTGGAATATATGTAATGTGCAAATTCAGGGTTTTGTACGGCACGTTTACTTCAAGGACACACCTCCCTTGGGAGCACAGTTCTCTACAAGACTCAGTGTGCCTGTTCAAGAGAAAACATGTAAAGAAAAGCACCCCCAGGGGAAAGAGGTGTGGCTGTTGTCAGTGTCTCTGCATCTGTGTCTGTCTGTGTGTACCTTAGTTCCCATGGAATCTTTCCAGACATTCTGGGAAGAGGAGGCTTTCCCTAAGGTGAGGTAGGCCCTACGGCTGCCCACTAGGAGCCAGCCCAGATGTCACCTCAGGGCCAAACAGCTGCTGAGTTCCCATTTGGTAATCCTAGGTATCTTCCTCTGGAACCTCGAAACCACATATCCGGGGCTGGGCTCCCACTCACCTGTGAGAGGTATTATCTCTCCTGTTTGAGGTTTCCTTCTTCCTCACTCATCCACCCTTCTAGTGCTAGTCAAGAGGACCTTAGGTTTGGTCCATTGGAAAGTTTCCTATGCAAAACACACATTACAAGTCTGGCCCACCATCTAGCCAATATTGTACCTACAAAATGTTAGTTCACCTATTTTAATTCCATGTAACATGTCTTTGTTGACTGTCTGCTGGGAATCTGGCCGTATGCTGGTCCACGCTGTGGAGTAGTCAGAAGGAGAAAACATGATCCCCATCCTTGGCGAGCTCCCCATCTACACGGGAGATGAGGCTCAGATCACAAAATTAGCAGTGAAGGCAAAAAATATAGATATATAAATTCTCTTCCCCAAGAGTAGGCATGATATGAATTGGCTTGGTTGACAAGCACCAGTCCAGTAGTGGGAACAGGCAGGGCATTCTTCATCAGTCTTTTCATCTTTGCTTTCTGAGTGCTTTGGGCAGTCGTTTCTGCCTATGTGAGCACAAGGGCACCATCAGAATTGTTTGCTTAAATATTAATCTATAATGCTTACTTGAAGACTTCCTTCTACTCCTTTACCCATGCATAACTCATCCATTTGAATTACTTGTACATTTTCTGCTAGAGAAGCATATACGTTGGTATGCACTAACCAAGATCAACAGAGCCCTACTTTATCTTAATATCTCATTCCAAAGACCTTTTCTGGAAGTTGGCATTTGTTCTGCTATTATAATGCTCTCTGTGCTCTGTCCAGTTAACCCACTTTGTGGCCTTGGACTAGTTTTCACTTTGAGTCATTTGGATTTTTCTAGTCTTTCTCCGCTATCCCTGCAAAAAAGAAAGTCTGTTTAGAAGTTTGACCTAGCCTCAGCCAAGTACCCAACCCAGAGCCTGAATCAATGAGTTTTTTTGTTTGTTTGTTTGTTTGTTTGTTTTTGAGAGAGAGAGAGAGTGTGTGTGTGCATGCACGTATGCTCGCACATGCATGGGGGCGGGGGGGGGGGCAAGGAGAAAATCTTAAGCAGGCTCCACACCCAACATGGAGACCAATCTCATGACTCTGAAATCATGATCTGAGCCGAAATCAAGAGTTGGACGCTCAACCAACTGAGCCACCCAGGTGCCCCTGGATCAATGAGGATTTTTAAAAATAAACAGCTGTGGCATCTTGGGGGGTGTAAGCCGTTAAGCCATCTCTACCACATATTTATCCCATGATTTTCAGCAGCTTGCCTCTCCTTTCCAGGTCTTGGTCCTCCCCACCGCATCCCCCATGAAATCAGAATTTTAATCTGAGTCCTATTAAACCATGGGAGTGTTCTGAAATAACTAAGAAATGTAGTAAAGACAATTTTAGAACTGCCAAAGCTCTGTTAAAAGTCATACAGGAGGAAAAAGAAAGAGACAGTCCATTATAGCAGCTGGTTAGTATAACATGATTCAAATGTCTTTCCTTGTCCTGCCCTTTCCCACTTGCACATATTTTTGTATAATAACCAGTAGTGATAGAATTTACAGTTTTTGTTAACCTACATAGTTTATAAAGTGTCACATCAACTGCTACACTACTTTAGTTGTCCTCTTCTGCTAAATACCATGGACAGATAACTCTGTGTGCAGTCAAAGCATCATTAATGCCTGGTTGAGTTTGCTTTTGATGAAGTAGCCCTAACATTTCTTAGTATGTCCTACTCTGTGAGTATCAAACATTCTCCTGTGCCACCAGTTTATGTTAAAGTGCCCCAAAACATAATGTCTCGCCTATTCCTTGAAAAATGACTTACCTGGTTTACAAAAATAGCATTTATATGAATAAATCAAGAATATGATCATTAATAAGAAATTAGCATTATGGAGAGAGTTCTAGGACATATCATTACATGAAAAAAGCAAAGCACAAAAGAGTGTCTATGGTATGTTACCCTTCAAGTGAGAAAGAAAAGGGTATACGAGAATGTACATGTATATTTTCATCTGTACAAAAGTAATAAAAGAAGGATAAACCAGAAACTAAATTGGTAATGTGCGATGGGTAGATAGGAAAGATAGAGAAAGAAGTGGAGAGACTAGAACAGGGTAGTTGGGATGAGGAGGGAGCGATACTTCTGAGTACAGTTTTTACATAGCTATGACTCATTCCCCAAAATAAATAAATAATAAAAATCAGCCAGAATGTGGGAGGAATCCAAAATGGAACACAAGCAGTGAAAAATAAGTCTAACTGAATTATGAAAGAATAATATAACCACACTGAAAGGAGTAAGGAAGAAAAGAACTAATCCAAGTAATTTAAAAACCCGTATTTTGAGTGGAAATTATAAGCCTAAAGACAAAAAGAAAAAAATCAATACTATACTCTAGTTAGTAAATTTGTTTCTCACAGGAGCATGGATCAGCAATTCCAAAATATTTTATACTAGGATTGAACAAATAAGTGAAATATATTATAGATAATGAGAGCCAGGTTTCTCTCTGTCAGAGAAAGAAGTAATAGAGAGGGAAAGGCTAGCATGAACCCCGTGGTGTTGGGGCTGCAATCAGAGATATCAGATAGGAACTCATGATTTTAATATAGAGATACATAAATAGATACAGGAGTAAATATAGATGTGTTTGTTACCTGCAAGTTAGTAAATATACATGTATCTCTTAGCTCTGTCCACTGAGATGCCCTAGAAGCAGTAACACCCCGGTAGAAATGAGCATGCTAATTGCCCAGACCTTGGCTTCTAAAAACCATTCTCCAGTAAAAGGAACCAGAGCTTCTTAGAAAAATAACTGACTGCAGAGTAGGGACAGGGAAGGTACCAGATGAGCTTGCAACATCTTAGTGCCAGAAAGTAAGCAAGTGTTCAGAAGAGGGTAGGACTGGTCGAAAATACACTGGAAAGTCAATCTGAAGGAATTCCTAATGACCGAAACTGGAATAATTTGAAAAGCAAAATATAAATAATGATTGTATTAGATTAAAACCCAAGAAATAAAATAAATATTCATGAGGTAATACTGATATAAATAATTGGACAAATAAATACATGGAGCAGAAGGGACAGTACTTTTCCTCACAGAGGAATTCCAATTACTAACTACAGAAGGAATGAGAAAAATGGTCAGCTACCACCGTAAATATTGTTGCAGACAGGATCTGCCAATGGATATTAAAGTTGGTGGACAAAAGTTAGAGGGAAAACAGGATATTTGCATAGCCTCAAAGTATAACTCTCTTCAGAAGTGTATTAATTACAAAGGTAAAGATAGTAACTTTGCAGTGGAGGAAGTCATCAGCCACCACCTTAACTAAGTGATCAAGCAAGATCAGTATCACCAATAAGGAGATGTGACCATCATGTACACCTGATATTGATGCACTAAAAAGGGTACAATATCACTTCTGTAGTGTTTTTGCAAAAAAAAAAAAAAAAGCATAACCTCAACACTGATGACATTTTGTATTGTGTAATTCTTTGTCATGAGGGCTGTCCTGAGCCATGTAGGACATTTAACAACATCCCTGGCTTCTGCCCACTAGAAGCAGCATCACCACCAGCACTACCCCCAGACTCGTTACAACCAAAAATGTCTCCAAGCATGGCCAGATGTCCCTTTGGAAGTAAGCTCTCCCTTGGCTAAGAGCTACTGCTTCAGTCTAACCACAGAAAATATTGGGCAGACCCAAATTGAGGGACCGTCTATAAAATAAAAGACCAAAGATACACTATTCCTAAGTATCTATCTTGAAAGATTAGAATGGGGAACTGTGACAGACTGGAAGAGATGAAGGAGACATGATGAGTAAATTCAATCCAGGATCCTGGAGTGGATCAGAAAAAGGACATTAGTGGAAAATCTGGTGAAAGCAGAATAAAATCATAGTTTAGATATTTAGATAATAGTATTGTGCCAATGTTAATTTCTTGCTTCTGATCATTATACCATGGCAATGTAGTATGTGAAATTGGAGAGGCTGGGTGAATGGTACAGAGGTACTGTCTAAACTATTTTTGCAACTTTTACGTAAGCCTAAAATTATTTCAAAATAAAAAATTTTTAAAAATCTCCACTGATATTAATAAAATGCAGGCAGATCTCCATATTGAACTCTGTGACAGTGATAGAAGCCTAACTGGTATTTAATATCACTGAGATGTTCCCACCACCTCTAAGGCATTAAACTTAAAGCACATCTAGAGAGAGAGAGAGAAAGAGAGAGAGAGAGTCTGTGTGTGTTGTGGTTTGCACCCCAATTTGTGATAAGTAAAAATTTTGCAAAATGTTCAGTTGATAGTTCAAAAAGGAATAGTCAGTATGTCATTTAATAGCATTTCACTGATTTGGCTTGGATTACAGTTATTCTTGATTTCTTTTATTCTCCTATATGAGGGTAAACCATTTATTTTAATGGCACTTGAAAGGCCCAGTCCTGTTCTTTGCACATGGTGGATGCTTTAAAAACATTGGCTGAATTCAGTAGGTTTGCATCTTCATTAAGAACATCTGAGACAAACAAATGTGTTTTATTATTACTGTTTCAAATCCTATGAGTAAATATTAAAAGAGGTTACTTCATTTAAACTTTTTAAATGTTAGTAGGTTATAATTCTTATACAACTCTTAAGAAATATAGAGGCACCTGGCTGGCTCAGTCCGTAGAGCATGCAACTGTTGATCTTGGGATTATAAATTCGAGCTCCATGTTGGGTATAGAAATTATTTAAAAATAATTTTTTTTTAAAAAGGGAAAAAAAACTCTTAAATATAAATAGAATGAGCACAGTGTAGGCCCAAAGTGTGGTTCTGTAAATCCTCTCAGAAGTCATTCCATGCAGAATCAGGAATTGTAACAATGTTCTGATGCAAAAGTAAGAACTCACCAAAGCCAACTACAGGGAAACACACTAATGAGGTTACCTGGTTGTGAGCAAAATGAACTGTCCTTTGGGTGTGTTAGCAAGTTTCCCAGCCCAGCCAGGCTTGCTAGGCCTTACCAGCCAAAGCAGACCCGTGGCTCTGGACCCTCTTGACCAGCCCAGGACACAGAAGTCGTGCATACACTGATCTTCTCTCATAATGAGACTGACACTTGGCTAAAACTTCTGTCGTAAGTGCTCCTTGGTATAACACAGGTCACTTAACCCTGTGCCAGGCACACAGGCATCACTGAACTCTTGGCTGAAGTCACAACCTAAACCCAAAACAGGGTAGTTGGAATACCGGAGGTCCAGAAGGCATTCCAGTACTCAAAATGCAGGTTTAGATAGCACCCAGAGGCACCACGAAACGCTAAACCATGTTCTAAGCTATTCCCTTTTAGTCTTTATGGCGGGGACAGCGACTCATGGTGGCACTAGCATTTGGGACATCTTCCATTTATGGCAAGTAGGAATGGGTTCCCTATTTGTGATAGTGATGTCAAGTGTTCTTTTACATGTTTCTTATGATCAAAATATGAATCGATACAAAGAAAAAATGTTAAGTAAATAAGAACACAGAGCATGAGGATATGGTAAAAACTGCAAGATGCTGTTCAAATTATAAAGATCCTGAAATTGACCTTTAGTTCAGTCTTCCACCTCTGACCCTCCTTTCTTCTTCTCCATCCACCACCTACTTATAAACTTTAAGAAGTAAGAGTTCTTGAAGTGTATATACAATGGGCTACTTTCTGTGAAAGAAAGAGAAATAAGAAAGCATAGGTGCCTCTGCCTGTCTTCCCAAATAGAAGCATAAGGAGGACAAATCCCAAACCAGTGGAGCTGGTTACCAGTGAGGCATGGAAGGAACTGGGGTAAGAGAGATACCACAAGGGAGGGAACAACACTTTTCTGAGTTGACTTTTAGAAGCATGATAACGTCCTACATATTTAAAAAACTAAATTAACAAGGATGGGAGGGAGGAGCCTGAGACTAAAAGCAAGTGGGCGCAAGTGAACCCAGTTGCATTTAGATGATACCATAACTACATTGAAGGGAAAATTAAGAAGGACTAACCCAAGTGACTTAGAAACACAGTATTTGATTGTATACTCAGTCTTAAGTTGGGAGGGAAAATTGCAAGCAAATCTCGAGCTCTTTTTTTTTTATAGGCTTTTTTTTTTTTGTAATGGTATATACAAATAGTTCTGAACCTATTTTAGATATATTATAGGTTTGAGCAAATTAGTAACTGAGATGATGTTCTTGAGAGCCAGGATTCTCCCTGTGGAGGAAAGCATGTACCAATACAGAATAGAGGAAGGCAAGAAAGAACTCTAAGAATGGTTAGAATTGGAGGTGTTGGTGTAAACTCATCATTTCTAAAATAATGTATGTGTACATGCTTACATCCATGTATGCATGTATATATGTGTGCGTACACACATATGTATATGTGTATTTACATGCATGTAGTTCCTAGCTCTGTCCTCTGAAAGGGCTTACCTCCCCACAGTTTGCCCCCCAGTAGCAAAGAATGAAGATGCTCCAGGGGCAATGGCCACACCAAGCACCCAAATCCTGGTCTCTATACCATTACCACTAAAAGAAACCAGAGCTCCTCAGAGAAGTGACTGGGGCACAGTAGATGCAAGATAAGCCTACAGCACCTTATTATGCTAGAAAGTAAGCACTCCTCAGAAAATATATGGGGCATGTCACAGGACACAGGCTGCAGACAAATCAGGGACAATTTGAGCACCAAAATAATTAGGTGTAGTAATGAATATAAGCCATTGAGAAAATGGGAGCTGATGAACCCATACCATAAATAAATACATAAGTTAATGGGGGAAAAGTGCTGAGTGATGAGTGATGAATATGGAAGGAATGGAGAAGTTGGAATGCCTTCTGTTTGCAACCATCATAGTGAAGCTGAGGCCGACAAGGATCTTCAATGGATGCTAAATCTGAGGGGAAATTGTAATCAGGAGCTGTATATTTGCATGGTCTTAAACTGTCTCCCCTGTTGCATACTGGTTGCAAAGGAAAACATAATACCTAGAGGGAGAAATCAGACAACATCTTGATTGAGTGCTCAAAATTAATACCACCAAGGAGAGACAAATGAACAGTGTATACCTCCAGACAGGATCCCCTGAGGAGTATACAGCAGCACTGAGGTAGAACTCTGGCCAGAAAAGCAGGTGTTAAATCTTATTATGAGAAAGCACTAGAAAAAACAACTGAGTGGGGAAAAGGAGGCAGAGGACTCTATTCTTCAAAAATGTCAAAAGGCTGTGGAAATAGTCCAGATTAAAGGAGACTCAACAGACAACTAAATGTAATACCTCGTCCTAAGCGATATGATAGAATGGAGCAAAACCAAAACCAAAGTCTATAAACAGGACATTATTGACTCAATTTCTGAAATTAGAATATGGACTGTATGAGTATTAAATTTACTGCAGTTGAAAAGTACTATGGTTATGCAAGAGAATATCCCTAATACTTAGGAATGCTGAAGTATTTGGGAATAAAGGGCCACGGTACATGCAGTTTACTCTCAAGGGACTCAGAAAAGAAAGATCTTCTGTGCCCATGTGTGTAAAGAGAGAATGAGTACACGAAGGCTGGAGCATATGGTGTGAAATGTTGATGATGGATGTGGGAGGAAGGCATACGATGTTCTTTATTCTATGCTTATTCTTGCAACCTTGTGATAAGTTTGGAATTATTTCCAAATGAAAAATCTTACAATTATAAAGAATGGGATCATTAGTGATGACCGAATGTTTTGTATCACTGAGAGAGACTTCACTGAGCTCTAACAAGGCCATGTATGTGGAGATCCAGGCTGGGATCCATCCAAGTGCAAGTCAGTCTGGAATCATAGTGCTCTGTCGATCAAGAGGCCTGTTGGGTCTCCTGGCCTCCTAACACTGTTCCATGGAATCCAGTGGAACCGTGCCCCATGCAGCCAGCTTGGTTTAAGTACTCCCCCAGACTCTAGTCTATGCCCATCTCTCTCAGAGGAGGCCATAAGATTTAGGCACTGGCCACTGAAAGGACCGTGGAAAGCAACACAGACCCAGAGTGTGATGGACAGGCTCGGACTGGTTGAGCTTAATAGAGTTGTGTAGGTTTCATGCCCAGAGTGGATCAACTAAGTAGTTTGTCATCCCAGAGCTTTTAGGCTCAGTACTGGCATTGAGAGACTTGGGCAGGAAGATAAAAATAGAAAACTGTGGAGCTAAATCATGAACTACTCTCCACACCCCATTGGTGATGTGCCCAGGTGTCAGCAGCCAGAAGGACATGGCATTCTTTGCAATAAATCAGAAATACGGATACCATTCATTCCATCACAGAAATTAGGAATTCATTAATAGAGAAGGTAGTTTCATCAAATGTCTGTCTGTGTGTGTGTGTGTGTGTGTGTGTGTGTGTGTGTGTACGTACACACATCTGAAAATACCTAAAATAACTTTCAGGAAATCACGTTTTCCAAATTTTCCACTTCAACTTGTTATTCATCCACTTTTTTTGTATTTGCTCCCTAGGGTGCAAACAGTGACAGGCTCCCCCAGGTTTTTCACCTTTTTCTGAAAAGAAATTTTAATTAAGAGAATGCTATCTTTTTTCATATTTTTCTCCCTGGGATTTGAGGGAAAAGCATAATTGTGTTTATAAAGCACAGTAGTGGGAGGACTGCAGAACCAGGGACACCCCGAGTGTCTGTCGCACTCCTAGGAGCAAGTAAAGAGGACTGTCTCGTGTGGTCTTTGGGCGCCACAGCACAGAAACACCACAGTGAGAGTGGGAAGTCAGGGAAAATTCTCTCCTCACGCAGAGCTCTGTGAGGCCTTGGGGCAGTGAAAGGATGTGGTAGAAGCCCTTTTACTTGCCAACTAAAATAGGGCCTGACCTGAAAGAGGCCTGAGAGGGCCCTTTGGGGCCAGGCCAGCCTAGACCAACCGACATGTCTGCTCGTCTCTCTCCTCATCTCCCCTCATCTTTAACAGCCCTTTCTTGGCTGAGGGGATAGGGGCTTTTCTCAGTGTTAGGCTCGGGATGCCAGCCAATTCCTGTCCTGCCTGAGGAGGTTTATAACAACTATTCTTAAAGAATGATTGGAAGAGGAGGCTTGGCCAAGCAGGGCAAGGTACACAGTGCATGTTTGCGCAGCCTCACGGTGAAGACAGGGGAAGAAGGTGTGGCTAGAGCCCAGGCTCTGTCATTGGATTTGACTCTAGGCCTCCCTGGTCTTTGTTCTGCACAGAGAGATGCCTTCGTCAACAGTTACCTCTTAGAAGGGGAGAAGTAGGGACATATCTTGAGTCCCAAAAGCCTTTACATGTATCTCATTGCTAAAAGGACTGCTTAGGGGGCCCTCCTCCTGTGCAGCAGTGTGAGTACGGGACTTTACCCCCTCTGGAAGCTTACAGAGGGGAGCCAACAGTTTCCCTTTCATCACTCCTACCTTTGAAATGCCCGGATTTCTTTTTTAGTTTTACTCAGTTACAGTTTTTAAATATTTGTTAGGGTGAGGGTGATAACCTGAGGCTAAATCCAGCTGGGAACCAAAGCCTTTGACAAAATTTATTTAAGTTTCTCTAAGTCAGAATCTCCCCCAGACTCAGAACTCAGTTTACCCTCAGAGTGCTCTCATTATCTTCTTAGACCCATCTAGTTCTTGGCATTCCTAACTCCGTGGCATTCCTCTTGAACACTCCTGACCCCAGTACCAGGCTTTGTGCCCTCAACCAGGGACTAAGCCCATTTTTCAGTCCTGACCTACCGTGGCCCTAGTTTTCATCTACTCAGCCAGTGTCCGCATAGGTGCCACACAGATTGCCTCACGTAATTCTGTGTGATCCATTCATGCCATAGTTCCATGTTTCTGTGTTGTCTCTGGGTCCTGTTTATATACTATAGACCTGTGTATATGTCTATCTGTAAAGGAAAAACTCAGTTCTTTGCATTCTACGTAGGGAAAAACTCAGTTCTTCCCTACTGTGTTTCTCCTCTGAGTCTCCTTTACTACCCTCATGAAACATTTCATTTCTGACACTTGTGGTCACCAAATGCGTGGAAGTTGTTCCCCATGTCAAGCAGTTCCCTGCGACACCAGCTGGATATCCCACAATTTGACTCAATTCTGACACTGTATACCCGCAGACAGCATCAGACCCCACAGGTTAAAGACTCAGTTCTACAAGACCCTCCCCCCCAATTGAGACACCAGCCACCTGGTTGTCAATCTGGGCTTCTGACCAACTGCTGTAGATGGGAGGTTGCCTTGACCTCCTCCCCAGGTTCGCTGAATTGCTGGAACAGCTCCCAGAACTCAGGAAACATCTTACTTACTAGATCACAGGTTTATTGGAAAAGGCCATAACTCAGGAGCCTCCAGGTGGAAGAGATGTATGAGGCAAGGTCTAGGGAAAAGGGCGTGAAGGAGCTTCCGTGCTCTCTCTAAGCACGCCACTCTCCAAATCTCCACGTATTCACCAACCCGGAAGCTCTCCAAACCCCGTACTTTAGGGATTTTATGGAAACTTCACCACCTGGGCATGATGGATCATGAGGCCTATTTTCAGCCTTCTCAAGAGAATGGGTGGTGGGGCTGAAAATTCCAAGTGTCTAATCATGGCTTGATCTTTCCAGTGACCAGCCTTATCCGGGAGCCCACCTCAGGTCGCCTCGTTAAAACAAAAGACACTCCTGCCACCCGGGAAATCACACGGGTTTGAGGATATCCGTGTCAAGAACAGAGGTCAAAGGCTGATATTAGGACAAGAGATGCTCCTAGTATTCTTATCACTTAGGAAATTACAAGGGTTTTAGGAGCCCTATGCCAAAAACCGGGGCCATAGACCTATATGTGTGTGTGTGTGTGTGTGTGTGTGTGTGTGTGTGTGTATTTTTTTTTTCTCAGTATATCTCAGGGTATCAGCTGAGTAACTTGGACAAAGTCAATGCAGCAAGTCATGAAACTGGTTCTTGAACCCACACCTTTTAACCTCAAAGGTTATACAGTACATATGTGCCACTGGACTGTATCCACCTTCATTTGTTCATTATTGAATTCTGAGCTCCTGGAATGGTGCTTGGCACATGGAAGGCATTTGATAAATATTTATTAAATTACTAAGCGACCAGTTATTATGACAGTCTTGTGTTTTGCTTCAGTCTCAGGCCCACCCCTGAGAGCTAAATGTTGGCCTGTAGTCTTAGCAGCATCACAGTGCTTACGGCCGAGATGACTCGGCCTTCTACTGATTACTCGTTTATTTTCGTAGTTGCATTCCAGTCTTTAGCCATTCTTTCTCTTACTACATTTTAATTTTTTATTTATCAACTCTACCATTAGCTGGCAGTGGAGGATGTCAGGGGTTTTCTGAGATCCTTGTTTGTCTTGTCTGATTAATCCCTGGGGTGGGGTTTGAATATTTTATAGCTTTTGGATCTCTTCATTCAGTGGGACTGGTCAACCTACCTAGCTGACTATGGTCAGCCCAACTGCAAGTACCTGCGAGTGAACCCAGTGACCGCTCTGACCCTGCTTGAGAAGTGAGTACCCAGCCGGGTGGTCTCTGTTGGGAGGTGGGGATCGGGGTCGGGGACAATTTTCTCTTTGCCAGTACCTTCCAGAGATAGCAGAGAGGCCCTGTTCTTGAAGTTACGGTAAGTGCTACCCGTAGTCTCCACCATTGGATTGGGCAGGCTGGCCTTCTTCTTGTAGCCTCTTAGTTCCTGAGCCCCAAGAAGCTAGGCCAAGGATGGGTCAGGTGGACTCCGGCATTACCTTGGAGCTGAATGGGGCAACATCTCTTTAACTAGAGATGACAAGAGAAGAAAGGAAGATACCTTAAGTTTGGGTTCAGGCCACCTGGTGAACAGAGTGAGACTGGCCCCAATCATCTGGGGACAATGGGCAGAAGAGCCCCATGGAAGATGGCTTCTGTGGTTTCTAGCAGACAAGTTCCCGGAATTCCAGAAACCTTCACCAGCACCCCCTCCCACTCCCTGCCAGATTGAGCCTTGTTGTGCCGACTGTCCCAAGAAAGCTGTGTTGGACAAGGTGTCTCATTCTTGCTTTGGGCTGTCACTGGCCAGCAGAGGTGCCACCACGGAGATTGGGTTAGCCAGCTTCAGAACGTCTCACGGCTGACCAGTGTATCACCCAGATGCTGGGGATCTGTTATGCAGCCTAGCTCTGGCTTTCCTAACCTCGTTGAGAGCTGGCAGGCCAGAGACCAAGATCCATGTAGAAGGGAAGCTTTTTCTTGTCATCACACTAGTTAACTGCCAGCTTCTTAGAAGAGTACCCTGCATCCAAACAGTACAGCAAGTACATATATGGCCATATGTGAACTTGGATACATGGATCAGCGTCTAGGAGGTCAGAGTGGAACCTTAAGCAGCAGGAAAGGCTCCCTACTATGCAATTAAAAGGGGGGAAGGGGAGGAAATGGGAAGTAGACCAGAGCAGGATGCAGAGGAATGTGTTTGGAGCCAAGAAACTAAGAGCCCAGGGTGCGACTTTCTCCAGACCAAGCCAGACTGATATTTCCATTTTGTTTCCCATGATTCTCTCTCCCAATGACCTTCCTCCCTAGGATATCTAGAGAGTAAGTATATTATTCACTTGGGCCTTTTCCATCACTTTGAGGCAAGTCCTTCTGGTTTCCTCACTGACACTAATGACTACACTAAATCCTTACCCTGTGAGTTGTCTCCACCCTGACATACTAATCTACTAAACTAGCTTGGTGCCCACTGGCTGGCTGTCTCCTTTCTCCTTGGTCCTTCGAGTGACCCTTGGCATACCAATTCCTATGGGGCTGGAGGTGGTGGCAGGGATTTTTCCCCCACTGGTGGCACGCTCTATGCTCTTGCTAGTGCAAAGCTTGACACTCAGCCCTGACCGAAGGGAGCTCCTCAGCAGTCTCCCCCCGCTCCTGGTGGTGAAGCCCATGGCGTTAAGATCTGGAACCTAGGTCTCCCAGGGGGAAACTTTTTTTGTAGAGGCAAGGCCTAATCCCAGCTGAAGTGAGGGTTGGGCCTTTCAGTTGGTGTTTAGATGTCGTATTCACTATGTGTCCAAATGGGCTGTGGGATTCCCTTCCACTTCCTTCTCTGAACATTCCTTTACTTGTCTGTTCCTAAGAATCTCTAGATCTAAGAGATATTGCCTCATCCACTTTCTGTGTATCAACAATAGGCTAAAATAATAAGCCTCTCTGTAGCATTCTGGAGGCCTAACAGTAACAAAGCCATGTGCTTATCCCCAGCAATCAGCAGGGTTTAAAAGCTTCCAAACACAGTAGGGGCAAAGGCCACCCAGATCACTAAAATCCCTACTTCCCAGCCTCATAGGAATCAGTCCCTTTAGCTGACCCTTTCCTGCTTTCGCCCCAGCCAGATCTACCACCAGAGCTTGACAATCTCTCCTTTTCAACCTGGTGCTTCTTGGCAGAGTGAGACATGAAAAGACCCAAAGACCTGCTGAGGACATTCAGGAAAGAGAAGAGGCACCAGTGTCACTGAGAGGTGGCCATAGCCAAAGTATAGCAGGATCCCAGGCTTACAGAACGGGAGGGGAGTGGGGGAGGGCCCCCCCTTTGGTTTGGGAGCATCCCAGGGCACAAACCAGCATGCTGCCATCAGCCGTCAGGGCACTTGAGTTTATCTTTTGAGTAATCCCAACTCTGGGGCCTAAATGGCCAAGAACTCCTAGCCTCTGCAGTTCGGGGACTGCCTTCCTCCTCCCTTTCTCCTACCTTATTGGGGAGCTTCCTCATGCGAGCTGAAAGCCAACTCTGGCTCCCCGTCTCTGGGCGGCTTCAAGGAGTCATGAAATTCATGATCACATAGGATGTTAAAATGAACACCCTATACGTGTAAGGGAGTGTTTTTTCTTCCTTCCTTCCCTCTTTCTTTCTTTCTTTCTTTTTCTTTCTTTCTTTCTTTCTTTCTTTCTTTCTTTCTTTCTTTCTTTCTTTCTTTCTTTCTTTCTTTCTTTCTTTCTTGTTTTGTGTTGTTTAGATTTATAGCACTTTCAGCAAAGGAAGAGGAGTCCTTCTCTGGGGTAAATAATCTAAAGCCAGGCCAGTTCCACAAACATTATTGTGCAATTCACGTGTAAGGGGCCAAATACAGTAATCATCACAGCCTTGAGGACCCATGTGCTTTCTTTTCAACCAACCTCTATCACCTCTCCTTCTTCCCCACCTCCAAGCACAGTCCTGCACATATGAGTAGTTGTACCTTATACTCAAGAGTTCTGAGTTCGCTTGAATAATTCCAGCCTGAAGGCCCTTAAGCTTAGATCTGTGAAAAAAAGTCACAACTCATTTATGGCCATCAGTGTCGGCCCCCACCACACAGCTTTGGTGCTCATCAGAATCTCCTGGCCTTGTGAATATA
This sequence comes from Callorhinus ursinus, assembly GCF_003265705.2. NCBI lineage: Eukaryota > Metazoa > Chordata > Mammalia > Carnivora > Otariidae > Callorhinus > Callorhinus ursinus. The sequence goes on from NW_027397072.1 coordinate 51,369,193, forward strand.
AATGCCCTTGTGGCATCTCTAGCCTTTTAACCCATCTGGCCTCACATCTGCCCTTCTGCACAAGGGCCACCCCACAGGAAAAATGGACCAGGATTTGCCAGAGGCCCCTGGGAGGTATACCTGGGGGTAGATTACCAGGGTTACCAGGTTCCTTCCCCTCCTTCTTCTGACCTGTCTCCATGCAGCCCAGGGAGCTGTGGAGCCAGAGACCCAGCCCAGCTCCTGGGGGATGGTGGTGAAGACCACCTGTGCCTAGCCCAGGGAGAAATTGGTCTGGTCAGTGTTCTTAATGCTCTAACACCAGAACTAGCTGTGAGTTGGAGGTCCAGTGTGCAGAGACTGAGGCAGAGGTCACAGTCAGATGTCAGAGGTTGTGGACTCTCTGCAGGGGTTAGCACATTCCCACATTCTATCACAATGGCTTACTCAGACTTGGGCGTTTCTGTGAAACCACCACCTGGTCTTAACTTTATCCATGCTTCCTGGTTAGGTCTTTCCATCTGGCCATGACCACTGGCCAGAATTGCCCATGGTTTGCGCTCTAGGAATATGCCATCTCTAGAGTTTTAGCAGGACCTGGTAATAGAAAGCTCTGTGAAGGTCAAAGGTCTGAGGATATGGACAGCCCTCGAGTTCTCAGGGGCTTCTCTTGCCTGAAGCTCTGGCTCATCGAGTGAAAGGATGGTCCATCTGCTCTCCTCCGCACCATGCACTCAGCCACCTCACTGCCTCTGGGTTCTAACTCTGAGACAAAAGAGATCAGTCAGGCCTTTCGTTTTGTTAGGGATGGAACAGAGGAACCAGCCAGTGAAGTTTAGAAATATACAGTAGTTATTCATCTCCTCTTAGAATTGCTAGTCGAGAGATTTTTCCTGCTTTATCTTTCAAATACCAGCTCTAAGGTTCCAGCAGGATTTCATAAGCTCAGGAGATGATAAGTGGATCCTAGATCTAGATATTCTGTAAGAGCCCTTGACCATCAGGGCTTTAATATGCCCCAGATACCTATAGCAGGTGCGTACCTGGAGATAGAAGGGAAGGAAAGAAGTAGGGTGGGTATGGATGATCAGGGGGTTGGCCCCTCCATAACTGGCTTTTGACTATTTTGCAAAGGTGACTGAGGTTGGGAGGGCTGTGGGTGCCAGCAGGACAGCTTCCAGAATAGTAGGTAGGTATGGGCCTGACAATGGAAATATTCTGGACTCTCTCAACTCTGGGTAGAGGTGAAGATGCACGGTGCCATCCTGCCTCCCACCCGTTCTCCTTCCACCATTGTCTCCTCAAACACTGCTCTCCTTCTTTCCTTCTCTGTTTAGGATGAAGGACACTAGCCGCAAGAACAACATGTTTGCACAGTTTCGGAAAAATGAGCGAGACAAGCAGAAATTGATCGACACTGTGGCCAAGCAGCTCCGGGGACTCATCAGCAGCCACCACTCATGAAGGCTGGCCTCAGGCCCGTAGCGGCTGCTCACCACAGCCCCAGAGGCTGAGACCCAGCCTCGGCTGGCCCTGCATTCATGCATTCTTCTTCAAAAAGAGCAAATGTATTTTTTTAATAACCTGTGTACAGTATTCACATAACCTTTCCCTATAGTAAAAGAGGCACAAGAAGAAGCAAGTACGTGAGGTGTTGCTAGGCTGGGACTCAGGGGAAATCATACTGTACTCTGTGTTAGCCTAGAGATGGGGGTATCACAGTCCCAGGATGATGAACCACCTTTCGTCGCGGCTCTAGAGCCTAGGTCTGGGGCTCAGGAATGACACAAACAAAATGGGTCCTTGGCACCGGGAGGTAAGGTGAGTAGGCGCAAAGATAATAAAGAATATCCTGTTCACTCCTGGGCGCCCCATTCACCACACAGGTGAGGTTGGTTCTTCCTGATGCATGGAGAAGACCTGGAAAACGTTACTGTTTAGCATATGAAAGACCAGCACACAGCTCTGGAGTTCAGATCTCCTCAGTCCACCAACGTTCATTGGCTGGAGAACAAACATGGTGTGTGGCCAGATGACAGCTTCACTCCAGTCCCCCAAGGGTGGCAGTTTCTTTAGCCCAGGTCTGACCCAGTGCTTTTATTGCTGATTTTTCTGGGGCAAGATAGAGCTGAGTATACAGTGGTGATAATTGGACCCCATGACTAACTGCAGGTTGCTCCACACCAGGAGGAGTTTTATTAGCTCTTGAAAGCCAGTGTGAATGGAATCGGAGCCTCGGTCCCTTCCCTGTTCATCTCATTGTCTTCTTTCAGGGTCAGGGCACTTGGTTCATAGCATAGATCAACAGTTATTTCTGTAGATCTTCACAGAGTCTCGGACTTGGCCTCCTTCAGTAGTGTCATCGGGATAAGTCAGATTCCAGAAGCCTGAAAATGGCCCTTCCTTTACCCTTAGGTAAAACCTGAAGGTTACTGGGGAGTGCTCCTTGTGTTCGAAAACCAGCTCTCTGGCCACCATCTTTAAAAGAAACATTACCAGCTCTGCACGATGAGGGCAGCCGCAGCTGGACAGGATGCCTGTGGGGGTGGAGCCACTGCCACCATGAGGTAGACAGGGCCAACCATGGCTAGTGGTTTGTTGCCTCTGGCTCAGCGGTCCCTTACTAAGTCATATCCTAGATGTGAAGCTCTTCTTACTCAAGCCCAAGCCTTCCATCCTCTTCTCAGATCCCCATAGCTGTCCTCTGGCCTCATCTGAGAAAGGTTGTCTGTAATCCCAGCGAGCCTGGGCTAGCTGGCTTGACGGCTGTGTCCGCTATCGCAGATGGGCTCCTGACGCTTGGTGCAAGGGCTTTGCCGTGAGGTCAGTCAGAGGAGCCTGCACTTTAAGACTCCTCAGGAAGGTGCTCCTGTGGCTACCGGCAAGCGTCTAATTGTGCATCACCAAACAATGACAAATAAGCCACACAGGCATTTCCAGCTTGGATTAATGGGAGGAAAGACTCATCAAACAGAATTCTTCACTACCTTTGTCAGCTACTTAAAGTTGCTTCTGGGAAGGGCAGTGCTTCCTTTTTCACCCCCCACCCCAGTCCCCCCGAATCCCATCCCAACTTGCAAACCAAGGGGAAGAGATTACACACACAAGCATGAGCCTTTCTCCAAGCTGGGGGGGCCAGGTTGTGTGGAAGCTCTGGAGAAGCTTTCTGAGGCTTACCTTGAGGCCTAGGTGCTTGGCCCAGGGTCTCAGGATGAGGGTTGGGGATGAATGCTGCCATCCAGAATTGCAAAAGGCAAGGGAAGGCGGGGAGCCATGGGAATGAGACCCCAGATGCCATCGCCCAAAGAGAGCAAGAAATGATTACATTGATCTGAAGTCCTGTTGCTTAAGAAGGGCCCAACACACACTCCTTCAGTAGTCCCCTGTTTGCAGCAAGATCCTTTCAGCTTGGAGAGCTGAAACGGGGACATGGGATGGAGAGAGCCTTAAGCATGGCACAGTTTTTGTCTTTTCCGAGTCATCATTGCTGGTCTGGTCTCAAGCTCATACCCTGGAAAGACTGCCGTAGAGGAAAAGCAAACAGGGTGGAGGAACGGGGGTTCCTCTGCATCTCGTACACAGAAGTCCCTCTAAAGAACACACTTACCCAAGCTCAAGACTCATAGGGGAAGACGCTTTGGTGGATCTCTTCCCTCTCGGTCTGCCTTCTGTCTTCTCTGATGAAACCAACATGCTGCTACTGAGTTGTCTCTAGAGACACACTCTTGTTGGGCAAGGGAAGGTCAAAACACAGGACGGCAATGTCCAAGTTGTTTGAATTGTGCAAAGTCGGATTTTTGAGTCTTGTCTCTATGCCTCTAGCTGGTCCAGCCCTTGAGGGGACTTGTGCACATGCTCCCATGCCCCTGAGACTCCTAAGACCTGGCCTCAGATGCCCAGAGATGTGGAAGTGCCCCGGCAGGCCTCAATAGGAGGGCAAGAACAGCAGTGGCTAGAGGGCTACGAGCCTTGGAGTTAGTGTGACGCTTAGCCAAGTTCTTGGGGAAACCAGGTCCATGCTTCTAAAGGGCCCTTCTGGTTTGGGCCCCTCGTAGGTTTCAGCAGTAGGGTAGGCAGCTTGTATAGTTTTAGCATTCACAGGAAACCTCTTTGGACTGTGAGTGAAGCTGTTAGGGGTGGGGAAGAACAGGACCTGGAAATTGGAACCAGCAGAGTCCCTGTTGACAAAAGGAGTGTCCAGCTTCCAAGGAGTGCTCCCCAGTGTTTCCATTGCATACCAGGCCTAACAGTCTCTCGGGCCTCAGAGCCAGCCTAGCTTCATTGCACACTTGACAAGTGCTTGCTCAGCAAGCCCCAGACCCAGGGCCCTCTCTCCCCAAGATCGGCAACAGCCATGACCTTCCTCATAAAGCCTCTCCACACTCCCTGGGGCCTGCTACAGAGCTCCCCCTCCCTTCACCTCCCTTCTCTCAGGACTCTGTTCCTGGCTGCTTCAACTGCCTCTTTTTTTTTTTCTTTGCCTGCGTTCGCAATTACTTTTCACTAATGTGTTGGAAATGGCCTTTTTATTTTGCACAAATAGTTGCACATTTATGGAGGAAATTTAGGAGAGTCCATTTTTAACTCTAAAGGGAACTTTTTTCTTTAAGACTCACTCATAAAGCTACTGATGCAGATGGGCCTCGTGGTTAGTGGGAACCTCCTGTGTGGAAAGAGCATGTTTATTCCTCCTGTACATTTTCCTCTCTCAACTGCTATTAAACAAGGGAGCCTATGTACCTGTTTCAAAAGCCACGGTGTTGTCTCATGGTTTTTCGGTTCTTCGCCCCTTTTGCACAGTGCAGCTACGGTTGGCAACCTGGATTGCAGCCGTTGCACCTCATCGACCAGACTGAGGACCAGAGCAGGCAAAGGCCCGCTGGGGGGACAAAGCCTACCTGCCAGCCAGGGCAAGGAGCCCCTGGAAACATCCCGAACCACTGGGTTAGGTTTTCCTGCCTGTACAGTTAACACGGGTCTCATCACCATCAAGAGGAGCAACTTCTGCAATGCCTGATTTCTGTGGAGCACCGGGCTAGGCAGCCTGAAGCCTCCTGTGTATTGAACACCAGCCCTGCAGCAGAAAGGCTCCTAGTCCAAATGGAAAGATGTAGCATTATCCAGAACAAAGCCAAGTGGGGGAAGGGGAGAAGTGAGCCTATTTTAGAGCTCAGCTCGGGAGAGGGACAGGCCTCATGGCCTGCTGGAGGAGTGGGTCTGGTCAGGGAAAACCTCGAGAAAGTGGGGTGTTGACTAGCTGGGCCTTGAAGGAATTAAATTCAGATTGTGTTAAACGATGGGAGGATCTTAGGTGCAGACCAGGTTAGAGTGAAAAGTTGGCCGGATTCTGGCATGTGCTGGGAGGATTAGTGCCAGGCCCCGGGGGGCTCACCTGGAACCACGGGGAATAAGGCCAGAAATGTTGTGACAGCACCCACTGCGCTTGCCCCCTCGACTGGCACAGAAGCCACGAGAAGAGGATGGAAAGAATTTCTTCAGTAACAAGTCTGACTACTGCACCCAGGTGTCAGTCCCTGCTATGTCACTTACTAGCCGGCTGACCTTGACCAATTCCCTCCCTAAATCTCCCAATCCTCAACAGTGGCACAGAATAGTAGTCCTCATTTACAGGGTGGTTGTGAAGTGTGAACGTGAGTGAGCTATGGATGGTCAAAACGCTTAGCCAGGACCTAGCCGTAGAGCATGAGCACGGTTTGAGGCCTCTCCCTCCCTCCCCTCCAATTCCACAGCACTCCTCCTGGCTTCCCCTCCCCAAGGCCCGCATGGGGTTAACCGGAGCGAGGCCTCTCTCTTGAGCCTCCTGTGTGTGAACCCGGATACAAGCCCTTCAAATCAACCAACAGCCTGGTTCAGAGTAGAGCCAGGCCTTCAAGTGGAACCTCCCTGTCACCACCACCTAGAACATTCTCTGCTCTCTCTGCTAGAACTCAGGAGTTCTTAACCAGGGGCCCATGGCCGCTTGGACCATGTGTGTGTGTGGGAGTGTCCATGTGCACGTGTGTGCACCAGCTTGCATTCACCTGTTTTTCTGGGTAGAAAGTACACAGCTTTCATCAGTGTCTAGGAGAGATTCAGGACTAAAATACCGAATGATAACCAAATCTCTTTGGAAATACACATCTCCCGAGGGAAAGCTAGAAGCTCTGAGCAGTTACCTCCTCAGCTACCTACCTACAGCTTGGCCGCCCACCTTTTCCCAGGAGCCCCCACATGATCCCCAGGTCATACCTAAAAACCAGTAGAGTCACCATTCCTAGCTTTCTCTACCCAGCCAGGTTAGGGTACTGAGGTAGGCATGAGGACCCTGCATTCCTGAGAATACAGAGACTTCCAGCCGGTTGGGGAGAAGGCGAACCAGAGGGCCTGGTATAGACACATGAACCTGCAAAGCAAAACTGAACCTGACTCACCCCAGAACATTCTCCATAGCTTCTGAGCACTGACTGGTGCAGGGGCTCACCCAAGCTCACTTATCCAGAGAGAGAGTAGCAGCCCTTGGGGGGGCCCGGAGCAGGGTGAGAGGTGGGGGACCGGGACAGATGTGAAGCAGTCATCAGCTTGCCCGTTTGCTCACAGCCAGGTTTATCTGCTCACCAGGTAGATGGCCATGGGGACTACATTGTGGGAGATAAGGGGAGGGAGAGAGAGTGCCAGACCCTTTCCTTCCCCCAGAGGCCTCAGTGTTGAATTTAGTGGGCAGTGTTTGCGGGGAATGAGAGAGCCTCATGGCCCAAGGGACCAGAAGACAAAAGCTCTTGAGGAAGTGCAAGGAGGAGGAGGAGAGAAGTGGGGGCCTGGGCATTGTGTGGGAGAGCCACCCCTCTATCTGTTTCAATCACTGCTGGGGTTAGGGTTACCTTGCACTCGGGGCCTCAGCTGCTTTGTGGGGTCTGTGACATCAGCTGTTGTGATGGTAATGGAGGGGCCTCTCTCATGGGGGGCTCCCCTTCGCTGGCCAGCCCACATCAACTCCTAGAGAGGATTAAAGCTCCTACGCCCTCCGGGTGGGGGCAGGATATGGGCCCAGGAGTGGGCCCAAGACAACAGGCCCCCCTCCCAGTCTGAACCCACTGCTAAGTGCTCCCGTCCCAGCCCAAGCTATGACCTTCCTCTCTCCAAAGCTCCAGAAAAGGAATGGAATCTGAACATTGAGACGCTTTTCTGGCCCTAAACAATCCTTCCATTCTCTAGGCTCAATGATGGGTCTATTTCCTCCTGTAAATGGGTCTCGTAATCTTCAACTTTTACCTTTGCTTCTAAGGGTAATTAATTGGATCTCCCTCTTGTTCTCCCTACACACTCCCCTCTCTGTTACAAGGCTCAGGTTAAGCCGGGTGGATGACTTTTCTTTCTATTCCGTGGAGTGCTCATTTTTAAAGCTGATGGAGTAAGGCCTTGCCCTCTCCAGTGAACCTCTTCTCCAGAGAAGCCTGCTGGGGGAAACACCACTTCCGTCGGCCCGGGAAAGCGGCCTCTGCCCAGCTAAAGGCTTTTCAGATAGCAAGTTCTGAGCAACCATTTCACTTTTTCTTCCCAGGTATGTTTCCAAGGCCCTAGGGAAGGAGTTTTTGGGGTGTCACCCTCAGGAGCAAAGTGAAGGGTTAAGAGATGATCTGGACCCTAGAGACAAAAGGAGGCGAAGGTGGGCATGGGAGAAGTCAGATCAAAGGATCAGAGAGTTTCTTTTTTTTCCCATGGGCTAGGAGAAATGGGAAGGCCTCAGGCTCAGGGCAGCATGAGGGCATCAGGGGTAAGGAGTGAGGGTAGACCCCGTCAGGGCAGCCGGAGGAGAAGCTGCTATGGGGAGGCAGGTCACGCGGGCAGTAAGTTGAGCCCCAGAGACACTGAGGATTTCTAGTAACCGTGACCTTGTCTGACACTTCAGCTCGATAACGAGCTCTTCGAAGTCAGGGACGACCTTCTACGCCTGTCTGAATCCTTTGCAGCACTCTGCCCTGCACATGGCACCCAGGCCCTCGGGACCAAATGAGTGACACTTGGAGTGGGGACAGTCGCTACCAAGGGAGGGGGCCAGGAGAGCAGCACTCCCTGCCAGGAGGAATATCCGGTAGCTAACACTGTTTAGGAAGGGTATTGAGGATAAAAAGCAAACTAACTTTTAGTCAGTTTTGTTATGGTTTTAAAATTCTCTACAAGCATGTACCACCCCACTCTTGCTGTGCCGTGGAGTAAGGAACAGGGTAAGAACAGACTGAGTCAAGTGAGAAACCAAAGTAGCAGTCTAATTCCTGACAGGCAGGATGTGGGTCCCGGCGGTGGTGGTGAAGGTGTGCGTACGTGGCTGTGTGTATGGGTACGTGGGTATCTAAAAGAATTAGGGCCTTCCCCACCCCCCACTTCTGCCCTCTCCCTGAGCCCTGATCCCATTTCCCACGTGGAATCACTGTTAACAATATGATGGTGTTCTTTCTGCTCATTTGAATGTATATACCCTTTTTTCACAAAAAAATATCGTAGTATATTACAGGTTTCCTTCCCGCTTAATGTATCTTGGATGTCTTTCATGGCAATGTGATAGGATTTCTTCCTTTATGAAGCCCATGAATACTTCCATTGCATGGACGTCCCTGGAGTTTATTTAATTCTGAACTGGTGAATATCTGGGATGTTCCCTATGAATATTTCACTATTGTGAACAATATTGCAAGACATTTGTGTACAACTCTGCCTTCTTGCATAGGTACTTCTGCAGTATCAAGTTTCAGGAGTGGAATTGATTGGTTAAAGATCAAAAGTATTATAAATGTTAATAGAAATTGTATATTACTCTTTTGAAAATCACCCATTTACACTCTCTCCAATAAGATGTGATAGTCTGTTTCTCTATCCTCAGCCCCACGTGATATCAGTATTTTTCATCCTTGCCAATCTTAAAAGTAAAAAATGATTTCCCTTTGTTTTCCGTACATGAATTGATAGTGAGCTGAAGCCTCCATTTGTATTAGTCATTTGTATTTCCTCTCACATGAAGCAGCTGTCCATATATTCTGCCTTTTTAAAAAAAAATTAGGTTGTTTTACTTTTCATGTTGACTTGTAGCTCTTTGTATTGTAGGGATTTTAATTATTTGTCATTTGCATTTGCAGATTTTCTCCCCAGTTTGTCTTTTGAATCTGTTCTTGGTCCATATCATTTAGAACTCCTTATTCTGCAAGTAACTTAAAACCTAACTCAGAAGAGGAGATTTGTTGACTGCAAGTCCAAAGGTAGTTCAGGGTTGGTTTGATTCGATGACTAAAAAATGTCAAGGTCCTGTTTCTTTCCTTCTTCCTGCTCTGCCTTTTATAGTAGCAAGGCTATCCTAAATTTCAGTTCCCAGCTGGTGGCTAAATGGCTGTCATTCTTCCAGGTTTCACACCTCCACGCTACACTGCGCAGAAACTGACTTCCAAAGGCCCTCTGAGAAGAGTAAGGCACCTGCTGACCCATAGCCTCCAATATTTAGAGCCCTCAGTTGGATTACGTGTCATTCTTTTTGACAAGGACCATGCCGGGGGTTTACTGCTGAGACATGGGTTACTGGAACCAATCACTGTGGCAAGGGCAATGGAGTTACTCCGGTAGGTTAAAACAATCAGTTCCTACCCCGGGACTCTGGAGTAAAGAGGTGTTACTACTCACCCCCAAACAAGCCACATGGCAGCTCCACGCTGGGGAAACAGTGAAATGGTGAAAGGAATACTGAAGAGATGAGCCACAGCTTTCAGCACTTGGCATTTTTTGCCATAGAAAACGTTTTTCATTTTTGAAATGTCAGTTTATGAGGCTTTTCCTTTATGATGTTTAGATTTCATGTCAGACTATCCTCTCTTCAAAATTATAAAAATATTGACCCGTGTTTTCTTCTGATAGTTCATGTTTGACATGTTAATTATTTGCCAATTTGCAGTTTACTTGGAGGTAAAGAATGTGGCAGGAGTCCAGCTTGGTTTTTGTTCCAAATGGCTAACCAGTTGTCGTACAGCGGTACTGAGTGATTTGTAATTATCGTCCTTATCATATATTAAATTGCCATTTATCCTTGGGCCTATTTCTGGACTTGAATTACGGTTCTGTGAGCGTTCTGTTTCTGAGCCATTACCAAATTATTTTAACTACCGTATCTTTTGAATCTGTTTTAGTATCTACTAATCCCTTCCTACATTGTGCTCTTTCAGATTGTTCCTGAATATTTGGATATTTATTCTTCCATGGTAATTTTATAATTGTTTTTTCCAAGTTTCAAAAGTTCTGTTGTGATATTGATTGGAAACGCATTGAATGTATAACTTGCCCATAAATAGCATCTTTATAACACAATCTGTCTGCATTGATGAAATATATCTGTCCACTTATTCGTCACATTCATATTCCTCTAACAGTTTTAACATGTTCTGCATTTGGATTCTTCACATTTCTTATCTAGTACAGCCACAGAGGTTTAACATTTTCATTACCTTTGTAAATGAGACCTCTTCTTCCGTATTCTACATTTTCTGTTTTACTTACAGAATATGGAAACATCTATCAGGTTGGCAAAGTCCTACAGTCCCATATTAACAGATGCTGATGAAGCTATGGAGAAACAGTGGTGGCAAGGTAGATAAAACGACTTTCAGAGGCAGTTTTGTGCTGCAGATTCAAATCCCTTATCTGCAATTCAGAAATAAAAAAATAAAAAATAAAACAAACCCTCAAAACTGGAAATTCTTTCTTAATATATGGCAAAACCTGACTTGATGTGAGACTATTTATAGTCTTTATTTATCTCACTTAATGTGGATATGTTTACTTGTCACCACAGAAAAAGTAATATATTTGATTCTGGAATACTTTCCCCAAGCCCTGCTAGAGTATGATATATGCCACGTACACTGTTCTGCCTTTCTAAAATCCAAACAGTTCTTCTTCTGAAACATTAGGCCCCACAAGGTTAGAACAAGGTACCGTGGGCCTCTGTCCAGTAAAGTTAAAGATACCCTAAGACTCAGCTATTCCTGAGAGAAATCTATCCACAAGGAGACCTGTATAAGATATGGGAGAATAGATTAATTGTGATATATTCATCTAAGAGAGACTGTATAGCCGTTCACATGAGCTACATGTGTCAACATGAACAAATCTTTTAAAATTTGTTGAATAAAAAAGCAAGAACGATAACAGCACAATACAATTTTAAATTTGAGAACATGCATGAGAATGATAAACACCGAATTCAGTAGAGTAATCATCTCCTCAGGGCGGGGGGAACAACGAGGTCCCCCGGGTACACAGCAGGCTTTATGCTTTATCCATAAGTCTAATTTCTTTTTTAAAAATCTGAAATGAATATGGCCAAATGTTGAAATGTTTTTACAAATACATAGATTTGTATTCTACATAATGTTCTCAATCATAAGAATTCTGGAGGATTTAGCACAAGCAATACAGGACCAGAGCAGCTGAACAGCAGAGACCCAGGCATTTTCTTGTCTTTCTGTTCTGTCATGCTTAGCATGCTTAGCATTTCATAGGCACAGGACGGCTGCCTCACGTCCAGGCATCACATCCACCTTCCAGGCAGGAAGAAAGGAGAAGGAGGAAGAAGGAAAATGAAAGAGATAAAGGCCCGTGTAGGCCAAATCTGTTCCTTCCTTAGGAGACCATGATTTCTATCTTTCTTCAGGTTTACAGATTTGCTTCCTTAAAATTACGTATTCTCAAACTTATTAAATTCAAATTACTATTTAAAATTATCTCTTTGTATTACCTCCTCTTACATCTTACTGGCAGGAACAGAACCACATGGCCACCCCCAAAACCAATCACAGCCAAAGGGAGGTAGGTTATATCTGGCTTAGACCAGCTACGGTTCATTCCCTGTACGTTCCATGAGGACAGAGTATTTTGTTCACAGCTTTATCCTCAGTGTCTAGAACAGTTTCTACCACATAAAATATGCTCATTATATTTTATTGAGTGAACCGACTGTATGTGTGAATGAAAAGATAAATGGAGCTGGGATAGGGGCAGGAGATCCAGAGATCTGCACCACTATTTGAGCCAATCTGAGTCCTGTCAGCCAGGAGCCAGGGGGAAGGGGTGTTGTCAGGAGATCGGGTCTGTCACAATATCCTTGACCCATTAAGCCAAGCGATGCAAACTATGTATTTATTTGTTTGTTATACATGAACAAATATTTTCTCCTAGTCTTGCACTTATTTTTTAAATAAACCTTTTATTTTGAAATAATTTTAAGTTTATGGAGAAGTCGCAAAGAGATGCAGAGTTCTCATATACCCCTCACCTAGTTTCCTCTCCTGTTAATGTATCACCACGTACATTTATGAAAATTTTCAAAACCAACATTGGTACATTAGTGTGAAGTAAACTCAGACTTCAGTGGGATTTCACCAGCATTTCTGCTCTGGGATTCAATCTAGGCTACCACAGTGCATTTAGTTGCTATAGCTCCTTAGTTTCCTTTGGTCTGTGACAGTTTCTCCATCTTCCCTTATTTTTTCATGACCTTAACAGTTTTGAGGCGTTCTGGTTAGGCATTTTGTAGAATGTCCTTTAATTGGCACTTATCTGATGTTTTTCTCTTGAGTAGTCAGGGGTTATGGATTTTTTGAAAGAACACCACAGAGGTGAAGTGTGCTCATTATATATCGGAAGTTACATGGTGTGAACTCTGAACACTGGGGTATGACAGTGTCTGCCATGCTTCTCCACTGTAAAGTGACTATTTATCCCTTTCCATATTCGAGTTCTTAGAAGCAAGTCACTAATTGCAGTGAACCACTAAGATGGTGACCGGGAGGGGTGGGGGTTAAGCTTTACCTTCTAGAAAGGCTATCTAAATAAGCTATTTAGAATTCTTCAGTAGGAAAGTTTTGGCTCATCTTAATTTATTTATTAAATCATTTCTTTATCTCAGTAGGGACTCACACACATGTTTTTGCACCAATCTTAGGCTATTTTCTTCTTTGTGTAATTTTGTATTGCAACATAATTCACACAACATAAAATTCAAAGCATACAGTTCAATGGATTTTTCTATACTCACAATATCATGCAACCATCCATATCTAATCTCAGAACATTTCCATCACTCCAAAAGAAATCCTGTACTTATGAGTAGTTATTCCCAATCCCCCCTCTTCCCCACATCTACTTTCTGTCGCTATTAATTTGTCTATTCTGGACATTTCATATAAATGGAATCATATAATATATAATGTTCAGCATCTGGCTTCATTCACTTAGCATAATGTTTTCAAAATTTATCCATGTATATAGCATGTATTGGTCCTTTATTCCTTTTAGGGCTGAATAATATTCCATTGTATGGATATACTGCACTTTGTTTATCCGGTCAGGTTTGATGGACCTTTGTGTTGTTTCTACTTTTTGGCTAGTATGAGTAATGCTGCCATGAACATTGGTGGGTAAGTTTTTTTGAACATGTGTTTTCAATTCTCTGAGATACATACCTAAAAGTGGGAATGTTGGGTCATGTGGCGACTCTGTGTTTAACTTTTTGAGAAACTTCCCGACTGTTTTCCAAAGTGGCTGCATCATTTGACATTCCTACCAGCAGTGTGTAAGCGTTCACCACGGCTTGTCAACACTTGCTATTTTCTGGCTTTTCGCTTGTTTTTCTAAAATTGCCATCCTAGTGGCTATAAAGTGGTATCTCATTATAGTTCTGATGCGCATTTCTTTTTTTTTTTTAGATTTTATTTATTTTAGAGAGAACAAAGGTGAGCGGGGAGAGGGGCAGAGGAGCGAGAGGGAGAGAATCTCAAGCAGATATAGCACTGAGCATGGAGCCTGACATGGGGCTCGATCTCACAACCCTGAGATCATAACCTGAGCCGAAACCAAGAGTTGGGTGCTCAACTGACTGAGCCACCCAGACGCCCCTTGATGTGCTTTCCATAATGACTAGTGAGGTTGAGAACCTTTCCGTGTGCTTACTGGCCATTTGTATATCATATTTGGAGAAATGTCTATTTAAATCCTTTGCTCTTTTTAAAAATTGGGTTGTCTTTTTATTGTTAAGTTGTAAGAATTCTTTATAGTCTGGATACTAGACCCCTATCAGATACATGATTTGCAAATATTTTCCCCCATTCTGTGAATCTTTTCACTTTTTGACTGTGCCTTTTCATGGACAAAATTTCTAAATTTTGATTAAGTCTCAATTTATCTTTTGTTGTTGTTGCTTGTGCTTTTGGTGTGATCTAAGAAACTATTGCTTAGTACAAAAGCATGAAGATGTATACCTTTATTTCCTTCTAAGAGTTTTATAGTTTAAGTTCTTACATTTAGGTCTTTCATCCATCTTGAGTTGATTTTTGCATGTGGTGTAAGTTAGGGGCCCAAACTCATTCTTTTATGTGTGGAGGTCTAATTGTTCCAGAATCACTCACTGAAAAGACTATTATTTTTTCCCCATTGAGTGGTCTTGGCATCCTTGTTGAAATCAAGTGACAATAGATGTATGGGCTTTGTTTCTGAACTCTTGGTTTTATTCCACTCTCATGTCTATATGTCTATCCTTTGGACCTGTGTATTTATTTTATACTTTGGGTTATAACCCAACACCATGTTATTTATTTCTTTGCTCAGGTTTGGCCATTGGAAAGTTCTTTCAGGCTGTCTCCCGTCTAGCTTTGAAAAACCTCCATCCTTTCATTTATTTAAACATTTCCTAGATTTATGGAACTACAAGATGCTCTAGGCTTATCTTGTACTTTTCCTGTTCCAGTCCTAGAATTAAGCAATTCTTCATGGAGCCCTAGTTCCTTTTATGGTAGAATGATATTTAGAAACCAAGATCTGGGTGCTTGGTGTGCTCACTGCTCCTGGGGTGTTGTTTATAGGCTCTCAGCAGACAGAGCTAGATACTTTATTATATAGACTAACCCATGTATACGTGCATATCTATATTTGTTTCTGATCTATACATCTGTGTGTGTGTGTGTGTGTGCGTGCGCGCGCACATGCACACGCACGGTATATATATAAATGAGTTGATACAGATGTTTCAAACTCCAATCCAGTACCACACTGGGTAATTCTAACCTTTCCTTCTCTCCAGTGATGAGAACCTGGCTCCCGCCATCTACCATCCCAGCCATTTACTTATTTATTCAAGCCCACTGTACAGTTTCAGAATCGCTAACCTATCACTTCGCATTCACCTATTTTTAATTGTTTGTACTAGATTTGATCATACAGAATTTGGAATTTAATGTAGTTTAATTGTCAGTCTTTTCCTTTAAGCATCTCAGTTTTGTATCTTGGTTAGAAAGGCTTTCCCAGCCATCGTCAACCTCCAGATTATAAAAATATTTTTGTTTTACATTTAGATATTCAGTCTCTCTGGATTTTATTTTGGGGTTATATAAGATGCAGCTCTAAACTTTCTTTTTCCTCTCAAATGGCTTTCGGAAGGTCCTAAATGCCTATTATTAGTCAATCCTTTCCTCACTGATTTGCAAGGCATGGGTCTAGTTCTAGACTCATCCTACTTATCTATTTGTCTATTTCAGAGCCAATAGGAGACTACTTTAATTTTTGATACCTTGAAATATGTTCTGATATCTAGTATGGAAAGTCTCCTATCATTGATCTTTTTCATAAATTTCTTGGTTATACTTGTATGTTTATTCTCACAGATGAGGTTTAGAATTAATTTGTGAAATTTCATTTATAAAATCCCATAAAGATTTTGATTGTGATTACATTGAATGTATCCAATTTTGGAGAAACTCACATCCCAACATGGTAAGTCTCTATTTAGGTCTTTTATGTCTTTCATAAAGTTTTATGGTTTCTTCCCGTAAGTCTTGCATTATTCATGAATTCATATTATTCACGTAAATTCACATGAATATTCACATTATTCATTATGCATTTTAAATTATATTTTTAAATTTATTAATGCTAACGTATAAGAAAGCTGTTGATTATATGTTTGTCATGTATCTGAACAAGTTACTACATGCCTTTTATTAGATCTAATAGGTTTTTGGTTGATTCCCTGGGAGACTGTATTGTAGGCAGTCCTAATAGCTGTAATTATGACAAGGTCCTATTCCTTTCTAAATCAAAGAGCTATATATTGGTGGGGGGGATGAAATGGACAAATCACTAAGCAAACCAAATCAAGGAAAAGCAATGTAAGAAAGTACAAATACTTTCCTGATTCCTGGACAAAATTAGGAATCAGAAAACGGAAATAACCACACACTTGAGGAAATGTTTAAAGTAATTTTAAAAAATTACTGAAATATAGGTAAGTTTTGTGGAAACAAATCCATAGACCCAAGGATGGCTGATGCTTCCAGCCAAAATTGACCCAGAAAGGGACAGAAAACCCCAAAAGTTCAATAATCGTGAAAGAAATCAGAAAGTTGTTCAAGAGCTATCTCTTTAATTTATATTCATACTTTTTTTTTTGAGGTGCTATTGCTGGCTTATTTTTTTTATTCAAGTATAATTAACATGCAGTGTTATATTAGTTTCAGCTGTGCAATACAGTGATTCAACACTTCCATACATTACTCAGTGCTCATCACCATAACTGTACCCCCAATCTCCTTGATCTCTTTTGCCTACCCCTCCCCCCTTCCCACGTCCCCTCTGCCAACCACCAGTTCATTCTCTGTATGTGTCTGTTTTTTGTCTCTTTTTGCTTTGTTTGTTCATTTGTTTTGTTTATATTCGTATTTTTTATTTTTCCTTGCATTTCTGACTTTTTAAAAAAAATAAGACAACCACATAGAGGTCATGGTTAGAATTTGTCTCTTGTTTTAATTGAAAGTTGTGAATTATAAGGTTGAAGTTTTCTACTATTCCTAACTTATTGCAAGCTTGTATAAGAAATTCATGTTGAATTTTGTTAAATGCTTTTTTTTTCCGGCACAGACTGAAGTGATCAGTCTTTTTCCTTTACCTATTAATATAACAAGTCCTAATGTTGAAATATCTTTTGGCTCATTTGTGAGTTCTACCCCATTTGGTTATGATGTCTTATTATTCTGATGAACTCCTGGATTTTATTTGGTAGCATTTGATCAGGATTTTTGTGTAAGTGTTCATGAGTAAGACTTGTCTGGGCTAATACTGTTTTTGTGCTGCTTTCAAAAGGTTTTGTTTGGATATGCAGAAAGAATATTTCTGAAAAATCTTATCTTTATTCTCTGCAGTGGTATATCAAGGGTAATCTTATCTGTTTCTTGACATAACTTGTAAAATTATCTTTGTCTGGGGCAGGGGGAGGTACCTAAGGTGCTGGTCATTGTCGTTTGTGACTCCTATAAGCATCAGGTGAGTGTAGCTGAGTGAGAAACAGGGTGGGAAGTAACCTGAGAAAACAGGTTATAACAACAAGCTTAACTGTGTAGATTGTCTCTAAACAAACTCTTACCCAACCTGTAGATTCCTCTACTCCAAGGACAGTGGAAATGGGGATGGAGTTGAGGGGTGGGTTCAAGAATCAAAATGGAAGGTAAATCAGTTGACCTTTGGTTAACTAAACAGCTGGGGAGGTGGGAGATGTAAGCTAATGTTCCCTTGGTTTACTGGAAAAAAAGTGCCAGGGTTGCCAGAAACAGGGTTGCCAGGTACCAGGGGAATGTTGGTTTGAGAGAAGGTGAGGAATTCCGTTTTCGACACTTGGAGAAGATTATCTTTGAGAAGCTTGATGAAGGAAAGAGATTGGGCACGGAGTGCCATCAAATGGTACCTATAACCTCACAACTGACCTATCCCCAATCTACAGATCAGTTAGCAGAGGCCCAGGAAAGCTGAGTTCTCCAATGTTTTGATTCTAACAGTCATGCTCTTTAATCGCATCCTTTATATGAAGTCATTGGCATCGAGGGAGAGTCTTCTCAGGCTAAGAGAGATACTGGCTTGGTTCTGGGCAGAAGGAAAGAAACATTGAGAAATGGCCAGAATAAAGTTGCTTGAGATGGAAATGAGCTAGGTCCTGGAATATATGAGAGGCTTCATTCAGAAAAACACTTACTGAGAACATAGACACGGGCTCTGAAGAGGAAGAAAGCGCAGCCTCTGTACTTGATGTCGTTTTAATCCATCAAGAGAAAGGAGCATAAAACAAACTTCCTGATTCCCCAGTTCACACCACTACAACCCACTGCATTCCCTCAGCCTTCTCCTTCCTCCTCTCCCACAGTTCCAAGAGGCGGGGACCACATCTGCCTTAATGTAAAAGGGAGGAAAAATCACAAGGATACAATCGGTGCTAAGACGGAATGTACAGAATGCTCTGGAGCACCAAGGAAGGGGCGACAAACTAGAAAACACAAAGAATATGGTATTTGAATTGGGTTTTAAAAGATAAGTAGGAGTTTACCTGCCAACGAAAGGAGAACATTTAAAGCAGAAGGCCATTAAAGGGCATATAAAAAAGGAAGGCTATTCAGAGTGGTGGTAACTGGAATATGTACAGGCTTGGATGGCCTCACATCTCTCAGACTGGCAGGTCCGCAGAGTGGAGTGAGGCCGGGCGCCACTGTTTGAGTGTGGCCTAGCGCAGCCTCTCCGGAGTCCCAGTCCCGCAGCGGAGGTCAGCACAAGTAACCACATCTTCTAGGGCCTCGTAGCCTCATTCTTGGTTACCCACCCCGAGAAAATGGCATCCAGTGAGCAGTGTTTGTAGGAATCAGGAGTTGGAAGCAATCTCGTTGTCTGTTACTAGGGTAAAATGCGGTAAATCCGCATTTTATACATACATTGTCACGGTCAGAAGTAACAAAATAGACACACATAAAGCCACATAAATGGATCTCAAAAATAGCGTTAAACTTTTTAGAAATCCAAAACGAGATTTGTAGTGCACGATCATTTGTATAAGTTAAAAATACCTACGTACACAAGATGGCACGATTCTCCAAGCTATGCGTACTTCACCAAGGGCGGGTAGCAATGCAGTGGAGTGTGAGTCTGGGGGTGAAGAGGGAGACCCAAGGGGAGGGCTGGGGCACAGGCAGTAGGACTGAAGCCAGCACTCAGTGAACGTCCCCAGACCTGAAGCGCACACAGCCCTGTGTCCTGCCCCCGAGGCCCCGAGAGAGGACCCAGGAGCTGGAAAGTTGGTGGTCTGCTGTCCCGGCAGAAGAGGCTGGTGGAGCGGAGTGAGCCCTGGGTCTGAGACTGGGAGAAAGGCTGGGGTCAGAGAGCCAGCCTGGGCCCCATCCTGAGGGTGACCCGGAGCTGCGGACAGCTTTCAGGCAGGGAAGAACGTTTTGTTTTAAAGGTTCTCTTCTGGTGACCTCGAGGATAAGGCAAGACCAGAGACAGCATAGTGTACAGGAGACTACTTATAATCACGGGAGAAAGACCCAGATCACAAGGAAGTCGGGCAGGCGCTGGTGTGGAGTGGGGGCTGTCTAGGGCCCGTGCGGGAGCCATCCTGGATGTCGCTCATGTCGGGACATCTCTGGAGGAGAACTTCCAGCCACGGAGAGGCCAGTGGCGAGGCTCTCCTCTCCTAGTCCCACGCCCTCCTCCATCCCTGCTCACCCTGGCCCAGGAAGCAGGAGACTCAAGTGCTAACTCCAGCTCTTCCCTCTGGCTCCAGAAGTGACCTGGGACAGGTCGCACCTTCTCTCTGGGCCTCACTTCCTCTCTCTCCCCTTTCCAGCGGGCACTTTCTTTGGCTTCATAGCATTCCCCTAGCAATAGCCCCCAACAGGGAAACCGTGCCGCCTGCTGAAATCCCCCCAGGTGTCTCCCAAGTCCTGACATCCTCCTTAATCTTCCAGCTCCACAGCCCCACCCTGGTGAGGAGGAGCAAAAAATTGGTATCGTAATGGCCCTGCTGATTGCATTATGGGTGTCTAATGCAATATGCCCTCATGAGGACCATCCATCAGAGTGGAGCCCCTCCCCAAGTCCCTGCCACCCCAGTCACATTAGTCAGGCAGCCCATTCATCACTACCACACACCTCCATGGAGACTGGCCTAGACGGATGAGGGGCCAAATCAGATTTATGGGGAGGAATCGTGGAAAAAATCAGCCCCATCCATCTCCCAGACACTGAGGAGGGAGCCCTGTGTCCCCACTCCCTCCAAGGCTCCTTAGGGAAACGGGTGCTAATGGAGAAGCCAGCCAAGTTGCTTTTGTTCTCCTGAAGGCCCATTCCTGAGCCCCTGGGTTGCCTAGCACGCGCGGCCCTACAACTAGTTTCTCTAGGAGTTCGTAATTTGGGGAGCAAAGGCCCGCCAGACGGGGACACGGTGCCCGGAGTCAGCCACGACTTCTGACAACCGAGGGAATTCTTTAACCGGCTGCCTGGCTTGGGCCAGCTGCTGTGAGTGGAGGATGGGGAGGAGCAGGCCCCAAGCCCCACTCAGCTGTGAGACCTGTCCTAGGGCAAGCTGCTTGGGAGTGGCGGTTTCACCCAGACCTTCCATCTCGATGACACCTGGCCCAGGCCTCATGTCAGCTCTGCCGGCCAGCCTGGGCAATTCTCCTTCTGCACCTGGAATATACTTGGAGAGTTGGAGAATGCAAGGGGATGAGAAGGGAGAAAACTAGCATTCAGGTCCCTGGGTTTAGGAAAACTAAAGCCTGTATGATCTGGGGGACCAGATCGTACAAGATCTCTAAGAAAATAATGCAAAAATATGAATTGCCAAGGCCCCTCCCAGGTTTTCAGAAGGAGCCTGTACAAGTGGGAGACTCCAGAGCTTCAGCTCCCTCAGCTTCTTTCCGAATCTGCCCCTGCTGTGAGCCTGCCACTACGTCAAGGGTTTACACAGATGACTTTTTTTTTTTCTTAAAGCCTCGCAACTGCCAACTGCCCAAAAAGGCAAGAACTTATTCTCCCCATTTTTATAAGAAAATTGAGCCTCAGAGAGAAGTGACTTGGCCAAGACTCTACGGCTATGGATGGCAGGACTGAGCCCCGGCTTTTGCTCACTCCACCACCCCTTGGCCTGAGTTGAGTTGGCCGGTCATGTGGTGGGTGGAGAGGGGCCTCTGGCTCAAATGTCTCCTTTCCAGACCACTCTCTAACTGGGGACGGGATGTCCCCTCTCTCCACTGTTGCTCTGTCCCCGAGGCTGCAGGGACCTTGGGGGGCCTAAGAGGGACCAGGTGGTCGCAGGACTAGGAGGGTGGAGGGCGTTCTTGTAACATAGAGCCCTGAGGGATCAGGGATGGGGGCTGGGAGCTCAGGGCTGCCCCGCCCTACAGCAGTTAATCTTGCTTCCCCCAAAACTAACCACGGCCCCATCTGAGCTGGGTCCCAGGGGAAGGGAGCTCAGCTGCTGAGCAGAGCCGGAAGCCCATATCCGGGGCCTAGGCAGGGAGCCACACAGGGTCCTTTTTATGTGAGTGTCGCCCTCTCTGGGAACCCTGCGCCACCCCCATCCTCATTCCCAGCAGGCCACCCTCACTCTGCCCAGCCTCTTGTGAGGTGTCCCTCACACTGCAGGCCAAGCCAGTCACGGCTCATGTGGGTTCTAAGGTGCCGAGGGTGGTGGGCGCTGATCCCCTCCTGCCAGGCCTGAGGGTGCAAGGCCATGAAGTTCAGCGTCCAACCCAGCTTGTGGAGGATGGGGACGGGGGTGGGTGTGTGTCGCGGGAGGGAAGAGCGCATGACTGTCCTTGAGCAGTGGGAGCGCAGCAGGAGCATCTGTGGGAACAGAAGGTGCACACCCACCCAGTAGAGGCAGCATCGGGGGCCGTGCCCTGCTCATGCGCTCTGCATGTGACAGTTGTGTCTGGTGTGGACGGTCCCTCCCTGTCGGTCTCCCCGATGGTCGCCACTTGCCCCTGACAGCAATGCCTTGTTTCCCCTTGGAGGGCATGCCTTGCCCAGTGGAGTGTGAGCTGGTGCTTTAATAACTAGCACCCCCTTCCTCTTCCCCTTCCCTCACTGGTCTCCTGCCCTTCTCTCTGCCTTCCCCCAGGCCCAGGCCCCTCCAGGCCAAGTCGGCACCCCTGCTTGCTCCTCTGGCACATGGGCTCTCTTGCAGGGGGTCAGAAAAGAGCATGGGGAGTGACTGCGCCCCCTCTATTATGTGTCTGTTTCTCTCCCCATACTTTCTCCATCCTCCACTCCCACAGGGGGCTTTAGCGTGAGCACTACCTGTTAGGTGTGGTCTTTCTGAGCTCGCTGGGTCCTCCTGGTCCCCGCCCTTCAGAGGTCCCCTTCCTGTCTCCACCCCCAGCACACAGCAGAAGGCCATGGAGTCAGCTTGTGTTCTCCAGAAAGCCACGATCTGGGGGAGGACATAGTGCTGTGGGGGAGCTCTCCCTGGTGCAAGACGGGCGGGCGGCCTGGACAGAGTCTCCACCCGGGGGCAGACGGGACCCTACCCACTTAGGATGGGCCCCTAAAATGTTCGGATCACTGGGTAATGTGGTGAAGTACCTCAGTGAAACAGATGGCTTTATACACAATTCTAGGCTACCAAAGTGAACTCCTAAAAGGGCAGCTGGGGAAAGAATCCTACTAATGGGAGTCCGTCGGTCAGGAAGCTCTGTGTGCGTGTGCAGACCTGTGTGCACGGGTGCGTGGGTGTGCGTGTGTGCCCCCAGGTTGAGTGGGCTGAAATGGCTAAGCAGAGTTCCTTGATAACCCTGAGATTTTAAGTGCTGAGGGGAAACAAACAAATAGGGTAATCAGTCTCAAGTGAAGTTAACTAGGACGTGGGTGATGAGCAAAGGAAAGAGGTCCCTCTTTCCCGGACTCCTTTCCTCTACTTGGAGCTGGGGTTCCTTGGAATTCTCTCCAGGCCTGCTTCTCTGCACAGGCTTCTCTGTTCCCTCATGGTCCACTAGCATCTGAATGCACATGGTGTGCAAATCTTTCTCCAGTCCAGATCTCTCTTTTGTGCTCCAGACTTCCATAGCCAACAGCCCACCAGATAGATGGCTCCATTTGAATATCCCTTAATCACCTGGAACTTTCCAGGGCAAAATCAAACTTATCTCATCCTCCAAGTCTCACCCTTCTTCTGAGTTCCTTAGCTTAGTAGATAAGACCACTGTGCACCTGAGATCCTAACCACCCCCCCCCCTTCCTCCACTCCTGGTCAGTTGCCAGATCCGTCCCCTTTTTGATTGGACCTCTAAATACTTCTAAAATCGGTCCACATTTCTCTATCCTCACTATTACTAGTTGGTTTAGTCCTTAGTATTCTGGCTAACAGCTCAGACTAATCCAGATTCCCTGGATTTGAAGTCCAGGGATGATTATATCTAACCCCCAAAATGTAGCAGGGTTCCCTTGGGCAAGTTTTTGAACCACTTGGTACCTCAGATTCTTCCTCTGTAAAGTGGGGCTAATAGTGTCCACTTTCTGGGGTCACTGTGAGGATTAAATGAAATAATACATGTGATGCACTTAAAGAAGTGCCGGGCACGTATTGAATGAAATAACACATGTGATGCACTTAAAGAAGTGCCGGGCACGTAGGAAATGCTGTTGGCTATGATTGGTGTGCTATTGTTACCACTACTGTGTAACTGTTACTATTACCTGAGTTATCCCCAAACTCCTGATAAATCTCCCTGCCCCAGCTTTCTTCCCTCCTAACCCACCGGCCACCCTGGAGAAGCTCTGAAGCTTGCACAGGGAAAGTATGGTACTCTGCTACTAAGTGGCAGAGCAGATTTGGGGCCGAGGTCTAATGACTCCAGAACACTTGTTTGTAGCTACCAAGCCCCTCTGCCTATTTGCCGGTACTAAGAATGCTTGGATTTGGAAAGCAGGACAGTGAGGAAGGAATGAAACCAGTGGAGGGAAAAGTAAGAAAGGCAGAGGCATCCCAGAGTTTCCGTACAGAAGGCATTTCTGGGCGGCCATCCAGCTGCCCGGGGTGAGACCAGGGGCTGGTACTGAAGATTGACTGGAAGAGGAGGCATCGGGTTTTGGTGGGGATGCTGATGGACAGAGTGGGTTAGAGGGCCAAAGTCCTCCCAAGAACCTCCTGGTACCTCCAGAGTGGTCAGGCCTAGGCATGGGGACCAGGTGAGAGCCTGGAGGGACCACAGGCATAGGCCAGATAGCCTTGGCCATCAGACCAGTCGGGGGCGTCTCTTATCTTTGCCTACCATATCAGTGTCTGGGGAGGAAACTAATGGCAGCGGCAGCATCCGGGCCCCCCAGTAGCGTGGAGCTGGTGTAAGTGTGAGAAGAGAGGTGGGGGGTGTTTGGGATGCCAACCACACAGGGTCCCCCCTCTGACCTCCCGTCTCCTTCTGGGAGACAGTCAGCAGGAGCCATGGCTCATGCTGGAGGACATGCTCTGGGGTGGAGACTCTGCCAGCCAGCTTCTCAGGTTAGCTCTCTCTCTCTGAGCTCTGTGGGCAAGGCTGCTGGTCAGTCAGCCGGCCTGCCTGCTGGCTAACTTCTGAACAAAAGCCAGCTGGGAATGGGAAGGGAGGGTAGGGGGTGGGCTGGTTTCAGACACAGGCTCCAAGCTCTGGATGAGACCGTATTTCCCTCCCAGGCTCGTTCTCTGGCATCTGAGGCTGGTGACTTGAGTCGCTACCCTTCCCTCTGCCGCCCCCCAAGAATGGAACGGAGCAGTCTGATGCCCCTGTGTGCTCTGCCGCAGGCCCCAAGCTGCCCAACAGTGCCTCCCCATCTAGCAGTCCTCAGAGCTCAGGTGCAGGACAGCACTTTGCCAGGAAAAGCCTGCCTGGCCCCTCTCTTCACCAGACCCCTAAAGAGAAGCCAGCTGCACAGGCTGAGTCGTGAAGGGGGGTGGGGGAGTGGGCCCAGAGGGCACTGCACCTCTGTGAGCGACCCCTGGGAGAGGGCTTCCCCAGCACGGCCAGAGGGCTGGGAAGAGAGCCCTGGAGGGAGGAAGCTGTGCTCCAGCTTGTCTGACTCAGCCCATGTGCAGATGAAGAGTGTTCCTTTTAAAAATCAACAATCTTGCAATTTCTGGGATCCGTGGGATTTTTGCAGCTTAGGTTGAGGGTGGGGGCAGCAGTTTTTCACCCCAAACCACATGAAGGCAAATACACTCAGAGCCACCCAACCACAACCCCTGCTTTTCATAGTGGTGTTCTACCTTCCACAAAAGCTCTGGGTTCTCTGTCATGCTTTCTTTTCTCTTCCTGGATCCCAATTGTCAAGCCTTCAAGAAAATGCACTTCAGTCCTTTGTCACTGAGTGTAATTTGATAAACTGAGCAGAAACACACTGCTCTCCCCATCCTTTCAAAAACTGTTACAGCCAGAGAAAGAGGCTGAGGGAAAGAGATCTGAGGTCTTTGAATGGACGTTTAAGCACGAGCGCACGCGCACGCGCACGCACACACACACACACACACACACACACACACACACACAGAGTCTCATGCACATACCAGGACATACAGTTGCCTGGGATGGGAGGAGATGGAATCCCAGAGTCTTGTGCGTGGGGGCCTGGCCTGGGGTCCCCCGGGGCGGATGCCCTCCCAGCTCCCAGCGACTCCCCTAGTTGCAGGCCTGGTTGCAACCGCCCAGTGGGCGGTGCCAGGGCAGGTTTCAGGCTATAAAGGGCTCTTGGCTCCCCGGGCCAGAGGAACGCCATCGCTGCGGCAGTGTCCCTGCCAGCCACAGCCAGCTTGGGGCACTGCCGCTGCCCCATCGCCTACCAGGCAGGCTACTCTTTTCCAGGCACTGCCGATTTGGACACAGCTGTCCACTGCGTTCCTCCTACCTACCCCGTTCTCTCCATCGGCAAGTCCCTTTTTGAGTTGCTTTCATCTGGGTTGGGTGTGGGGTGGAAGGGGAAGGACGGGGTACGGGAGCTTTGACAGGGGAGGGTGGGGGGCTTTCCATTGCTTTGTAAAATTCCTTCTGGGGCACGTCTCTGAAGCTGAGATTTCCAAGATGAGGTTTGGGGTGAGGCTCGTTCCTTATTCGGGCAAAGGAGAGAGCAGCAAACTTCTTTCCCAAGGGTCCCCCCCTTCCCAGGGTGGCGAGCGGGTGGGTGAGGGGCTCTCTCCTCGCTGGTGGTCTCAGGGAGGTCGGGAGTGAGGAGCCAGGCTGCGCCTGCGTCTGACACAGGCAGGTAGAGACACTTGGACAGGGGTCGTTGTCTGTAAACCAAAACTAAAATTAAAAAAAATAATAAGAAGAAATCTAGACAGCCGGTGATGACAGGATACCTGGGGGTGGGGTGGGAGCAAGTCACACTAAAGGACAAAGAAGGAGATGAGAAATAAATAACCGGAATCAGCTCCACCGCATCACAAGTAGCAGGATGGCGCCTCCCAAGAGCTGGGTGGGCTGGGTGGGACTCCGGCAGGTGAAGGGGTCTGTGAGCCTTCTGAACAACAGGCTCAGAGCCTCTGCAACAACAAGGAAGGGGGATGGAGGAGGATCTGGTTCCTGGGGTTCTAGGAAGGCAGCATTCATGTCACCCTGGTGATTTTCAAGCAGAGCCGGGGTGGCTCCCCAGCCCTAATAGGCCTGGACAAGAGGGTTCCCCCTCCTCAGAAGAGCCAGGGCACAGCCAGGGAGCGTCCTCTAAGCTGTCCTTGAGGACTGGGCACCGGAGGGGCACTGCCGGCCTTGCGGCGCCTGGTCTGGAAAGAGGGCAGAGAGCGGGAGAAGGTAGACAAGCAGGCCTCAGGGATGAATATCCGGGGCCGTCAGCTTCAACCCAGGGCCAAAGGGGCAACCACTGGAGGAGCAGTTTCTCCTACGATTGTGGAGAAGTAGTGGGGGGATGTATCTGAGTAGAAGCGGGTGTCCCAGCGTGGGGGGGGCCTCTGCTACAAAGCTCCTCGGAAGGAAACAGAAGGTTGCCTCCCCAGTGGACTTGGGGTTTTTCAGGAAAGGGGCCTTTCCACTGGTAGGCATGGACTGAGAGGTCTTAGGATGAAATGAGGACCAGCCTGAGGCCTGGGGAGGGTTGAGAGGGCATGGAGAGCTGATTTCTCAGGACTTCTGGGTGCCAGGAAGAAGGGATGGGGCAAAGAGCAGACAGAACTTCCTGGGGTGAAATTCTGAGCTCTATCCCTCCAGCTAGACTACCCAGGTCCAGGTGGGAGACCTGGAAAACCTTTCGTACACTCTGTAGACCCCTGAATACCAGCTCTGCGTCCTGCCCACCACCTCCTGGTCTCTGCTCTCTGACCACCGTTCTCCTTGGACTCTGGTTGGAGGAAGCAGAGGCAGTTTTAGGGAAAAGAAAGAAAATAAGTGTAAGTTTTTAAAAATCCAGGCCAAAACTATGCAAAATTGAGTATAAAATTGACAACTCTGCTGTCAGCTTTTATGGTCAGAATGGACATTAAACAAAGGGGCAGATGCCATGTGGGATAGGACCTCAGGTCTCATGGGGCTGTGTGCTCGTTTGGGGGAAGAGGGAGTAGCCAGTACAGTGGGCACGGGAGGCTCTGGGCCTCAGTTTTCTCATCGGTACAAAAAGTAATATGTATATCTAGTATCTAAAAAGAGCATTATCGCATGGGGCTGGGTGGAGACGAAACACAATAGTGCAGCGGAAGAGATGTGTGGGCTCTACGGCCCGACCGCACGCATAGAAGGAATTTGAAAGGTGCAATGCCTCCATTCCTTTAGGCATAGAAATTCCAGGACACTCCCAGGGAGCTCTGTGACTTGATGAGGAGCAGGCTTTGGGGCCGATTTGCCCCTGTGGATGGGTGTTTTCTGAGTCCAGGGAGAGGGTGCAGAGGCTGTGCCTTGCCCATCATGTGCATATTCTAAAAGTGCCTACGGCCTGCCCTCCGCATTCTCCTTGCCCCTTCTGCCAAGCACTGCCAAGTCCATCCGTGCAGAACTCCATTTGAACCAGCATCCCCATGACGGATCCCCTGTCCGTTCTGACTGATTTTGAGGTGCCCGAAGGCCCACAGGGATATGAAACACAAGCTGTGAGCCAAGGCTTCAGAGCACTGCAGGCAATAGCTGGAGGCTGGGTGTGCCCTGGGCCCCAGGGAAGATGACTGTGGATGGGGTTGGAATGGAGGGAGAGTGTACAGGATTCCCTGAGATACTAGCTGCAGCCAGCCTGGAGGGAGATGGCTGCTTATGGGGGAATGGGTAGATCATTCTCAGGCCAGAATGAGAAAAATATTCTGTCCAATAGCCCACTCTTGCTCCTTGAGCCTCACGTGTTGAGCTGTGACCCACCTTTGGGGCAGTCCACCAGGGGCCAGCCACATTCCTTTGGCCAAAGGAGGGGTTGGGTGATGTTCGAGAGGACTGGGGTTCAGTCTGGGGTCAGGAGCAGGGTCAATCTGTGACCAGGATTAAGGGTCGATCTGGAAATTAGGCGCAGGGGTTTGTTTTAGGTCCGGGTGATGGGTCAGACTGAGGTCCGGGGCCAGGGTGAGAAGTCCACGTGAGGTGGAGGAAGGAATGTCCTCTGACGGAATATGACTGGTGAAGATGATTGCTGACCCTTCTCTGTCCTGGCCCCTCCTGGTGAGCCTGCTCCACAGACCCAGCATTCCTACTTTCCCCAGCATCTCTGGCACGTCTTAGAAAATTATACCACCATGGCTTTTCTTCTCTTTTGTCCTAAGTGCTTTTTGGGATTTGAGCAAAGAGATGGTTCCAATTAGGAAATCCAGCAACTATTGTTGTGGGGCCGGGCTGTCCCTGTGGACATTCCCCAGGACCCCACTTGGTGGCTGAGCAAAAAGGACTCAGAATGACTTCCCCATGCCCCCTCCCAACTCCCACTCTGCGGCCACCGAACAGGAGGAGAGGAGGAAAGTACACCAAAGCCTTCTCCGGGAGTATGGGCAGGGAAGGGGAACACAATGACTTCTGGGGCTGTGATCCCCGCAGAGCAGACACTCTTGTGGACTTTTGAGGTTGGTGGCTGGGAGGTGGGTGTTGTGTGAATTTGTTGACGATGAGTCTCTGAGTGCATGTGCCTTCCTACGTATGTGTGCGTGCTCACTATTTGCCTGTGCATCTGTTTGTAGCTCAATGAGACTGTGTGTCCATCGTTTACAGATGCGTGTGTATCTGTCCTTTCAGAGAGGGATGTCTCCGTGGGTGGGTTCCCCAAGGTCATCTTGCCCATTTCACCACCTTGGGGCCAGTGCTGTATCTGGGGGTCGGGGCAGGTTTCTTAGGGCTCTTCAAAGTAATGGGGCCTCAACAATCCCCTCCAGCCCCATTCTCATCCAGCTTCAACCCCAAGTGGGGAGCGAGGTGGCGCCGGTCGCACCCCTCCCGGGCGCCCGGTCCCATTGACTGTCCTGTGAGACCTCCCTGTTGTGAGGGTGTGCCCCAGCTTTGTATTTCTAGGGCCACGGTAGTCCTGACAGGAACTCTGTGACTGCCTGGGCCCCAAGCTGCCTGGAGTGGAAATGTGAGGGCACTGGGGCGGGAGAGGAGCCCGGTGGGAGCCGGCATGCCCGCCCTTTAGGGAGACTGACCGCGGGAGGCACAGGAGTTGCTTCCCCCTGCATCTGTAGTACTCCAAC
Organism: Callorhinus ursinus; assembly: GCF_003265705.2. NCBI lineage: Eukaryota > Metazoa > Chordata > Mammalia > Carnivora > Otariidae > Callorhinus > Callorhinus ursinus. The sequence continues at coordinate 51,398,639 of NW_027397072.1, forward strand.
TGTCCACCAGGTGGGGTTCCAAGGCCGAGAGTGAGAGTCGAGATGACAGCTCTAGAAGCAAGAGACCACAGCTTTCAAATCTCTGCCGCCACTTCAACCTCCGAAGCGCTCATACAGGGAGGGACAGCACATATGCTCGCACCTTAGACACTCACACACGTTCTCTTCTAGTGAACTCTAAAATAGAACACGTACTGGGTGCAGGGGAGGTGTTAAAAGGGGAGTCTAGTTTCGTTTACACACACACCGCCCTAAACTGAAGGTGGGATATCAAGTCTTCGGCTCCGGGAGTGTGAGAGAGTGAAAGACAGAGACAAGGGGGCTGGGGGGAAAAGGACCTACGGGAGAGGGCGAGCCAGGCACTAGCTGGATGATGCCGGGCTTGGCACGCGGAGCTCCATGTATCACAGACACGCAGGAGGAGAGGCCAGATGCCAGACGGATGCACGGATGCACAGACACACATTTAGCTCCCGAGAGAACACACAAACCCGCAGACACACCGCCCAGCTCCTCAGATGTCGGGCCGACCCAAGGACACACGCGCGCACACACAGGTGCGGCCCCGGGCCACACGCACACCTCGCACAGGCACGCGCGCCGGGCCCTTCTGCGGCCGGCTCCGAGAAGGTGGCCGCGCTCACCCAGCATGTTTATTTACTCATTTGTATCAATGAACGTTTGTGCCCGACTCCTCCCGCCTCCGGGTGCCGGGGCTGCGGCATTTGTCCTCAGCGCGGGACCCTCACCGGGACCAGCACTGGGGTTCCTCCGACGCTGCGGGGGGCGGAGGGGACTACAAAGTTAGGGGGTCCAAGAGGAAAGACTGCAGCGTGAGCCGCCCTGCATGCGGACGGGGAGAGGGGAACATAGGAGCCTTGGAGGATGAGAGACATCTGCGCGAGGGAGGGGGGACAGTGGTGGCGGACAGACCTTGGCATCTGAGGTTTGGGGATGCCCGGATCCGGGATAGGGGACCCCGGCTAGGGGGAATTGGGAAGGGCAAATTGGGAGGGTTGAGGGATCCCGGGAGATAGGAGCCGGCGGGGTTCCGCGGGATTGGAGCTTGGGACCCCAAGCACAGGTCCAGGGGCTTTCGGTGGCCCTCAATCGAGGGGCAGTCTGGCGGAGACCTCAGCCGCTGGGGCGACAGCCCACACGGGACTGCCCGGGGCGGGAGGAGGGGGCCCGGGGACCGGGAGGGAGGAAAGGAGGGAGGGAAGTAGCCTAGCAGCCAAGCGGGCACTGTGCGAGAGCGCACCGTGTGTGTGTGTGTGTGTGTGTGTGTGTGTGTGTGTGTGTGTCTCCTCTCGTCCGTCTGTAGGTGCCGAGCTCAGCGAGACGCCGGCGAGAAGGAAGAGGAGGCGAGAGGTGAACTGAGTTTGATCCTGCGGCGGCTACAAGTGGGTCCCCGGCGGGCGGCGGGCGGCGGGCGGCGGGCGGCCGGGGCGGGGCTGGAGGCCGGCGGGCGCTCACACGCTCCGGCCGCCGGCCTCTCACCACGCCTCCGGCTTTGTGAGCGCGGGGGGGGGGGGGGGGGGGGGGGGGGGGGGGGGGGGG
>NW_027397072.1:51400298-51542729 GCF_003265705.2 Callorhinus ursinus
GGCGGGGCGCCCACGGCGCAGCCTCCCGCCTCTATATAAACACACGCATCGCCTCGCTTTGGACTCAAATTCACATTGAGAGAAGCTTTTAAAACCACCAGCCCTGAAATCCTGCCTCCTGCTTTTCCCCCTCTTTCATTCCTTTTGCCTTCCTTTCTTTTTTCCCCCTTTCTTCCCCCAGCAGCAACTCCAGAGCCGAGAGACCGCGTCCCAGGACGGATTGCCTTTTCTTAATTGATACAATAGCCCAGCTCGGGTTTTCACCTCCTCCCCCAACCCCACCCCGCCTCACCCCGCCCGCCCGCCGCCGCCGCCGCCGCCGCCGCCGCCCCAGCGCCCGCCCGGGGCTCTGTCGCCCGCCGCGTCCCGTCCCGGCTGCGGTCCGCCGGCTTCGCACCCGCGCTCCGGCCGCCGCGCTCGCCGCGCTGCCTCGCCCGCCGCGCCCGCCTCGGGGGTGCAGCGGCGGCTCTGCGGCTCGGGAGCGCCGCCCGGGGCAGCCCGGGGACGCTGGGCTCGGGCCTCTCCACTCGCCTCAGCCGGGGAACCTTCCCCCTCACCCCTAAAGTTTCTGGGTTCGTTGGAATTTTTGGATTCAGAATTTTTTTCCTTTTTTTTTTTTCCACCTAGGAGTTTGAGGGGGAAAACTTTTGACAAATCGATCGCACTTTCTCTCCGCTAGCTCTTACGAGAGAGGCTCCCGCTGGACAAAGTTTTCCAAAGTTTTCCGAGTGTGATGGTTGCGGGGAGAGCTAATCCACCAGCCTGATTCACCGCTTCATCTCACCACCCCTCGAGCATCCCCTAAGCCCGCTATAAGAGAACAAACAAACAAACAAGCAAACAAAGTTACACCCCGAGTCGCCTCGTGTCTCTTCTCTCTCTTCTTTTAGGCAAATTTTTCCCTCCCTCTCTCCGCTCCCCTCGCAGCCTCACTCCCCTTCCCTCGGCCCCTTCCTCCTTCTCCGTTTCGGCTGGAGGTGCCAGGACCCCCGGCCGCAGCCTCCCCTCCCCCGCCGCTCGCGTCCCTTCTCATCCGGCCCTCCCCTCCCCCGCCGCGGCCGGCACAGCCAATCCCCCGAGCGGCCGCCAACATGCTCTTTGAGGGCTTGGAGCTGGTGTCGGCGCTGGCCACCCTCGCCGCGTGCCTGGTGTCGGTGACGCTGCTGCTGGCCGTGTCGCAGCAGCTGTGGCAGCTGCGCTGGGCGGCCACCCGCGACAAGAGCTGCAAGCTGCCCATCCCCAAGGGCTCCATGGGCTTCCCGCTCATCGGAGAGACCGGCCACTGGCTGCTACAGGTAAGGGCGCGCTCGCTCCGCGGCTCTCCGGGGTCCGCTAGCGGCGAGCGCCGGGCCGTTGGAGCGGCGGACCGGCCAGGGGGCGCCGGGAGCCTGAAGGCACGGGTCCCCGCCCCGCCCCTTCCCTCCTCTTTGCGGGTGCAGCCCGGGCTTGCCCTGCCCGCCTGCGGCGTGGTTCGGAGCCCACAGGCGCCGGGTGCGCAAATTCTGGGGGCTGATAGGAGAAGTCCCCGGACTCGAGAGGGCTCCCAAGATTGACTTTCCCTGGTCGCGGACGACCCAGCAGGGGTGCGTGGACCGTCCGGGTGGCTCCCCGCGCGAGGCGAGCCGGAGGGGGTGTCGGGTCGTGAGCAGCTTTCGCCTCCCCTTCGCGCTCCAGGCCCCTGTCGCCGTCGGCTTCCGGGGCTTTGGAGGTGTCCCTGGGACCCGAAAACTGAGCCGGGGAGAGGAAGGAGCCAATGACAGCCAGAATTGCCCCTTTTAGACCCCAGCTGTGTTCCCGCCGCGTCGTCGGCTGCGCTAGGTACAACTGCCCTGGTCCACAATCCAACAAAGTGTGTGTATTTAGTGGTGGGGAAGGAAGGAGGTAACCCAAGGAAGGTGAGAAGCCCGAGACCCGAGGGTTCTTGGCTTTTAAGGAAAAGGGTCTATTTACTTATTGGGTGGGGACACTTGAGCAGGGGAGAGAAACTTGGGATTGGTGTATGAGATCCAAAGGGTTTGTGTGTGTGTGTGTGTGTGTGTGTGTGTGTGTGTGTGTGTGTTGCTAGACGCCACACAACCGCACACCGCTGGTGATAATGGGGGTGGGTGCGTCGAGGACCAGACCCAGGTAAGTAATGGGGAGATTAACCTGGAATTAACCTCGTCAAGTGCTAGACAAACGCTTTTGCCACTTGATATACACCAGGTGTTTTTCTTTTTGGGGTGGGGGGAGCCTCTGGTTAACCGCGGGAGGTGTGTTGTGTTCGGGTGAACACCCGTGTTTGTACGGAGGATGCTGATGGGAGTTAAGAGAAGGATGAACGTCCTGAAGACAACCCCGGCAAGGGTGAGGTGAGGCGATAGGCGACGGCAGAGACCTGTGCGTTCAGAAGTGCGAAAGCATGGCTTGAAATTAACAGACGCGTGCAGTCCGCGAGCGCACACACGTACACCCAGCCCGGCCCCGCCCCGCGCCAAGTGACAGCGGAGCGGGGGCGGGGAGGGGGGCGTGCGGATCCTCTGCGATGTGGTCTTCCCAAGTCCCAGAATCGGCCCATCTCTTTTGGGGATGCTCATGCAGTGGGGTGGGGTTCGCTTTAATCAGTAGGGCTACCCTCCGTAAAGAAATCCTCAGAGACTCTCCCATGCCACCACACTGAAAGAGTTAAATGCGGCGGTGGTCTAGGCTTTTGGCCGAGAATTTAGGAAATAAAGTAACTCACACGGGCATCAGCTCCCGTCTCCTTAGAGCCAATCTGCGGAATCCGTGGTCTGTCGCCTCTCCCCCCGCCCCTTTCCTGACCTTTCTCTGCTACCCGAAACGTCCCCCTGACCTTTTCTCCGAATCCCACAAGGGCCCCTGGGGCTCCGCGTGCAACCGGCACTGAAGTTTGGGAAAGGGAACCAGGCCTACGCCTCCCCTTCCATCAGCCCGCGGGGCCCTAGACTCCGCCGTGGGAGGGAAATGGGGGATGCCTGTAGAAGAGCGCTGAAGGGGTTAATGGGAGCCCTCTGAATCCCAGCTTTATTTTTTTGGAGTCATTTATCAGATTTTACGGGGGGACCTCCAAGGGCTCTCCGTTTCCACCGTGCGCCATCTAAACAGAGCCTAGGGCTAAAAATACAACATTTTTGTATAAATTGGACTCGCGGCCCGAGCGGCCGCCCCTATGAAAGTCCTCTTTGTGAAGACCGTGGAAACGGCGGACAAATAACTCTTTATTAATGCCACAAAAAACGCACTTTAATTATAGTTAGGCAGATCAGAGGCGGGAGGGGGACGGCGGGAGAGAGGCGGCGGCGACCTCGGAAAATTCACAACCCAACTTTTGTGTCGAAAGAAAAGAAAAACAGAGGAAAAGAAGAAGAGGAGAGACGGAAAGTCAGACGGAGCGAGGGAGAAGGGTATAGCAGACGGAGGGAGGGAATCCCGCTCCTCACCCCCCCTTGGTCGCACCTCCACCCTCGCCTAGATTTCTCTTAAAGGGGTAGATGCTGTCTAGAGCTGCGGCAGGGTGGGGAGGAGGCTCTCTCCGACCCCCCAACCTGCGAGTGGGGTGGCGTCCCCGCGGCCCAGCCCCCAGTCTTGGAGGCGCGGGCGATCTGGGCTCGCTCCCTGTCGCGCGCCGGGGCCGGAGACGCATGTGGAAAAGTGATTAGGCTCCGGGTTCTGCAGAGTCACTTTTCGGCAGTGCTGGGGTGTGTACACATTTAGCTGGAGAATACTTTTCCATAGAAGAAAGGAAAGTGAGGAGAGGGACCAACCCGGGAAAAGGGGATGCCGAGGTGTCCCTTCGGGGGTGCCTGACTCCGTAGGTCTGGAGTCCGCATTCGCACGTCGTTGGCCATCAGGCGAGAGTGCCGGACAGGTGGCGCCCCTCCCCTTCGCACCTGGTGCTGCCCTGGCGGGAGAAGGGTTAACACGGGGTGGGGTGGCGGGCGCCTACGTCAAAGGTGAGCCGGACGCCCCCGCCCCCGCCCCTCGGAGGTCCCCTCGGTTTCCGGTACCCGCGCGGAGGCCCGCTCAGCCAGCTTCTCTGCGCGCGGGGCCGGGGCCGGGGCCCGGGCCGGGGTCGGGGCTTAGCCGTCCTGGGCGCGCGCCGTCGCTGACGCCGCCGGGGATTCGGTTACCTGTGACGGCCGCCCCGCCCTGCCCCGCCCCGCGGGAAGCGCCTTCCTCCGAGCTCCCGTTCCAGACTCCAGGGCGGCGACGAAAATCCTTCTCAGTTATTCCCAGGGAAGATTGCATTAGGAAAATTGCGGCTCTCGGCCCCGTGACCCTACCTTGCAGATCCCTCAGAGGGCCGCCGGGTCCCTTCGCGGCCCACCCCTGAGAACGGAGGAAACCCCAACCCCCTTCTGTAGTGACTGCCTCCGGGCACAGGCCGCTCACCGCTATAAATAATCTTTGGCCTGCGGCCACCCCGCGGGGTCTCGCCAGCCCGTGGCCGGGAGCCTGGAAATATTTATTCCGAGAGGCTCCGGAACGTGAGGCGGGGGAGCGAGGGGGAGGGGAGCGGAGGCTCTAGCTTCGGGTCCAGGTCCCGCCGTCCGGGATACCTTTTTCCTCCCGCAAGTCATTACCAAAAAACACCCTCCCGACGGGGGCCCGGGGCCTCCCGCCTTCTTGCATTATTTATTATCCTCTAGGCCCTACTTCCCAGTTCTTGTGCATGCTATGAAAAATAAAACCTTCGTGCCTGTTTGTATGTGTGTGTTGGTGGGGGGGGGTTGGGGGGACAGGGGACTGGTGGCCCCGGGCGGGATCCTCCGTTCCTCCCCCACGAGCCCTCCAGGCTGGGCCTCCGGGACATCCCATCTGGCGATGTACGCCCTGAGAGAGGTCTCTTCCCTGGTTCCCGCAGGGTTCCGGCTTCCAGTCGTCGCGGAGGGAGAAGTACGGCAACGTGTTCAAAACGCACTTGCTGGGGCGGCCGCTGATCCGCGTGACAGGCGCAGAAAACGTGCGCAAGATCCTCATGGGCGAACACCACCTCGTGAGCACTGAGTGGCCACGCAGCACGCGCATGCTGCTGGGCCCGAACACGGTGGCCAACTCCATCGGCGACATCCACCGCAACAAGCGCAAGGTAAGAGCTCTCTCTGGGCGAAGGGCCCCGCAACCCTGCTCTGACCCTCTTCTTCCGTGCACCCGTCTCGGGTGTAAGGAGTTTGCGGAGCCCCGGGGACTCCCCCACCCGAATCTGCGCCTCCATTTGCACACCATGCTAGAGGATCCCACAGTTGCGTGCCTAGACGGCTGCGGTCCGAGATCCAGAGCCTGCAGGCCTCCCCCGGGTCTGCCCGTTTGTCGGTCGGCTGTGCCGTTCCCACTACCGGGGCCCATCGGTGGCTGTTGCGGGGAGGTGGTTTGGACAGAGCTCGAACACGCAGGGAGTAGGGCGTCCAACGCCCGTCCTCGCGTGCTCCACAGAACCGAGAAATAAAAGGGCAGATGGTGGCCCATGCTCCCCTTTTCGCCCGGTTTCCCTCTGGAATCCCGAGGACTGGAGACGGATCTTTGGAAAACCAAACCTAACCTTTTTGCCACTGGTTGCTTAAGGGCGACGCGGGCAGGCGCAGGGAGCGGAGCACCTTGTGCGCGACGGGAGGAAGGCCTGTCCTGGGGGGGGGGGGGGGGGGGGGGGATGAAATTTGGGCCACGGCCGCACAGGTCTGGATGGTGGAGGAAGGCGAAGGGTGGGAGAGCAGCGGCAGCGCTGCGAGGGATCAAAGCGCACCTCCCCCCTCCCATAAAGAGGAAGAGAAAGTGGGTGTTTATCCTGTGGATTTCCCGAGCGCCTGGAAGAGGCGCGGAGGAGGAGGCGAGCCAGCGCGCACGGAGCGAGCCGAGCCTCCCCGCCCCCTCACAGGGCCGCGCCGCCGCCGCGGCGGCACCGAGCGCGGGCGGCACGTGCTGTTTGAACTGCAGTAACCCGAAAGCTGAGCCGCGGGCGGGCGGGGCGGCGGCCCGCCGGCTTAAAGCGGGCAGGGACGGGGCGCTGCACGGCCTCCCCTCCCTCCCTCTTTTCCATTGGGTCAGAGGACTCATCCAGGTTTGAAACCTTAAGGAGAGAGAGAGGCAGCCTCTGATCTTCCAGGAGCAGTGGCAGAGTCTGGGAGCGGGGCGGGGTGGGGGGGGGGTGAGCCGCCCCCTCCACCAGAAGTCTAAGTGAAGAGGTCTTTGTGAACGTAGGAATTAATCTTGTAGTATTTGATGTCTTTTGAACTGCCTGCGAAGAGTAGTTTTCCATAGCAGACAAAAGGAGGCAAAATCTGTTGGAGGAGACAACCCCCCTCCCCTTAAAGCACGGATTGCAGGGACTGGAAAGGGGCTTCTAGGGTAGTCTTCCTCCATGTGCCTCACTAGAGCAGGAAGCAGCTGACAGGCCCAGAGGACAGAGGGGAAGTGGCTGGGAGGGGGCTATGGGCTCAGCAACGGGGGCTTATAACATGTGCTGGACACTATTTTTTCTTAGTCTTTAGGACTCCACCCAAAGCCTGTTCCGAAGAGTGAGGAGACAGCCTGAGCCAGAAACCCAGCTCCAAGGACTATGTCTGCTTCCTCATTTTATCTTTATAGAGGCTTTGACAAGAAAACAGTCATTGTCCCCTTCTCAGAGAAGGGGACACTGAGGCTTGGAGCGTTTGAGAGACTTGAACCAGGTCAGGAAGCAAAGAAAGGGCAGGACAGGGCATGCAACACAGGCATCCATGGGAAGAGTTGTTTCTGGGCCACCAAGCAGAGCCTTATACTTAGTCCTGCCCACCTAGGCTTGCCAGAGCTGGCGGTGGGGGTGGGGAGGAGGTGCTGGGAGGAACAGGAAGGCTGGATCAGGACCTGCTGTTGCCTTGTGGTTCTACCCGCCCTGTGCCTGACTTGACTGTGGGCCTCCAGGTGGGGAGGGCCCACCTGGAAAGCCCCAAGGTTTTGGCCCACATTGTCCGTTTGGGAGGAGGGAAGGAGACCACACAGAGGATACTGCCGGGGGAATGCGCCGGGAGAGATGGGGACGGGCAGGGGTGGGGGCCGAAACTGAGAGCCGCGGAAGAGTCATCGATGGTCTCCCTCTCTGGGGCACCCTATCTTCTGGCTTCTGGGGGATAAGAGGTGGCCAGAAAGCAGTTCATCCTGAAAGAGGCTTGGGAGCCCAGTGCAGGGGCCCTCTCTTTGGGTGTACTAGTGTGTGCTTGCCATGTGGCATGTGTCTGGAGCCTGTGGGAAAGGGGTGCACAAAAGGGCCCTTCCCCCCAAATCTCTCTAATTCATGTTCCATCAGCTTGGGTTTACTGAACCAAATTGAAGGCTTTGGGTGAGGCAGAGCCAGAAGTGGGACATGGTCGACCTTGCCTCAAGAAGTAGAGTCTAGCTGGAGGCATGAGAAGAGAATATTCAGGGGCTTGTTTTGGTCCTGGAGGAAATGGCCAGTCTGCTGGACCCCAGTGCCCAGTGGACCCAGCCTGGCCAGGGTCGGGGGTGTGCCACGCACACTGCTTTATCCAGTGCACACTGCAGTCAGGGACCTGGCTGGTGAGCAGGCTGCTGGGCCAGGCCCGGGCCTGGTTAGGATGTACTCACAGGAAGTAAGGCCCAGGTGTGCTGAGGCCTGGCTGGCGGGAGAAGTAGGAGCGTCACTGTTTCCACTGGGGCTGGTGGCCCGCCCCTTCTCTGGGAGGTCTGACCAGATGTGCTGGGAAGGGGCTCCTTACAGCCATCGCTGAACTCCAGGTGTTTGCCCCTCCTGTCCTGGTGGTCTAGGGCCAAGGTGGCTTGAGTTGCCAGGGAGAAAATCCAGAAAGTCTTGCCCGGTCTAACAGAATCCTCTCGGGAAGCCAGGCCCGTGTCCCTATAGCTACTACCTCAGACTCTGTGCCTTCTCTTTCGTAACCTTCCCTCCCCCAGGGGCCTGGGGTGTCTCTGATTAATGGGGGAGGGATGTCATCCTTCTTTGTGTGTGGGGAGGCTGGGGTATTGCCCTAGAAAGAGTGTGGTAGGGAAGAGTGGGGGGAGGTTGTCAGAGACACAGAGGAGGAGTCGGGGGGGGTAGTTCTGGAAGCTCCAGCGCACAGTCCCACACCCCAGAATCAGGCATTTCCTCTTTTCCTTTGGAGATAGGGAGGACCAGCAGCTTCAGGGGGCCTCAGACAGTAGCCCTCCCAAAACTTGGAGAGCATCCCGGAGGATGCACTTAGTCCTGGATTCCTGGTGTCCTCGAGCCTCCAGGCATGGCTCTCTTGTCCTTCCAACCCAGGCTCCTGGCTACAGGGACTTCTGTACCTAAGGCAAAGGTGGGGGAACAGCTCCCCAGGCTTTGGAGGTAGGATGAAGAAGCCCTGTCTACCTACATACCACCCCTCACGGACCTGGCCTTCGGGCCCTGTCCTGGGTAGGAGTGGAGGGCAGGCTCAGGCTCACCGCGCTTCTCTCAGAAACCCTGTCCATCCTCCAGTTTGTGTTGGGGTACAGAGTCTAGGAAGTGCTTCAGCAGGAGGGCAGAGCCAGGAGGGTTTGGGGGTCTTCAGGGAGGCCAACCCAGACCGGCTCTTGATGGCCTTGGGACCAGTGCATAGCCTCTGGCTGCAAAGTCTCCCCCGGCTCAGCTCAGGGCAGCAGTTCTCACCTGCGTAGGAAGGTGGGTGGCCCAGCCAGGCAGCCCTGCTCCTGAGAGCTCTGTCCCAGCTCCCTGGCATAGATAGGCACACAGCCTTTGTTCTGCCAGCCCAAGAAGTCCTTCACTCAAAAGTTACTGTAGCACCAGCCAGTGGGTGCAGGGGCCGCTGAGGGGGTGGGAGGCAGGAGCGGATCTCTCTGAAGGTCAGTGTGGGAGGGAGCCCACAGCCAGCCAGCCGCCAGAGCGCCTGAGAGTGGGTGCCTCCCTCCACTCGCCCTGTGCCAGGCAGTGGGTGGGGGTCTGGCCGGGCCTAGGGTCGGTCTCCTCCCTTTTCCCTCCTTTCTCTGTCCTCCCAGGGCAGGGAGGGGTCCAAGGCTGTGATGCTGATGCATCTGCTCACTCTTCCAGCCTTGAGAGACAATTCTGGCCTTGACAGAGAGTGAGCAGGCTTGGCTGGGGTCTGCTCTGGCCCTGAGCCCCCTGTGCCACCATTGTATCCATTCAGGCTGCCAGGCTGAAGGGCCGGGGTTGGGGGTGTGCCTCCAGGGGTGGGACATGCTACAGCAGGGACAGAGTAGCCAGAACAGCTGGCCTTCTCCTGGGAAGAAACTTGGCCATAAAGAAGGGTCCCCTTAGGGTTCTTAGATAAATTCAGAGCCCCCAGGACGGGTAGAAGGTGGAGCAGTGGGGCTTGGAGTGGTGGGAGTTGGGGTTCGGGGCCATTGGTGGGTATGGCCAGTCATGGCCTGGACTGCGACATCGGGAGGGCCCTTCCCCCCTTGGACCTCCATTTTCTGAGGGGGTTTTACTGTGGCTGGAAGAGGGATGAGTGTCTGGGCAGACCTAACCTTTCAGATTCTGGGGCTCAGCAGGTATCTGCCAGCGCGGCCCTCCCTCCCCGACCACGTGCTTTTGTCCTGGGTGGAAGAGTTAGGGGAGACAGAGCTAGAGTAAAGTGGGGGACAGGCGCTCTGTTGCTGTAGGTGCCAGGAAGCCAGAAGCAGGCCAGCCCTTCCCAGCCAGAGTGGCTGAGTGGGGATTGGCTTGGGAGGCAGCCCGGGTGAAGCCAGGGCCTGGTGGAAATGGCAGGCATCTGGGAAGATGACGTCCTCTCTTGCCCTCCGCCTTCCTTGAGTATAAAGTACACACCTTGGCGTCACCCGTGGCCCCGGCGCTGCCTGCGCTCTGTTGCCCTTTCCACTCGGCAGGCCGGGGCTCCGGTGGCTTGGCTCAGCGGGTAGCCTGCCCCGGCCCCCGCCCTCCCGGGCAGCCGCTTCCATTCCTCCCGGTCTGAGTCACTGGCCCAAGCAGTAGGTTCCCTCCTGCTCTTCCCGCTCCCGAGGCTGCCTGTCCAGAGGCTGTCTGTCCATCTGCCCATCCATAGGCACCAGCTGCGGAGGGGGAGGGTATCTGGCCAAGCGGGTCAGCACGCAGGGCTCCGGGGCTCCAGCGAGCCGCTCTCCTCCCAAGGGCGCCGTGTGAGAGGCAGGAGGGGGAAGCCTTTGTAGAAACAGTTATGGAGAATTTGAGCCTTGACAAGCCCCCTGGTGCCCCACCGCCTCCCACTCAGGGTTGAGAGAGAACCAGGGATGTGGGCCCTTGTGCCAGGCGCTTTGCTGGAGCACCCCATGGGGGTGATGGAGGGTTTCCAAGCACAGCCTTCAAGGCGGGAGGCCAGCCCGCCTGCCTGTGTGCCTGGGAGTTCCCAGTCCGCCGGTGACGCTCTGCCTTCTCTCTCCGGGCACCAGCCCTGGTGGGAAGTCCATACCTGCTGCCCCCTCTGCAGAGCTTTGCCTGGGCCAGAGCTGGTTCCCTATGACCTTTGTCCAACATTCTTGGCTCACTTTTGGGAATTCCTAGGGAAGCCCCAGAGGGAGACAAAGAAGCCCTGGCTCCTATTACAACTGTGGTCAGGGCAGACAGCTCTGGGGGCTGGGAACCCTTCCTCTCTTCACACTGAGCGGCTCTGCTGGGCACTTGCCCATGTGCCCGAGTCCTGACCCCGCCTGCTCGCCCGACGTGGCCCAGGCCTCCCTCTGCCCTGGCCAGCACCTCCGCCTCCTCCTGGCCTTTGTGGTGGGTGGTGGTTTCTGGGCTGCCTTGGCGGTGGGAAGTGCTCTCGTTGTTAATCCTGGGCACCAACCCAGGGATGAGGACCTGGAGTTTTCCTGGTGCCTGGGAGGCCCTGATGACGGGGGAACAGCTGGGCTGGAAGCAGGGGCACGGCCTGGGTGAACTCTGAGCAAAGTCCCTTGACTCGGAGTGCTTGCCACCTGACCATATGCTTCTCATATGGTCATTTTCTCTGCTTCAGGGGTCTCTGAGAGGAATCATGGGTAGGACAGCTAGGTGAAAGGGACCCAAGAACGTCCAGTTAGTCCCCAGAAACCAGTGGGGAAGCTGAGCCCCAGAGAGGACAGTGACCTGCTGGCTGCCACTGGTGAGTCAGGGGCTGGGTCAAGATAAGAGCCTTGGACCTTTTCAGAAGCCCCAGCCCAGAGGCCTGCAGTGCAAGGTGGCAGAGAGCTTCCTGGGGTCATTCCAGCTCCTTCTCAGGACCCCTGACTGCCTAGAGGCGACGCGTGGATCCCCCCACCATTGGAGCCCATCTGCTCAGTCCCAGGTTCCCCTTGGTCCTCCTGCCCTCCTTGGACCCCAAGACTTGAGAAGGAGCAATTCAGCTGGCCATCACTAGAGGGCGCAGGGAATGTAACCTTTGGGGCAGGGCAGGGCAGGGCCTGTGGGTGGGTCATGTCTGGCCCCTCCACAGAGTGCAGTGGGGCTCCTCAGAGACCCTCTGTTGGTAACCCTGGGATGCCCCTCCTGAGCCACTGTAGCCTGCATAGGGTGTATGCGTGGGGGGGGGGGGGCTGGTAGGCCCCAGGGGACTCACACATTGCCAGATTCTGGGCTCTTTTGAAGGGACGGCATCTACTTTGGGATACCTAGATATTGGTGGTTATGTGCTCTGTACCCTGAAAGGAGCCACAGAGGTCACCTCATTCAACCTCACCATTTCCTAGGTGAGGAAGCTGAGGCTGGAGGGCGTGACTTGGCCATGGTGGCACAGTAAGTTGGTGCATGAACCGGGGTTAAAACTCAGGTCTCTGGGCACCCAGCCTGCCATTTCCCACCGCCCCGCTGCCCTTTAGGGCCTAGCTGGCTGTGACTTTGACCAGTCTTGGTCTGAGTGGCCTCCACCCCATTGCCCCCTCCACATGCCCACCTCTGGGCTTGGGTCTCCTGTTTGCGGGAGGTGGGGGGGACCCTGGCCACACCTTGCCCCATGCCCTCCCTGACAGTACTCCTCAGTCGGCCCTGGGCTGATTGGCTCTAGGCCAGGTGTGGCCTCCCTATCTCTGCCCGCCCCTACCTCCAGTCTCCCCATCGAGGCCTGGGAGCCACAGAGTATCTTTCTGCCTCCCTGATGAACACCTTACTGTTTTGTAAGGGCCCTTGGTTGGCCAGCATTGGGCTCTGGGGACAGGGCCCCATTCCCACCTCATTAGACTCTGATCAGGAGCTGAACTTGGAATCCTAAGGATATCAGGGTGGGTTGGGGGTGGGGCGCTGAGGCAGAGAGCACTGCCTGTATCCATAACCCCCTGAAGGGAGGGGGCAGCTGAAGTCTCCTTTGGAAGTTCCTGGGACCCCCACAGCTGAGTAAGGTGTGAGTGACCCATTCAGACCTGGGCTGCCCTTGGCCACTTCCCATCCTTCTACGTTTCAGCTGTCCCTTAATAGCAGGAGCAGCTCCAAACAGTGCTGGCTTCTCTGCCCCTCACTGGCCTCCTTCCCTCCCTCCGTCTGCCCACCGGGAATTTGGGAATGAAAGTGCTATTGTGAATGCCTGGCTGGGCCACTGAAGGGCCAGCACTGTTATTTCTGCAAACCAGCCCTCCCATTAGCCATGCAGGGCTGAGGCCAGGAAAATGTTACCTTTTCCTCCTCGAGCTGACTGCAGGGGAAATTCTCACATTTACAGTTTGTGCGGTGGTTGTGTTTGGGGACAGGAGGGGAGGGTGAGCGCGTGTGTGTGGTTTGCGGGGGGGGGGCCAGGGTAGGGGAGCCGGAGGAGTATGCGTCTCCTTCCTCTGTGCTGTCTCTCCCCTCTCTGCCTTCCCAGTGACCTTTCCCTCGGTGTTGGTGGGGGTGCCCCCCTTCTGCTCCGGACCCTGGGGGGGAATAGAGGATGTTGGTTGAGTGAGTTGCAAAGGTATCAGTAAATAAATTCACATCTTCCCCTCTCCTGTGGGCCATGGGCAGCAGCATGAAACTGCGTGCTGGGCCATTTGGGTAGGGAGGGGGCAGGAGGGGTTACTGAGGAAGCAGGAGGATGGAAAGCAAGAGAAGGTGGAAATAGGGACTCCCTGGCTACTTAAAATGGACCAGGGAGATGCAAGGAATTAAAAGGGCTTCCGTTGGGCATTGTGATCTTTCAGGGCATTGTGATCCTTTGGGGGTGGAAAATCTTGCCCCCATCCCCCCGCCTCCAGCCTCAGCCACATTGAAGACATTTTGATGGCATAGCTATTAACAGATTCCTTAGGATTTCCACCCATTAGGTGTTTCCCAGGGACTGAGAGAAATTTGGTAGTAGGGGGAGGAGGGTCTCAGGAAGTCCTGCTTGCTGTCTAGCCTCAGACTCTCTTGTTCTTCCATCAGTGGAGACGAGCCACCTACTGCTTTCTACCTCTTCCTTGTCCAGTGCACGCATCTGTGTTCCACTCTTCCCGGGCACTTCTGCCTGGGAATTTGGGAATGGGTCCCTGCAGTGGAGGGGCCAGCTCCTGTGTAGACCTCCTAGCAGCTGGACTGCCTAGTCCCCGGGGCTTTGCCACTGTGTGGAGCTCATGCTTTCCTGGGGGTCAGCGAAGGAGAGGACAGCTCAGATCTCCCATGAGTGACATGGAAGGTTCCGACTTGGAACAAAAGTGCCGGTGAACTGTGCTTTACTCCTGTCCTTCCCCTGCCTCTGCCCCAAGGCACAGGCAGTAGGAGTGGCTGTGGGGTAGGGGCGCCATCGAGGGTTTGTGTCTGGAGGTGGAAAGTGGGGCTTGGTTGGAGTGAGGACCTGGCGTCTTTGTGACCGCAGCCCTGGGTGCGTGCTGCGGTGGGGCCCTATGGGAGCTGTGTGGGCAGGCGCAAGCCCCTCCGGCCAACTGCCCCCTGCCCTCCAGGTCTTCTCCAAGATCTTCAGTCACGAGGCCCTGCAGAGCTACCTGCCCAAGATCCAGCTGGTGATCCAGGACACACTTCGTGCCTGGAGCAGCCACCCCGAGGCCATCAACGTGTACCAGGAGACGCAGAAGCTCACCTTCCGCATGGCCATCCGTGTGCTTCTGGGCTTCAGCATCCCTGAAGAGGACCTTGGCCACCTCTTCGAAGTCTACCAGCAGTTTGTGGAGAACGTCTTCTCCCTGCCCGTCGACTTGCCTTTCAGCGGTTACCGGCGGGTGAGCACCCAGGGCCTGGGAGGAGAGGAGATGGGCATCCACGAGCCCACTTTGTGTGGGAGAGGCTGACTGACCACTCAGTCACTCATGGGTCACACAGACAGAGGGGAGGTGTCAGCAGAAGGGTGAGGGTGGAGCCTTCACCCACTGGTCTCAGCTGCTTAGATGGGAAGTTCTCAGAGGAGTCCCTTCCCTGCCCCTCCCGGCCTTGGAAGGGGGCTTTTGGTGAGCCTACCCTTCCTCTTTGGTGACTAGATGGCCCCCTTCTCCCTCCAGGGCATTCAGGCACGGCAGATCTTGCAGAAGGGCCTGGAAAAGGCGATCCGGGAGAAGCTACAGTGCACCCAGGGCAAGGACTACTCGGACGCACTGGACATCCTCATTGAGAGCAGCAAGGAGCATGGCAAGGAGATGACCATGCAGGAGCTGAAGGTGGGGGCAGCCTCCCCAGTGGGTGGTATGAGCACCCCAGGTTCTTTTTCTGCCCATCCTGCTCCACTCCCCCAGGGACTGTCTTTGAGTGGCTGTGGTGGCCACCGCTGCCTGGGGCTGGGGGACTCAACCAGAAAAGAGGCTGTGTCCCGGCCTGCTTAGTGTGGGTGGTGTGATGGGGAGGATGCGAAACAGCCACTATGGGTGGGGCTGCCCAGTCCTGGGAGTGAGTGGGTCCCCACAGCAGCTGGGCTCCACACTCTCCATCCCACCCACCATCTCTTCTACCGTTTAGGTAAAGATGCCAAAATTTGGCCTCTAGAAACCTCGGGATAGACTCGGTGTCAGTGGCTTTGTGGGCCCTCTCACCCCCTTCCACCCCCAATATTCACCATTTCGGTGCATTTCATGGTCCCCGGAAGGGCAGCCTCAGCCCTTGGGGAAGAGCAGGGAGATTTAGACCTAACTCTGGTCTCCTCCACCCCCACCAGCCTATTAAAGCTGGTGGCACTTCGTACTCTCCCCTCGCCTGCAGCCACTAGTTAAGCCCAGCTGGGCTGCCAGCGCCCGGACTGTCCACACTGGGCCCCAAGAAGGACTTCCTGCCCACCCCTTTGTAGGGTGGGTATACCACCTGAGGAGGGATTCATTAACTCATCCTTGCCGAGACTCTGCCACCCCGCGTGCCTGCCAGGTGCCTGCGGAGGCTGACCGCAGACTTCTCCATCCCCCCGTCTGCGCTTACCCCTCGTCTGACTCCGGCTTTCCCCCTGCTGAGCCAGTAGGAGCTCCAATGGCCTTCCCCTTTCACAAGAAGTATTGGGTGCTGCCATGGCAAGTCAGGGACCCAGGTTCCTTCCTTCTCTTCTCTGGGCCTTCATTTGTAAAAATACAGGCTTCAGAATGAGATGACCTGCTGGGATGTTTCCCTGGGGCTCCCACTGTCCAGGTGTCTTGCTCTCCTGAGAACCCCGGCGGGGTCTGAGTCTTCTGGGGACCCCCTCTTCTCAGCCTTCTCGCTGCCATCCCAGCACAGGTCCCCATGGCTGTGGGCCCAGGTGGCCTCCCCAACCCCATCCGTACTCTTGACCTCCCACCAGATGTCCTGGGGATGGAGGAAGGGGCTGGGGCTGCCAGTTGGAAAGCCCAGGGGGCAGACCCACCCTCCTCACCCGCACAGGGCCTGGCTCCTTGGGATTTGTTCTTTTCTTTCTGGGAGCTCACTGCACTGATGAGGCCTGCTCCGGCTGGCTCTGGAATCTGGCAGTGAGTGAGAAGCAGCCCTACCCCAAGGGACTTCCAGGCTAGTGCCTCTGTCCTGGGCTGTGGCAGCTACTTTCCCTGCCCAGCCGGGGGACCGGCCCCGTGACCTGTGTCCATCGTGGCCCGAAGGCCACAGCAACGTGAGGCCCAGAGGCAGGGCCCAGCTAGATGACCTTGGGGCACAGGGTAGGGGTGGGGACACTGGCGAGGGGGGAAGCTGAACCTGGATCCCCTCTTGCCGCTGCAGGACGGGACCCTGGAGCTGATCTTCGCAGCCTACGCCACCACGGCCAGCGCCAGCACGTCGCTCATCATGCAGCTGCTGAAGCACCCCGCCGTGCTGGAGAAGCTGCGCGAGGAGCTGCGGGCCCAGGGCATCCTGCACAGCGGCGGCTGCCCTTGCGAGGGCACGCTGCGCCTCGACACTCTCAGCGGGCTCCACTACCTGGACTGTGTCATCAAGGAGGTCATGCGCCTTTTCACACCCATTTCTGGTGGCTACCGTACCGTGCTGCAGACCTTCGAGCTCGATGTGAGGCTGGGCCCAGCGGGGCTGGGGCTTCGGGGACCTGTGGGAACGCCGCCTTGGGGGTGGGCACTGGCCGATGGGAAGGACCGGCCTTCCTGTGGGGTGCCTCTGTCAGATGGGGGAGACCCTGCCCCAAATGCTGGGTCAGATGAAGCCCACTGGGCTGTCATGGGAAGTTGCCTGTGGACATCTGTAAACAAGAGATGGGACTAACACGCTGCGGGGGGATGCTGGCCAGGACTGGGGGACCACAGCCAGAGGGAGGGTGCTCTCTAGAAACATCTGGGCTGGGGGGCTGGCGGACAGGAAGTCCTTGGCCCTCTCAGACCTCCTCTGGCTCTCACCTCACCACCTTACTCTACCCCTGCCCCCCATCTTGCCTCCAGGGTTTCCAGATCCCCAAAGGCTGGAGTGTCATGTACAGCATCCGGGACACCCATGACACGGCACCCGTGTTCAAGGACGTGAACGTGTTCGATCCGGACCGCTTTGGTCAGGCCCGGAGTGAAGACAAGGATGGCCGCTTCCATTACCTCCCGTTCGGAGGCGGAGTCCGCACCTGCCTGGGCAAGCATCTGGCCAAGCTGTTCCTGAAGGTTCTGGCAGTAGAGCTGGCCAGCACGAGCCGCTTTGAGCTGGCCACCCGGACCTTCCCCCGCATCACCTTGGTCCCTGTCCTGCACCCCGTGGATGGCCTCAGTGTCAAGTTCTTTGGCCTGGACTCTAACCAGAACAAGATCCTGCCAGAGACGGAGGCCATGCTGAGTGCCACAGTCTAACTGCGCCTAGCCTGTACCCCCACCTCAGCCCAGCCAGGCCTGGGGGTGGGTGGTGGTGGTGGGAGGCACCAGAAGGGTCGAAACCTGTGTGTGGGAGGGGGCGAGAACCTGGGGAAGGGGGAGCGGCCCCCCCATACCTTGCCCTCCCCTGTTGCCCCCACCCCTGCAAATCCTGCCCAAAACCAGAAAGGCCCCATCCTTCCGGGGCGGGGGGAGGGAAGGACCCTTTTCCTGGTTCCTACTTCTGTCCCAGTCTCTCCAGTGCCCACCGGCTTAGCTCCTGGGAAGAGGCAGGGCGGGGCGCTCCGCATGCCCACTACAGTGTTAAATGTCAGTGGCTCAGCTGCAGCATTTGCTTGTGATGTTCCGAACTGGCCCCACTTCTCCATTCCTTTTGGACCCTTTTAGTCTGAGGGCAGGTGGTTGACGTGGGGGAAGGAGGAAAAGAGGGGCCCCCTTTGGCTCTCTCTTCAGCACCGCCCCCCCCCCCACCGCTTTGATTCACACGGGTGGAGTGCCCCTCCTTATGTGGCCATCGAAGAACAGCATCCTGGGTAATAGAACACAAGTTCCCCCTTGATGGGGTGGGGGGGTTGCAAGCAGCCTGAAGGGGCCCCACCCCTTTGCCAGTTTGGACATTTGAAATTACCTATTGCTGCTACTTTTTCTCTCTTCTGACCTTGGGGCAAAGGAGCCCCAGGCCCTGTCCTCCCAGCACCCTCCCTGGTGGCCCTGGGCATGCGCACTGACATCCCCACCTTCCCACCAGGCAGCCTTGAGCCCATCCTGCTCCCCTGTTACACACATGCCCAAGTCCTTTGGCTCATGGGCTGTACCCCTGCACCCCCACCCCCTCCCACACCCCCCCATATTTATTCACTGATATAACCGAATCTTGGCGTTCTTGGGGACTGGAAAAGCCTCTCGTCTGTCCCCTAGTCTCTGTCCCAGCTGTCCAGGGCAGGACTTCTGCGAATGACGCTGTCCCCCACCCACTACCCCTAGGCTCCAGACCCCCTGTGGGCTCATCCTCAGAGCCTCACTCCCCGGGTGAAGTCCTGTGCCTCTGCCTTTGCCCCCGGTGGAGATGGGGAAATGGCCCACTGCCTCCCTCCCTGCTCTGTCAAAAGCCCTGATCATGTGAGGATTTAGAGGCTGCCGTAAGCTCCTGCTTGGCCACTGTTCACCCCGGTACCCCCCCACTCCTGCTAGTGAGCATGGGGAAGTATACGGGTTCTTTCTTCTGATGGGGAGCAAGGGCCTCTGCCTTCCCTCCCTTGACCTTCACCCTTGGCCCTTTGCCCTTGGAAAGATGTCCTTGAAGTCCTTCCCACCTCTATGCCACTGTCTGCTTAGCCCAGCTCAGGGGTGTGGGCACAAGATGAAAACAAGGGGAGGTGAGCATAGGAGGCAGCCCTTCGGCTGCGCTGACTCGGGTCCTCTGCTGTGGTCTCGAGGCAGCTGCCAGGGGGGCTGCAGAGCTGAGGAGGAGGGTATGTGTGATTTGTCAGAAGTAATTTGGTGGAAAACTGGCCGGTCAGGGGCTGACTGGGGGAAAGAAGAGTAGCTCCTGCCACTGGCATTTTGAGTGTTGGCAATTTGGGATGCCTCCTGGGGATGACTTAGGGGTCTTTGGTGAGTCTCTAAGTGATTTTGTCTGTTTTCAGATTTTTCTTTGCTTTCTCTGTTTCTCTATTGGCTTTTGATATTATAAAAGAAATGAATCCTCTTCACAAGAAAACCAAAAACACACAGAAGAGTGCAGGATACCGATCTCTCCAGTCCTTCTCCATAGCAGTGACCACCGTGGGCAGCTGCATGGCCCCCTCCGTGGTGCTCAGTGGGAGGACCACAGCCCCCCACTCACACCCCCACGTGGTAGACTTTAGGGGAATGGGCTCGTGCCTGG
This sequence comes from Callorhinus ursinus, assembly GCF_003265705.2. NCBI lineage: Eukaryota > Metazoa > Chordata > Mammalia > Carnivora > Otariidae > Callorhinus > Callorhinus ursinus. The sequence goes on from NW_027397072.1 coordinate 51,419,278, forward strand.
CGACTGCTCTGTAACCCCTGTTCTCAAGTGTTTCGTTTGGTTCCTACTTTTCCACTACTAAAGAATCCGTGCAGAACAGACATCATTGGCAAAAAGACATTTTTAAAAAAATTAGCAAAACCTCTCAATCCACCCTGCACAACACACACACACACACACACACACACACACACACACACATTCTGAAAAACAGGCAAACATGTGTAAAGACTCATCAAAGCTTGCAAAAGAGCTGCTTGGTGCACCAGAATTTGTTACCCATAATAAAAGCCCAGTGTCTGGAAGGTTCATGCTCCTTCAAGCTGCCCCAGCCTGCCCTAAATCAATCGGTGCTACTCCAGACAAAAAGCCCACCAGGCCTGGCCCTGGTGGGGGGAGAGGGGAGGCTGGCAGGCTCTGGGAGGCACCTTCTGTTGGGGTGACCAGCCTGGGAGGGGCCGAGGGAAAGGCTGAGGGGGTCCCTGTGAGGAGGAAGGAAGGATTATTTGCCCCGCTGGGTCTCAAAGGCAACAAGAAGAGAACTGAAAGATGCTCTTGACTCTTGACTGGCTGACAGGAGGGCTCCAGTGTTGAAATGTGGCCGTCTCTTGTCTCTGTCCACCCGTGCCTGCGTGTCTGTGTGCAGGTCTGTACTGGTAGTGCTAGATGGGTTCATTTCCTCACGTACCATTCCTAACTATTGTAACTTGACACTAAAAAGACAAAAACCCCACAACACTCTTCCTGCCACGGGCTTGCAGATTGAAGCACTTTCGATGTTGGGCGCTGGCATTTGTGATCCGGGCACCATTCTGACCTTGCCCAGATCACTATAATATTATTTTATACACAAAACTTTTTTTTCATAAATGTTATAATTTTGTGTCTGTCTTTATAAACTATTATAAGTACTATTTTTGTTATAATTCAAAATAGATATTTAGTATAAAGTTTTTGCTGTTAAATATTTGTTATTTAGTAAAATATGAATTTTTTTCTCTATTGTAAACATGGTTCAAAATATTAATATGTTTTTATCACAGTTGTTTTAATATTGAAAAAACACTTGTGTGTTTTGTTTTGATATGAAACTGGTGCCGTGTGAGTGTTCTGGCTGTCATGTGGTTTTAATCTGTATATAATATTCCATGTTGCATATTAAAAAAAATGAATGTTGTGCATTTTGTGATTTTGGAAATACTCAACCTGGCTCTTTTATAGGCTTCCATAATAAACCGTGGGGACTCACCCTTGTCTGGCTGTCTGGTTTCTGTCCTGTGTGCATCACTGTAAGGGGCCTCCTGGCCACCCACATTCCCTTCCGCAATGGCCACCTGTCAGGGGGGAAATACTTCCCCACAAGGTTTGTCCTATGAGACACGCCCACCATTCCTTGTGCGTAGACGCAGAGAAGTCCGTGGCAGTTACTGCGAGTAGTAGGTTCACCTGGGTGAGTGGGAGGCGGGGTGTAACTGTCTGGCCACTGGTCCCTGAGACCTGTTGGGGGGTGGGGCAGCTGGGAGCCGGCTCTGGTGGCCCAGGGCGGCCATGACTAGCTAGGCCAGGCGGCTTAGTGCTGGACGAGGCGACCCAGTGCTGAGGGCCTCTCCTCAGAGTCCATCTTGTTTACTTGAGCGAGGACACTGATGTCCACAGTCACGTGGCAAATTGGGGAGCAGAGTCCAGTTCTCCTGACTTCTAGCCTCGTGCCCCATGAGGCACTTCTTAAAACCTATTACATGGGTGTTGCAGGAGCAGATAGGTTCCCCGAGCAAATAAGTTTGGGGAAAGGCTTAAGTAGAGCTGGACAGCTTCCTTCACCGCAGGACTTCCCAGGACCTTGAGCCTGAGGATGGGAGCACCCGGGGGCTGCACGGCATAGACACAGCTCGTGGAGCTCCCCAAGCCCATTTGATGACCGAACCCATGTCCCCTTTCCTGTTTATCACACTGTGAAAAGGTGTTCTGCAGCCTGGCTCACAGAGGCCAGAGGTGAGGCCAGCAAAGGGCATGACATCCGGTGCAGGGACAAGGACCATCCAGGGTGGTTTCTAGGACTGAGGGACCAGGGGTGCGGAGAGAGGGCCTCACAGTGCCCAGGCTGGTCCCGTCCTTGGCAGTGCCCCCAGTCCCCTCCCCACAGCCTGGGGAGGGACCCCCTCCTTCCCAGTTGGCCTGAGAAAGGTTTTTTGTTTTTGTTTTTGTTTTTGTTTTTTTCGTAGCTGCAACGTTGTTTGTTTGTTTGTTTGGGGTTTTTTGGATCCCGTGAGTTAGTCAGACCCAGCTTCAGTTCAGAGTCCTCAGGCCCAGACAGGGATGCAGGGCCCCTCCCCACCTGGCCACCTGGGCACAGAGCCTGGCGACCCCGAAAAGAGTCACCAAGATCTCCTGAACCATGCCGCTGCTCCCAGGGCAGGATGCTGGGCAATCGCTCTCCGCTGCATCCTTTGCCCCAGGCCATAGGTCTTGCCCTTCCCTTGCCCTTCCCCTCTGGGCTGAGGTCTGCCCTCCCCGAGTCCTAACCTCCACCTGGGGATGGGGAGAGCAGAGGAATCCCCTGTTTTCCATGAGCTAAAGCAGAGTCTTCGAGTGGCAGCGACTCTCCCATGGCCACACAGAAGCAAAGGGTAGGGTAGTCCCTGACCCAGAATCACCCGGCACATGGCTTCGTGGGGCTCCCTCCCACAGGGGCCTTGAGGGTCGGTCAGGAGTGGCAGTGAACACCCCCAGCTTCCACCAGGAGCCATGCCAGCAGAGGGTCATGGTTTTTCCAAGTGCCAATTCCACGTCTCCCAGGGGAGGGTCCCCTGTGGCAGCAGAGGTGAAGGCAGCGTGGGCCTCGGGCTGCCCTCAGTCTGACTACCCCGCCACAGGGTGGGAGGGCCCCGCCAGGCGGGTGGCTGGCCTGTCATCGCCTGGTCTGCCTGTGCCTCTCCACCTCCACCCCGAGGTCCCCCACACGGCCGCCTGCCCCCGGGATCTCCTGGCCTGGAAGGAGAATGCAGGCTGCTATGGACAGGCAAACACGGCCGCTGTTTGTCCAGGGATCGGGGCGCCAGCTTGGAGGGAACTCACAGACCGCACATTCTGCCGCGTCCCAGCACTTTTCCAAAACAGCCTGGTCTTGGCTGGGCCTGGCTGCCCCGGGGTGGCCAGGGACCGGGAGCCAGGAACAGGGCAGGGGAAAGCAGGGCCTCGGGGCCAGCAGCGTGAGGTAAGCAGGTGAGGCCAGAGCCAGCCCTCGGTCAGAGCCAGCCCACGCAGCTTTGACGTGCCTTGGAGGGGAAGCGCGAGGGAGGGAGAATGACTCCGTGTCTGTGCTGGGGGCTAAAGGAAGCACAAACCTGACTTGCCTCAGAATCTTTGGGCCGAGCCAGCCTAGTGGAGACTCTGGAGCTCGGAGCATGGCACAGGGGCACTGATGATCAAACAGTAGGCAGGGACTTGGGTTCAGCGCCTCATCTCTGACCTGACATCTCTTTCCCCAGAAGAGATTGCTCTGCGTCCCCCCCATCCCACCCCCACCCCAGGGACCCTGGCCTCCCAGAAGACATTTTATTCCAGCCCTTTTAGCCTTTGCCCCCTCTGGGTAATAAGAATGCCTCCGCTTCGGCCACCAAGCTCTGGTGCTCTGATTGGTTCCCTTCCACGGAGCCCCCTTTTGCACAGCAGACCCATGACAGGGGAGACCACAAAAACTTGAGTGAGAGGGTGGCACTGGGACACTCGCACAGGGAGCTGGGTCTGTCCTGGAGGCTGTCTGAGGTACAGAGGGGGTTCCTTGGCTGGCAGTAGCCATGCGGCCAGGCTCCTGGCTCAGCTGAGGGTATCAGGCTCCCTGGGAAGGAATGCAGGTGGTCTGGGAGGCAACGTGCCTGGGCAGGGCCCACCTGCTTGGCTGCAGCCCCCTTCCTGCCTGGCTTCTCTGCACCACAGAAGCCTTTTTTGCCCTACATGGTGTAGACTTGACATTTTAGTAAGCCCTTCCTTCCCACTGCTTCTTCCTCTGGGACTCAGGCTTGGATCCCCTCTGAGCTGAGTGTGGTGTAGAACACACTGTGATTGGCGCCCCCTGAAGGTGTGCAGGGAGAAGGTCTCACCCTGAGCCTGTAAGGGCAGTGCTCACATGGCAACCCTCTGCTAGGATTCTGGCCCAATGTGTGTCCCGTGTTCATTCCTGGGGAAGGACCTCTGACTGGTTGCCCTGGGATGGAGGTAGAGAGGTGGCACCTAACCCAATCCATCACCACCGCCCATCCCAACTAAACTTCAAGACCACCAGGCCCTACCCAAAGGCCCTACATGACAAGCAAAAGTCCATGAGGCCAAGTTCCAGTTCCAAAGGGGGGGGGGCGGGAAAGCAAACTGGGATATCTTCTGGAGTTGGTAGCAAACATCAAAATCATCCTCAAGTTCTAACCTGCCTGTGCTGTTTCCCCCCTGCTTGGCGGTGGGAAGACACATCAACCCTTTTTGTGAGGATGTCACCTGGTGACACATGCCAAGGTATTCACACCAACAGTTGCTGAATTGGCTGTGTAGACCTGAGACCCAACCTACACACCTGTGCCTGTCATAAGCCAGATGCCTCTTCTTTATTAATTTCATCATTCAAGTCTTGATTAAATTCCATAACTTGTGAATAACTCTTTATGCCAGTTAGGGCAGGGGTTAGTTTGAAAAAGCAATGCAGATTTCTAAGTACAAATATGTACTCCATGCTGCACTTGACTACTACCTGCCTCTCCCCCAGATCTCCCTCACACCGTGTTCCTCTCCCCGACTCCCAGCACGAGCTGCCTGCTGCTGGGGGAGGCAGGCGTTGGGAGCCCTGCTGTGATTCTCAGAGTCGACACTGTGCATGTTGGACTGTACACGGGGAGCCTGGGGCTGAGGTCTGGTCCAAACTCTGTCACCCTCCGCCCGTGAGAGACACAGGATCACCAGCCTCCCAACTTTGGCCTTCTGTTCTCCCACCTGAAAACCAAGGGCTGGATGCTAGGCCTCCTGCCTGCTCCACGGTTAGGTCAGTTCAGATTCTTTCTACTGTGAACAAGCGACTAAACGGAAGTAGCTTTGGCACAAGGAGGGATTTATTGGGAGGATGCCGGTTTGTGTCATGGACTCTGAGGAAGACCTGAACCCCAAGCCATTGGAAGAGCAAAGCAAGGCTGTCCTGGAGATGTCAGCAGTGAGGGGGAGGGAGGCGTTGTTGAATTGCCCTCTCTCCAGTGTGACAGCTCCTGGGGCTCCCTGGCGATGGGCCTTCCGGTTTGACTTTTCAGTTTCTCAGATAGAGTAAGTCAGGGAAGGCTTCCTGCAGGAAGAAGTTCCATTTTTTTCATATGGTCCTATGTAGACGGCCTGTCTGGAAGAGCACAAGCCCTGGCTTCTTCTTCAAGTCACCCCAATCCTTGCCACCCTCAAGTACTGGGTCAGGGCCTGATGTCTACTCAGGAGGCCCCTAATTCTCTTGTTGCAGAACTGTCCTTGATGTCTGATGTGACCTCAAGCCCAATTCTACTGAGCAAGGAACTTAATATATCTCTGCCTCAGTTTTTAATCCACAAAACAGCAGGATCAAATCAGTATTGCACGTGACTGAGTGGGCTTACATGAGACACAAAGCAGAGCCTCCTTGGAGAGGGGCTAACTCCAGCCGAAGGTCTCTAGGGGCTGGCAGGGTGCTTGCCCTTCCCTCCTGGGGGACCCCTGGCACCTGGCGAGGAGAGCATGGGGATGCACGAGGCGGGGTGAAAGTAGAGCAACGAGAATTCTCACACACGGTGGGGGCAGTGTAAGATGGTGAAGCGCTCCAGAAAATGGGTTGGCAGAAGCTCCCCGAGCTGACTGGCTATTTCATCCGGGAATTACCCTGGAGCCGCTCTGCACGTGGGCCTTGGAGACAAGACATCAGAGTCTGACAGTTGCCCCGGGTCAGGAACCCCGGGCCTCGCTTAGCTGATTCTGCACCTGGGGTCTCACGGGGCTGCATTTTCACCTGGAGCTTGGGCGAGAACCCAAGGGTTGTTGGCGGAATTCTGATCCTCGAAGCTCTAGAACGGAGGCCCTCAGCTTCCGAAGGCCACCTGCTATTCCTGCCACGTGGCCCCCTGACCACATGGTGGCTTGCTTGTTTGAGGCCACAGAATGGCATCTCGGCCACTTCTCCTTTCTCTGACCTCTACACCTGTGATTATATCAGGATCTTCTTTGGATTAATGTAAATTCAGTGGATCAGGAGCTTTAATCACATTTGCAAACGCCCTTCACCTTTGCCATGTAATTTAGCCTAATCGCCAGGGTGAAACATGTATTCACCGTCCCACTCAAACACATGTGTGATCCACCAGGGGCAGGAAGCTTCGAGTCACCCTGGAGCTCTGCTCAGACAGCCACAAAGCAACTCAGATCTACAGACTGCAGTGCACCACTGGGATGGATTCATTGCACAAATAAAAAGTTGATCAAAAGAAGTCAGACATCAAATTTGAGGCATATCTATATCTCTATATTTTAAAAAGGCGAAATTAAGTGTATTGCCAGGGATGCGTACATAGATGGGTAAAACTATAGTGACGAGCCAGACACTGGTCACCATGAGGGCAACCCACTCCGGGGCAGAGTATTCTTTCTCGACCCCGAGGATACAAGCAGTAGTTACACTAGTGTCTGCTTATAAAATGTTTTCTATACTCTACGTCGATATATTCATATGCACTATTTCTGTAGGCCTGTTGTATTTCATGCATACAAAACGTCAACATAAAAACGGACAGGAGATTTGTCTTAGGCAAGAGATGCAAAGAGGTGAGGAGCCTCGCATGCGACGATGTCCCTCTGAGGACATCCACACCGCCTGGAGCTGCCTGCGCCAAGATGCTGTGGGTGTGGCCGGAAGCCTGCTGGGGGGACTTGAGGGGGAGCTGCACACCCCACTGGCCTCCCCTGGCTCTGCCGTCTCCAGGCCCGGGCTAGACTAGAGACCAAAGCCACACGGGATCCCCTTTCTGCCTCACACAAACTGAGGGTGCTGCTCCTGGGTAGACAATCAGTGGTGTAGACAAAACACTTTGTTACAAGGCGGAGTGACCATGATCGCTGGCCTCAGACTGAGCCCCAAGCCCTGAGCCTGACCCCAGACTGCATTAGTGGAACAAGTTTCTAGCCTGAGATCCATGGCAGGCTGTGGGGGTCTGACACTCCTAGTATTGTATTTACAATGTTTGGGTGATGTGTCTTCTTGGAGGTGAGAGTTCATAGCTTCCAGAGCTTTTCAAAGGGGCCCAGGGATGTGTAGGGAGGTTGCGAATCAGTGCTCTGCATTTGGGTCAGTAATAGTAAAACAAAAAGAGATAGTCTTTATTTTTCTTCATCTATATCCCCGGCTCCATTTATCCCTTTTTACAGATGAGGAGACTGAGGCTCAGCGTGCTAAGTAACTTGTCCAGGTTCCCACAGCTAGAAAGGTGGAATCCTCAAACAGATGCTATTTCTTGGGGTTTTCTCCTGGTGAGAGGAGGCACAGGGAGGGCCCCCGTGTGCAGCTTGTGGGAGCCCTGGGCCTCTCCTGGCTCGGTGTGGATGGCAGAGGGATGGCTGCCTCATGAGCCTGGGGCGCTGGTGCAGAAACTGTCAGGCATGGCCTCTTAGGTGGCAGGGAAAGAGCCAAACAGAAAGATTAGCAGTCCCTTCCTCGGGCTCTGAGATAGCCAGAGGAAGAACAGCTCCATGCAGCCCCCTTCTCTGGCTTTTAGGTGGCCCTGGGGCTCAGGGTGAGCCTGGGGGGCTTCTCGGCAGTGGCAGGCTGGGATGTGCACCTGGGAGGCTGGGTGGAGTGACGTGAACGTACAGAAGAGTCAGGGCATGTGTGGGCTCACACTGGAGAAGTGAGCATAAGGTGTGTCCTGAGGGGCCAAACCGGCAGCATGAATGCAGGGTGGGGGAAGCCGATGAGGCACGCATGCTTAAGAAAACGACCTCGGGGTCAGGGTGGCCCCACGCTGGCGCTGGCGGCGAGCAGCACCTAGAGAACTGGTTGTGGGGTGGGGCCTGTGGCAGGGTGTGGAAGTGTTGAGGGCCGGGAAGTGATCTTTCCTCAGCCCTCAGCCTCGACCCCACCCTCACTGGAGTGCGCTGTCCTTTGAAGGGCAGACTGGTGTCTTCCCTGGAGTTAGGGGACCACTGTGAAGGGGGTGCCTTTGTCTGTCCCTCAGGATTCACTCATCTGGTTAAGCCTCTCAGGCTGAGGAGAGACGGGAGGGGTAGGAGCAAGGTGAAGCTGGGCATGGAGCGCCCCACAGGGCTGGGCCTTGGCGGGGGTGGGGGTGCTTCATACAGGCTTTCTGGGGAAGCTGGGAGCAGAGTCTGCCCTCAGTGCTGCCCTTTCCCAGCACTTTCACTGCCTCCTGTCTGTCAGTCCCCTGTCTGTCAGTCAGGCTGAGTCAGAGATGCCCTGGGGTTGGGGGGCCGCCTGCCAAAGGCCTGACTCACTAAGAATGGCTGACTGGTTTCCCCAGTCTCGGTCCCTCCCTGTCACAACACGCTGAGGGGGTGAGGGCCGGGGAAGCACATGGGCATCTGTCTCCCTAGCAAGGAGCGCCGGGGCGTCTGTCTCAGACAGGCTGATCCCTGTGACTGGGGCCCCGGACTGCCTGCAACGCTCTCTGATGTGGGCCTCCGTCTGCTCCCAAGCCTGATGCAAAGCACGCATGTGCTCGGGACAGATGTGGAGGAGTGGATGCCATCCTCATTTGCTGGCTGAAAATGACACTCGAGGCCTCCCCAGCCCCCGCCGGAGCCCGGCTTCCTCAACTCCACAAGATAGGAAGTGCCGCACCGATTTTTGTGCCTCGGTTCAGAAGCACCTAGTCCCATCATTAGCTCTGATTTCACATTTTGTCTGAATGAGAAATAACTCACACACCTTCAAGCTAAGGAATGAGCCTTTGAGTCTGCGTGCTATGGAGCAGCTCTTCAGGGACTTGGGCTCCCAGCGGAGGCCGCAGCCGGGCTCCCACGCAACCCGCCCCAGGGAATGGGAGGCACTGCTGCCTGGATCTGGGCCTCTGCTCACAGCTGCGGAGCGGCTGCTCCAGGGCCGGGGGCCTCGGGCCGCAGAGCCGCTGGGGCCGCGTGGTGAGCGTGTGGTGGGCTGACATGGGGCGGGCATGCTTGTGGGCATTTGCAGCTCTGACCCTTCTGGTTGTGGCGAAGCTAATGGCTCAGGGGGATAAAACACCCGCAGGGACTGAGGTGGGAGACTGCAGCAGAAACGGTGTCTCAATAACAGGATTTCAAGCCAATCTGGGGCAGCAATATCCTGTAGGGAAACTTCTTTTCCCCTTGCGTCCAGCAAACAAAGACAAGGACCAGGCCGCACCCACTTGCTGGGCCCTCCGGGGCAGTTGAATACGGGGAGCTTCCAGCCATGGGGCCAGCAGGGGTGTTTGGGCCCTTGTAGCCCATCTCATCTGGGGGCTCACGGATCAGGCCGGGCCCTCCATGGCATGTGGGAGAAGGACCAAGGGCTGTGGGGCAAGTTTTAGGGGGTCCTGCTGGAGGCCAGCTCCCTCTTTGGGATGTCAGGCAGTGGGGAATCTGTTTTGAACAAGTTCACTCTTACCTCCCACCTCCCTCCCTTGGGCCAGCCACAAACCACCAACTCCTGTATCTTCTAAACCCCAGGTGCCAGACGGCATGGGGCAGGGGGCTGGGTGCTGCTGGCGTGGCTTGCCGTGGGCTCTCAGTATCCAGCTGGGTCATACCCAGCACAGCTGCTGGGGGCCTGTTGTGAGAACATCCCTAAGCTTTCCACAGACTGAACATTTGGCACTGGAGAGGGTCTCATGGGGACCCTCACTCCTGCATCCAGCAAGAGAGCTTCACGTGCGAGCAGTGGGTGCAGCGCACCCTCCAGATAGCGTGTGCTTCACTAACTCCTCTACCCCGCAGCTCCACACAGTGCCCCATCGCTGCCGGAGACTGCATTCAGCCTGCCCGTGTTCCTCTAGATCTGAACCCCCGAGGCTTGCCTTTCCCCAGCCCACCCTTGGTTCTAGGTGAGACTTCAGGCCTGTTCCAGAAACAGGCAGGGAGAAACTTCTCAGCCTTCTCTGAATCCACGAAACATTGGCTCCAGGGGACATCCCCGGCTCCCACCCCCTCCATAGGTGACTTCTCTCTGCGCTTGTGTACGCTGCCCTCCATGCTAGGGACCTGGGTCCTTGACTCAGTCTCCCCCCGGTGCTGATCTCTGATTGTACGCTATGTGGCCCTGTTTCCTCAAGGAGAGCACAGCCTCTTTAGTGATTCTTGTCACTGAAGTTACTTTGTCACTCATCAGGGACCCTCACACTCTGTAAATGCTTACAAGTAGGAATCTAGGAACCATGAAGTTAAAAATGAATGTGAGCCTCGTTTGGTCCAAACTTCCCACTTAACAGGTGAAGCATCTGAGGCCCCGGAAGGAAGGCTGAGTGGCCCGTAACCAGCCAGCTGGGTGAGGCCCCAACTAGTTGACAGACCTGGCTGTTTTGGCTCTCAGGCTAGCAGTTGCCCATTGGCCCCTGCTGCCCAGACTACTGAAGCAGTGAATGAGTCCCCTACTCAGAAACCAGCCCCTCGAAGGATCTAGAAAAAAATTCTCAGACCTTCTTATACATGTCAGACAGATCCTGTACCTCCTGAGAAAGGCTCAATTAACAAACCTTATGTATTATTCAGGATGCTTTTAGTTGCAAGTGACAGAAATCCCACTCACACTAGCTCACGCACATGAAGGAATTTATGCCTCATATTTAAGGCAGTCCAGGGACAAGCTGAGCATGGGCCCAAGAGATGTTGACCTGGTGCCAATCCGGCCAACTGAGTGGCTTTTTGAGACTGAGGACCCTGAGGAAGGGGTGAGGATCCCAGCAGGGGGAGGGGTAGCTGCCTTTGAGACTATAAGGGAGGGTGGAGAAGGGGAGCGAATGTCCAGGCCAGAAGGACACCCCCTGGAAGGACCTGAGTCATGAAGGTGTTAGAACTAGAATCTTTTCTTTTCGATTTGTCACCTTGTGAAGTATTTCTTACATACGGAAGAGCATGTAAATATGTGTAGAGGTTTAAAGAATAACAGTAAAGCAAGTATCCTGCAACCACGCCTCAGGATCAGCCAATGAAGTCTGCCAGTCCTGGCCCCAACCCAGTGAAACTCGCCTGAACTGCGTCCTCCTTTCTTCCCATCCTTCTCAATTTTGAGTTTATTATTCTGTTTCCCGCCTTGAAATGTAGCCCTAAGCAAAACAGTACTTCGTGTCGCCTGCCATTTTGTAAATGGCGTCATTCCCCTTACACTTGCTTCTTCTGCTCCACATTATGAATTTTGAGATTCCACAAGATTATGTTGATGTGTGGAGTTGTGATTCATTCTTTCACTACTATAAAATTACCTTGATTTATCTATCCAGTCTACAGTGGGTGAACATTTGATTGTTTCCAAGTTTTTTTTTTTTCCCTACCAGAAGCAGGACTGCTATGAATGTTCTTGTGTCCCAGTGAACAAATTCCAGAGTTTCTTTAGAAGTAGGTCGTAGGATACGTGAGTATGAGTGTTCAACATTACAAGATGATGCCAGACTGTCTCCCAAAGGTTGTTCTTCCTGTGTGACTATTCATTCCTGTTCTGGCCCTAATGCTTCAGCTGAGAATGTAGTTTCAACTCTGGTCTGGAGAGCTAATTTGATGGAGACGGATGGGTTTCATGGCAGGAAAGGCGGCATTTAGTTCTTGAATGGCCTGCAATGAGAACTCACCGGGGCCTGCAGCAGTCCCGGGGAGACTCGGTGTAGGGGCCAGGAGACCTAGGTGAGCAAGCAAGAAGACCAACACTGTGGCTTCACGGCCGGTAGAGATGGAGAAAAGGAGGACTGGGAAGCTTGCCGGCTGTAATGGCTGGGAGCAAGCGAAGCTCTTACTACCACCAGCATTCAAATATACCCGTACAGAAAATTCTTCCACCAGACTTACGAAGCCACAGAAACCACTGTGCTCATCATGAACAGATAAACCTCTACACAGGAAAAGTAAAGCTACAGCACAGGTCAGCCTTTCTCTTCTCCCTCTCCAACGAGTGAAAGAGTTGAATAGAGACCCACATGCTCTCTGGCAGAATGGATCTCAAATCTCAACACTAGGTAAACAGAGGAAAGTAACATTTTTTGAAATGAGCAAGTAGTTCCAAAGGAGGGGATTGTATCAGTTATCTCTTGTTGCCTAACAAATTACCCTGAAAACTTAGTGGCCCAACACAATAATAAATACTTAGGATCTCTCAGGATTTGTGTGGGTCAGGAATTTGGGAGAGGGTTGGTGGGATGGCTCTGTCCTGGGGTCTCTCATGAGGGTAGTCCTCCAATATGTCGGTTGGGTTGCTGTCGTCTGAAAGCTTGACAGGTTGGGACAATCTGCTTCCAAGATGGTTCACTCACACAGGTAGAAAGTTGGCACCGGCTGTTGGCAAGGACCCCTTATTTCTTTCCCAGGTGGGCCCTTTCACAGGGCTGCTTGAGCATCCTCATGACAATGGTGGGCTTCTCCCAGAGTGAGAGCCCAGAGCACAAGGAGAAAGCCCAGGTGCCTTTTATAATCTAGCCTCAAAAGTCATACACCATCACATCTGCATAGTTGCAAGACTCCACTGGTCTCACAGGTCATCCCTGGCTCACTGTGGGCAGGGATAGTAAGGAGGTGGGGCCTTTTGGGGGGTACATTTTGGAGGCTAGCTACCCAGGGACAGCTACACCAAGGAAACTGAATAGATGTTCCTCTGTGGAACAGAGTTACTGCAAGAAACAAGAGAAAACAAAATGAAATGAAAAGAAATATTATATCTTTCTTTATAGTTTCTGCAAGCTTAATTGTACCTACCAGAAAATAATCTCAATTACAAAAATTGCTTTTCATGAAAAATCACTATTATAAAATGTAAAAAGTATAAACCATGAATTGCATGAAACCAAACAATATTAGAAAACTAGCTTGCAAATTTCTACTAAGTATCTACTAGAAAAGGATTAAAGAGAAGAGGGAAAACATAAGAAACAGAATTCAGGTGACCCAACCTTTGTATACGAGGAAGAGGAAGAGAACAAAGGAGGAGAAAAAAAGAGGCATTTATTCATTCATTTATTATTCATTCAACATATATTTTTGAGCCTATTATGAGCCAACCACTAATGGAGATTTTGTATACTCATTTAAAGTTTCTAATTAAGACAGAGAAAGATAATGCTGTATGATCTCACTTACATGTGGAACCTTAAAAACAAACTCATAGAAAAAGAGATCAGATTTGTGGTTACTGGAGGTGGAGTGGGGGGAGGGAATTGGAGGAAAGTGGACAAAAAAGAGTAAACATCCAGGTATAAGTAAGTACTGGGGAGGTAACGTGCAACACGACAATTATATTGCACTGCTGTGTGGTATATTTAAAAGTTGTGAAGAGAGTAAATCTTGAAAGTTCTCATCACAAGAAAAGAAACACTTTCTCTCTCTCTCTCTTTTCCTGTAACTGTGCGAGGTGATGAAGTTAACTAAACTTACTGTGGTAACCATTTCATGCCATATGCAAATCAAGTCATTATGCTGTACACTTTAAACTTACACAATGTTGTATGTCAATTGTATTTCAATCAAACTGAACAAAAAAAATTCCAAAAGGAAAGGTTCTAGTTAAAGATTTTGTTAATTATTTTCTGTAATCTACTATTTCTACAATCAAAGAAGTAATAGAAGAAAATTTCTCTGATGCAAAGGAAGATGTGAGCCATTAGATTTAAGGGGAAAAATTAAAATAAAGGGACCCCATGCATACCTACAGCTTTATAAAATCTCAAGTTCCAAGGATAAAAGAATAACACTTTCAGGATATAGGTAGGGTAGAAACACAAAGGCAGAAAAAAAATTGACTTGTCCCAGACTTTACTTACGTTTATGTAACTCTAAATTCTAGAAGAGAACAAAATAATTTCTGTAGGATTTTCAGAAGCAACAGTTGTGAAGAATTCTGTACATAGCTAAGATGTCACTCACATATGGGTCAAAAGAAAGATATTCTTAGACATGTAAGGACTCACGTAACCTGCCTGAAAAACAATGCCCCAAAAGGTTCACCAATCAACTGAGAAATGAGTCAAAATAAAGAACCTAAAAATGAAAGGAGTGGTACAAAAGAAACAACTATGAGTAATGAAGCCAGTAAGGAATAATGTCAGAATCATTGTTTGGAACATGGTTATGTTCCGTGGTTATGTTTTGGAACATGGTTAATTCTTTAAGGAATAGAAGTGTAAATCCCAAATAAATAATTATTCCAGCAAAAATTTAGGACGAGGGGAAGGCCAAGAAGGAAATAAAAGTGCCCTAAATGTCTCATGTAACTTCAGTGTAGTTAACATACATTGTTTAATTCTTACAATTGGTAGACATTTTTTGCTTTAAATATTTTGTTTTATTCTATAGGTACCTAACTTTCAAATTATTACAGAAAAGGAAGCCAAGAGAAATTGATGAACTAAACAAAATCCGAAGAAGAAAACAGCAAAGATAGATAAAACAAAGCACAAAAGAATATTGCAAAAATAATGCCAAACATACAAGTTTCATTCAAATATGAATGTATGAAATTCTACTGTGAATAGATGAAAACTTTTACATTGTGTAAAAAAATACCAAAGTACATTCTGTTTATCAGAAACATACAGCATTAGAGAAGGATGAAAAATCAATGCGTGGGAAATTATTTTACTCAAGAAATGCAAATAGGGCGCCTGGGTGGCTCAGTTGGTTAAGCGACTGCCTTTGGCCCAGGTCATGATCCTGGAGTCCCGGGATCGAGTCCCACGTTGGACTCCCTGCTCGACAGGGAGTCGGCTTCTCCCTCTGACCCTCTTCCCTCTCGTGCTCTCTATCTCTCATTCTCTCTCTCTTGAATAAATAAATAAAATCTTTAAAAAAGAAAGAAAGAAAGAAATGCAAACAAAAAAGAAGCAGAAGTAGCAATATTAGAAGTATATGAAGTAGAAGTTAAGGGACAATGCAAATAAGAGGGTTATTTTATATTGATCAAAATGTCAATATACAATAAAGATACATTATAAACTTTTATAGCCAAATAACAGCTCATTAAAAAACAGAAAACAGAAACTACTATAAACAAAAGAAGAAATTCACAAATCCACCATATTAGTGAGGATTTTAAACATATGAATCCCTGTATTTGACGGATTAAGGACCCTAAGAAAAGCTATAGAGAAATTTAATAACACGGGTGTAACAGTCAAGGGGGAAAGTGGAGACCCCTGAGGTTTCACCTGAACAGGGCAGAATCACCTTCCAAGACCCTCCTCCTTTCACAGTCTGCTGGCGAAGAAAGGAGCACAAATACTTCATCCTCAGCCCAGCCTAAGATTTTGTTCTGGGATTAAATCACACTCTCACCTCTGGGCCTTTGCATCAACTTTTCCCTTAGGTTGGAACAACCTGGCCTCTGCCCTCACCGGTATTTACCTGACTCATCTTCGCTTCATTTTCCTGAAAGCTCAAAACTTACCTGCTCAAGGAGGCTTTCCTTTCCTCCTCATGATGCGATTTTCCCTGCTGGCTGGCCCCCGCTCTGGGTCATCAGTCTTCCCTTGTCCTGCTTTATTTATTTTTTCATTTATTTGTCTGCACATCATCATCACAGCTTGATGTTATATTATTATATAAGCATTTGGTTTGTTCACTTTTGTATCCTCACTACTGAAACTCCATTTGGCACATAATGGTATTGGCTCAAGAGTATAACGCACATATGAATGAAATTTTAAATACAAAAATTTGTAAATTCCAACAAGTTCTTTGTGTTGCTATAAATCAGTGGTTCTGGACTGGGGGTGATTTTGGTCCCCTGGGAATGTTTGGTAATGTCTGGAGAAATTTTTGATTGTCACAGCTTGGTGGGGGGATTGCTACCGGCAGCCAGGGAGTAAAAATTGGGGTGCTGGTAAGCGTCCTACACTGCACAGGACAGCCCCCAGCACAGAGACCATCTGCCCCCAAATAATAGTGCTGAGTTTGGGAAACTCGGCTATAGAGTCAGCACTGCCTTCTTTGTTTAGGAAGATGACTTCTTAGGGTTGTAAAAATCATCAATATGGAAGAAGATGTTAGAAGTCAGTTTTAAGGGGCACCTGGTGGCTCAGTCATTAAGCGTCTGCCTTCGGCTCAGGTCATGATCCCAGAGTCCTGGGATCGAGCCCCGCATCGGGGTCCCTGCTCCATGGGAAGCCTGCTTCTCCCTCTCCCACTCCCCCTGCTTGTATTCCCTCTCTCACTGTGTCTCTCTCTGTCAAATAAAAAAATAAAATCTTAAAAAAAAAAAAAAGAAATCAGTTTTAAGTGGTTTGAGGTAAACCCTCAGGGAGGGAGGGATGAGTAGGTGGAGCATAGAGGATTTACAGGGCGGGGGCAAGACTCTGTAGGACACCAGAGTAGTGGACACATGTCGGCATTTACATTATACATTTGTCAGCATCCATGCAGCCAACAAGACCAAGCTCGAACCCTAAGGTACCCTTGCACAGATGGTGAGGGATGTTAATAGTGGGGGAGGCTGTGCATGTGTGGGGGCAGGGGATAGAGTGGGAATCTTTGTACCTTCCCTCAGTTTTGCTGTGAACCCAAAATTCTCTAAAAAAAAAAATAAAGTCTATTTAAAAAAAAAATAAAGCCGAGTTTCACCAAGTCACATAGATAGTCTAGCTCTTTGGCCTCATAGCGGTCCTTGGATCCGACATATCAGCATTACTTGGGAGCTTGTTAGAAATGCAGGCTCTCGACCCTGTGCCAGGCCTGCTGAATGAGAGAGAGCCTGTAGTGTTATGACACCACGGGTGCTTCATAAGCACATCTAAGTTTGAGAAGCACTGGGCCGACACACAGGTTCTCATTCTTGGTTGCTCACTGAAATCGTCTGCGGAGTTTTCAAAAATTCCAATGCCCAGGCCACAGTGCAGGCCAGTAACATGAGAATCTGGGGGGGCTGCGGCCCAGGGATTACTCTTTTTTTTTTTTTTTAAGATTTTATTTATTTATTTGACAGAGAGGGAGTGAACACAAGCAGGGGGAGTGGGAGAGGGAGAAGCAGGCTCCTGGCTGAGCAGGGAGCCCGATGCGGGGCTCGATCCCAGGATCCTGGGATCATGATCTGAGCTGAAGGCAGACACTTAATGACTGAGCCACCCAGGTGCCCTGGGGATTACTCTTTTTAAAACACCTCAGGTGATTTCAATGTGTACCCAAGTTGTGAACCGCTGTTTGAGGGCATATGTGGAAGTTACAAAGGACTTAGTAAAAAAAAACTGGTTCTGGGATTCTTGGGCCCTTTACCCAGACCAGGGGCATATGCCACTGTGGGAGGACCAGGATGGGGGGGGTAGAGAGGATTGGAGAGGGAGGGTCCCTTTGCAGAGTGTGAGTGTGAGTGAGCCTCAGTCTCCCCTTGCCTCACGGCCACTGAGCAGGCCCCAGGGAGAGCTTGGTCTGCATGGCCTGTCTTGGGGGACACAGTGAATTGGGGTCCGACGCCTGCCTAAGAGGCTGTGGTTCTCAGGGGAGGTGGCAGAGCAGAGGGAGCCTGGGTTTCTTCTTTCCACCCAGGCCTGGCCTGGAGGCTTCTGTTTCTCGTGGGCGGGAGACTAAGAATTCATCAACCGGCCCAGAGCTGTTAAAAAATTGAGCTTGGGCACCTGGGTGGCTCAGATGTTAAGCATCTGCGTTCGGCTCAGGTCATGATCTCAGGGTCCTGGGATCGAGTCCCACCTTGGGATCCCCGCTCCTTGGGAGTCTGCTTCTCTCTCTCTCTCTCTCTGTCTCTCATGAATAAATAAAGAAAATCTTAAAAAAAAAAAAAAGATTTATCTATTAAAAAAAAAATCGTGCTTAAGAGGACCTTGCCAGCGACAGGGAAAGTGGGAAGGGGCCATGGGAGAAGACGCTTCTCCCCCTTCACAGGAAGGGCAGCCAGATGTTCCCTGAGGGGCCTCTGAAGTTTCCATGAAAATGCACCCTAAGAAAATCATCTTTAAATCACAGCACTAGCATTACCTGTCAGGGAAGAACTCGCCTACCTGCTTCCTTCTTCTCCCTGCCCCCCCAGCCCTGCAGGGGCAGATGCCACAGCTATTAACTGGGGGAGGAAGAGAAATGCCAGGCAGTGATAGAGAGGCAAAGACTTATGCTCAATGCCCCTCCCACCCCTCGCCTTAGACCCCTCACCCCCAAGGCAGGGGGCTGCCCTGGCTGAGGTAGGAGAGAAAATCGAGATCAAGATCGAGGATTTTATTACCACACAGGCTTGAACACTTTCAATGACCGAACTGAGTCAGTTTTGGGACGTCAAGCAATTTTTATGATCCGAAAGTGAGAGAGAGAAAAAAAGCTATGTTCCAATGTTCAACCTAAGGGTCAGGGCACTGAATACCGTCTCTTGCTGAATAAAGTGTGAAGGGACAACAATGAAAGACAGAGGTAAAGGAGCCCCTGAGGCCATCCTGTGAACCAGCTGCAGAAGAAAGGCCCAGGGCTCAGTCTGGGAAGGGGGTGTCACCAAAGGGACTAGACCTTTCTGCGTAAACTAGTATGGAGAAGACAGAGGAGGGGCCCGGGAGGAGGGACAGAAAAAGAGAGAAGTGGGGAGAGGGATTCGGAGTGCAAGGAAAGGGCAGGTGGCTGGTCCCAGAGAGGCGGGACCCGGAGCCAGGCGGCGGCGCGTGGGCCACGGTTTGGAACAGGCTGGGATGTGCTCGCCTGAGATTAATGGGAGTTCCATGCTGGCCACACACGCACACGTTTTGATTTCTGGAAGCATGTTACTGCACTTTGTCTTTTTCAATGCAAACAGAGCCAACAATAATTTGGTTCTCTTCTGAGGACTAAATGACTCCTCCTCATCCCCCAGCTCTAATGTCACAGTTGGGAGAACAGGGCCAGTGAGGAGCTGGCCTGTTCTCGGCAAGTCTAGCTGCTTCGGATGACACGCTGAGGTGCTACTGGGCCCCTTTGCCTTTTCCTGTTTAAAAAACAGACAAAATTGGGACCCCAAGCAGCCAAACAATGCTCCTAGAGGGGGTCCCCGTGCCCCCACATACTGCCCGCCACAGGTGTCCCAAGGAAGAGCTTCCAGGCCACCTCAAGATGGATAGTGCGGAAGGGTGGGGTGGTCTCCCTGTTCCTTTCTGTGCCTTTGCCATCCGCGGGACCCCACCTTCAGCTTCTTTTCTCTCTCTCTGGTGTTGAGAAAGCTGGGTTTGACTGGCCCATGGGGACAGTTTAAAGTCACATGGCCTTCCATCCTTCCAGCTTTCTCAGGGTCAGTCATCTCAGAGAATTCCGCAGAGGATAGAAATTCCCTTCAATCGCTGTTGAGAATATTTTAAAAGCGTATTCTTATGCCAGGTCATAAAGACATTATCAATAGCCTCTAAAATGTACAAATTGTACAGGTCACATTCTCTGACAGGAATTCAAGAAAACTAGAAATTAAAAGCCAAAGGAGAAGCAAAGAACAAAACACTGAACCACTTCGGAAATTAAAAATCACTTTCCTAAGTCACTCTTGGGTCTGAGAGGGAAGACAAACATCAATAACAGGCAGTATAGAACAGGATGCTAATGATAACAACACAGAAAAATAAATGAGCCAGGCATTTCTCTCCAGACGCCAGAAAGAGAGAAAAGCAAACCACCACCATCACCACCAACACAACCCAAGGAAACAAGGAGAAGCTAATCATGAAAACCCCCAGAAATTAATGGGTTAGAAAATAGGAAATGTAAAGTGATAAATACATCCAGAGTCTGGCTCTTTACAGAGACCAATGACTTCAAGAAACCATCGGCAAGCTTAATCAAGAAGAAGAAAATATGAGACTGCAGACGTGAGAAATGATAGGGAGTAAACGAAAAATAGAAAGAAATGGGTTTTATAACTTTATGCTAATAAACTTGCAAATCTCAATGAAGTGGAGAGTTTTCTGGGGAAAGACATATTACCAAATTTGACCGAAGAAGTAGTAGAAAACCTGAATTAGATGAATCATCCCAGACGACGCTGAACAAAACTGTCAAAGAAAGTATTAAGTCCAGACCGGTTCAGAGTTTCAGAGGTGAATTCTTTCCGACCTTCAGGGAACAGATCACCTCAGTGGTGCTTAAGTAGGGTTGGTAATGGCAAATAGAGGGGCAGCGTCCCAACTCACTTTACTGAACGAGTGTTGCCCGCATGATACAAAAACCAACCAGACAGATGGGAAACGAGGAACTGCAGCCCAATTTCACAAATACAGGCACAAAATATTAGAAAATTGAATGCAGGGCGCCTGGGTGGCTCAGTTGGTTAAGCGACTGCCTTCGGCTCAGGTCAGGATCCTGGAGTCCCGGGATCGAGTCCCGCATCGGGCTCCCTGCTCAGCGGGGAGTCTGCTTCTCCCTCGGACCCTCCCCCCTCTCATGCTCTCTCTCTCCATCTATCTCATTCTCTCTCTCAAATAAATAAATAAAATCTTTAAAAAAAAGGTTTTAGAAAACTGAATGCAGCCGTATGTGTAAAATAACAATTCACTATATACAAGCAGGGCCGATGCCAGCAATGCAAATGTTGTTGAATAGCAGGAAATTGCTTAATACGATTAATTATGTTGATAGATCAAAGTGAAAAACCACATTATCACTGTTTTAAGAGCTTAAGTTTTTAAAGACAGAAAGCACTGAGTACAACTCCTATCCTTTTCGTTCTTAACTGTGGACTTTTGGACATTTCCCCTGTCTTCAAGTTTGGAAAATAATGTCTAAAGTCAGGGTCATGTGTGGGTTACATAAGGACTACAAACTCTTGGCACAGAGCTTGGCATGTAATCAGAGCTCAGTAAATGAGAGTTTTAGAAAAATTCCAAGACATTGCCATTCATTTCAGGTGATGTTTTTATAAATAAAGCAAGAACTGAGGAACACTCCTTTCACATTACAAAGATAATCTCTCTCGAACCAAAGCAACATCATAATTAACTGTAAAAACATTAGTGACATCCCAATTAAGTTCAGGAACAAGATAAGGATGCCTCTATCTATCCATTATTACTTATAATGGTGCAGAAGTTCTAGCAATGGAATTAAACAAGAAGATAAAATAAGGGTCACAAATATTCCCAAGGAGGAAATATTATCATTGTCATTTTCAGGGGATATGGTTTTTTGTAATTTGAACGTCTCAAAAAAAATCAATGGAAAAAGTCATAGAGCTAACAAATGAGTTTAGTGGGGAAGCAGTCACAAACCATCGAAATATAGATGTAAAAACCAAGACCTTCCCTACAATAATGAGCAAGCCATTAGTACACATCATGGAAATATATTACATGTACAACAGCAACAAAACTCATGGGAATGAACTTAACAAGAGATGGGAAAGATTTATGTATAGAAAACAAAAAGTCTTTACAGAAGAACTCAAAATGAGACCAACAAAAGGAGAGAGACAAACACTCTTCTAAGAAGAATCAAAATACAAGTTTTCAGTTTTTCCAAATCATCTACAAATGAACACATTCTGATCCAAATTTCAATGAGATTTGTTTTCCTAAGGAAATCTCAACAAAATGATTGCAAATTTCTCTGGAAGACTAGAAGTGTGGAAACGAAAATTTTGGAAAAGAGCTAGGTGGATGGACTTGCCCTACCAGATATTAAATATAATTAAAGACTCTGACAATTGAAACACATTCCCTGGTACCTAAAAACAGATGGATGCATGGGACAGACTAGGTTGACAGGAACAGATCCCAGTGTATGTGAGAATTTGTTATTGATTACGGAGGTATTTCAAAGACCAGTCAAAAAATAATGGCTAAGTTAGATTCTTTTCTCAAAATGCACAGAAAAACAAATCTCAGCTCCTAATTTGTATATTTCTGTTTTTGACTTTTTGTTATGAGAAGATATCAGACTTTCAGAAAAGGTGTACGAATAATATAAAAAATTCCATCATATCCTTTATCATGATTCACCAACAGTTAACATTGAACAATGGCTTTATTCTACATATCAATATAGTATATACATTCAAACCCGGGCTTTTTCTGTTTCCTAACTGTGGAAACTATAGTTTTATTTTGTTTTGTTTCTCCTCTAACAATTGAGAGAAAGATTCAGGTAACATGGACATTTTTTCCTTAAATACTTCTGTGAGATTCTCCAAAGAACAAGGCCATTCTTTTCTGTAACCACAATGCAATGATCAAATTAAAAATATTTAAGATTGAGGGGCACCTGGGTGGCTCAGTTGGCTAAACGTCCAACCCTTGATTTTGGCTTAGGTCGTGATCTCAGGGTCCTTAGAGGGAGCCCCTGTGTGGGGCTCTGTGCTCAGCGGGGAGCCTGCTTGAGGATTTTCTCTCTCCCTCTCCTTCTGTTCCTCCCCCTGCTCATGCTCTCTCTCCTCTCTCTCTCAAATAAATAAATAAATCTTTAAAAAAATAATTAACATTGATACAATATTTCTAATCTAATACTTAGTCCATATTCAAATTTTGCCAGGTTTCCCAGTAAATAACCTTTACAGGCATTCCCCTGTTCCATCCAGGACCCCATCTAGGTTCATTCACCACATTTACTTTTCATGTCTTTAGTTCCATTTAACCTGGCCTAATTCCTTAGTGTTTCTTTGTTTTTCATGTCACTGGTATTTTTTTGAAATATACAGGCCGGTAGTTTCAAAGAATCTCCCTCCATTTGTGTATATCTAGTATTTCTTCATGATTAGAATCAGGTTCTGCATTTGGTAGGACACACTGTGTCCTCAAGTGCATCACTTTGGGAGGTACACAATTTTAGGTTTTTTCCATCATTGATGATGTCAGCTTTGATTGATCACTTGGTTAGGTAGTGTTTAATGGATTTCTCCACTGTGAAGTTACTCTATTTGTGTGTGTGTGTGTGTGTGTGTGTGTGTGTGTGTGTGTGTGTGTTTAGTACAAAATCTATAGGGGGTTGGATACTGTGTATCCAACACAGTGGAGGCTGTGTAAGTATCTGTTATCCATTTTTACCTAAATTAATTGTTACTAGGGTTGCCATAAGATGGTGGTTTTCTAGCTCTACCATTCTTTGTTTGTTAGTTGGCATTGTTTGGTAAGCCAAAGCTTTCTCTCCCTCCCTTCACTCGGTTCTCTTCCTTCTCTCCTTCTTTCCCGTCAGGGTGGACTCGTGGATTCTGTTACTCACTGGGCCATCACCAATTACTGTCATTATTCATTTTGAAGCTCAAATTGTTTCTGATTTGGCCAGTGGGTCCCCTGCCCTTTGACCCATCCTATCAGTTTTTGAGCGCTTTGCATCCTGGCACAACAAGATGTTCCAGGCTCATTTTGTACCTTCTCCACCCCAGACTTGGAATCAGCCATTTCTCTAAGGAATTCTGGTTCCTTTGGTTGGGAGACGGTGTGGTGGAATAAAGATTTGGGCATCATTAAATGTGAAAAAGTTAAACCATGAAAGAACAATAGATGAATCGCTATATAATCTTTGGGTGAGAAAGAACTTTAAAATACAACATCAAAGTCAAAACCCATAGATTTAGCCACGTACAAATTTAAGACCTTTCTAGGAAATCATCATAAATAAAATGCTGAGAGGCTCAGGACTCATGCCTTGGATTTCTTCTCTTCTCTGCCCACAGTTCTTCCCTCGGTTATCTCATTCAATATTATGGCTTTGAGGACTATGTATGTTCTGATGATTAGCAAAGTTATGTCCCCAGCCTGGGCTTCTCTTCTTCTCTTCTGGACCCCAGACTAGTGTGTTCACCTGCCCATTCAAGATCTTCACTTATATACCCACTGTGAATCCCAAACATCTCTCTCCCTCCCCAGCTTACTCAGATCACACCACTGCTCCATCAGAATCATCCTGACCCCATTCCATGCTCTCACACATCTTAGAAAAGAAGCCTATGTCCTCACAACAGCTTCCACAGCTCAACATCATTGGTTCTTCACTCCGGCTTCACATTAGAATCATTTGGAAACTTTAAAAGAAGTAGAGATGCCTGGAACTGGACCAATTAAATGGCAATCTCTGGGAGTGTAGGAAGGCTCCCGGGGGTCCTAATGCATGGACAGAGTAGATAACTCCTGCCCTACATGATCTGCCCTGTTACCTCTCTGTCCTCATCTCCTACAAGCTTCTCCTTCCTTCCTTGCCTACTCCATTCCGACTGAGCTGGCCTTTTGGCTGTTCTCGAGCACATCAGGCACCCTCTTGCCTCAGGGCCTTTGCACATGCTGTTCCCTCCTGCCCAGAACCTCTTTCCTAAGACACCTGAATGGCTTGGCTCCCTCACTTCCTTCAAGGTCTTCTTCTGATGGTCCTTTCTCAGTGAGGTTTTCCTTGTTTAGAGTTACAATTCCTATCTCCCTACCCGCATTCTTTGTCCCTCCTTCCTGTTTTATAGATATATTTTTCTGTAGCATCTCAATAATCTGACATTGTATGTATGTATCTATGCATGTATTGTATTATATGTCTCACTCCTCTAGAGCAGGGGTTGCAGACTACAGCATGTGGGTCAAATCCAGCCCACAGCCGGTGTTTGTATGGGTTAGTACTACAAGCTATGGAGACCCCGTTGGAGCACTCTCCTGCACCTTTGTTTTCCCTTCAGCTCCCAGTGTCTGCCTCCTCTGTCCTACCCCTCAGCCTCCCAGGACCCTCTGGTGGTCACCTATGTGCTTTTGGCAACTGCCCAGCATCCAGTGGTAGAATATCAGTCCAGGAGACCACAACTCAGCAAGCAGTCTCCCTGCTAACTAGCTGCTCTAGGCTGGCCAGGATGTCCTGGAGGAACAAAGTTGGGTTTTGTGGGGTTTTGGTTATCACTGGGGCAGACAGTGAAACTGACCACAGCATCTGCTCCCCCTCCTCCTTGGGACTGTTGTCCCTCCTCCCAAGAATGTGTGCAGTGGCCAGCCACCAGCACAAAATATGCCCACTGCCCCAGCAACCGGAGTAGGGTGGGGAGAGGAGTGAGAGTTTTCTCTCTTTCACGTAAGTATCTGTGTGGGATTTGCCTGTTGTCTGTAAGTATTTATTATCTGGTTCTTTTACGGAAAAAGCTTATGGGCTCCTGCTTAAGAGTAAAAGCTTCATGAGGGCATTTTTTTAAATCTTTTGTTCACTGATGATTTTTCTATATCTAACAAGGTGTCTGGTGCATAGTAGGTGCTCAACATGATTTTGTAGATGAATACAAAGCAAATGATAAACTAGAGAAGTACTTGTATCATACATAACAAAATCCTTAAAATACAGAGAGCCTGCATACATCATTAAGAAAATATGAACATATTAAGAGAAAATCAGGGAAAGACAAGAAGACAAAGATTCACAAAGTAGAAATACAATCACCAATAAACATATGAAAACTTTAATACCAATCAAATAAATCTAAAATAGAAAAATAGTAAGGTTCATTTATCAGGTTGGCAAAGACCAAAACAATGAGAACTGTTTCTGAGGGGGGACTGTCTGAAATGGAGCCTTGGAAACCGCTGGTTAGTGTAATAAATTCTGGGCAGTGAGAGCATGGGTGGTTTTTTTTTTTTTTTCCTTCTCCTTTTTGCCCCGTATGAATTTTTGAATTTTCTACTCTGAGCACCCGTTACTTAGGTACAGCTAATTTTGAAAATTATTTTAGAAAATAGAAACACAGTAAGAAGGACATTCAAAGAAGAGGGAACTGCCGAAAGATTTCTTGTGCATCTCAAGGTGGGATGAGGGAATCCGAGGGTCACAGGAAGCAGGGGTGTTGTGATCCCGGACAGAGAACGTGGCGCTCTTGGTGAGGAAGTCATGCCTACGCCCAGGCTGCTAGCGGTCCTGGTGCACTCACCCATACCTCCCCAACATAATTCTCAAGAAAAATGCTAGCCTAGATAACACTTCCTCCAAAGATGAATAAGATGAGTAAGTAACTCCTGGGGACTCCCAGAAATGTTTGGAGTAGAGGTGGTAAGATGCCAAATTCTTGTAAGACACGGACCAGAAAAATCAGGGTTATTATCAATTGGATGACTTCCTTTGTTCCCAGAGGTTAGTGAGGCCTTGGCCAGCCCAGGTTATAGAGCTGTAGGATTTGGGGATAAGACCTGGAGGCTCAGGTACCCTTACCTGCCCAAGTTGGGGAGGATGGACCAGGTAGGGCAGGAGCTGGAGAGGTGCGCACTAGCTTCGTAGACACGAGGGCCGCAGGCTGGGCCGGGGATGGCCATCTGCTCCCAAAGGCGAGGAGGATCCTTTGATCCAAAAGAGGACTGATATCATCAGATGTGCACTTTATAAAAATCACTCCTGTGTGGAAGGTGGGTTGGGATAAGGGTGCAGATGGGGTGGCAGCGTGGGACGGCCAGTAGGAAGACCAGTTAAGAGACTACAGCTGGGCCCTGGGTGAGGCCAGATGACCCCCGGGGACTAAGAAGGGGGTGGAGAGGAGGCTGTGAGTTTGAGAACTCCTGAGGAGGGGGCGCTCAGAGATTTGGGAATGGGTTGAGTGAGGAAGGTAAGAGAAAGGGAGCGGGAATATTCCCCACATTTCTAGCCCAGACTACTGATTGCGTGGTGGAACCACCCAAAGAGATGAACCTCAGGGGAGGAGGCTGGGGTGGTGGCGTGGGGAGGGGCGTGGGCAAGAACCGATAGGTGGGGTTTCAATCTGGACCTCAGGCTGGTCATATGGAACTGAATCAGTGAAGGGGTCTGCGGGGAAAGGGAGAAGAAAGGGCACTCAGGAGAGAAAGTTGGGGAATGCCCACATCGGAGGACAGGCTAGGATGAGAGATGACCGAGGGCAAAGAGGAGACTCCCCAGCGGGGCACCTCGGAGCGGAGCAGGGAGCTGCCCGGCATCAGACAGGACAGTACGGGGAAATTGAGTGAGATAGGCCTGGAAGAACCCGGAGACCGCTGTGAGCTTGGGGAACATTTCCTGCACTGATGGCGCAAAGGTCCGATTGCCAAGCATGGGAGACTGGGGAGGCGGGGTGGGGTACGCAGCGAGTCAGACCCTCCGGAGAGAAGCTCGGCCGGGAAGGGAGCAGGACCAGATGGTGGCAGGCGGGAGGGAAGACGGGACAGACAGAGGGTTCAGGCAAATGTGAAAGCTACTTCTATTACATTTAAAACCAAGTAATCGAGTTAGACAATTACATTAATGCAGGACTTCACTGAAGGAAAAGAAATTGAGCGTTAATGTGGATTTGTAAAAACGCAGTGCTCTTAAGCCAATGTTTTTAGCTTTTGTTTAGTAATCTGGCATTTTCTTCTGTAAAACCAGTACACGCTACTTAAAACTCCAGCCTTAATTTTTTTAAAAAAAGATTTTGTTTATTTATTTGACAGAGAGACAGAGAGAGCCAGAGAACACAAGCAGGGAGGGGGAGGAGGAGGATGGCAGAGGGAGAAGGAGAAGCGGGCTTCCCGCTGAGCAGGGAGCCTGACGTGGGACTGGATCCCAGGCCCCTGGGATCATGACCTGAGCCAAAGGCAGGCGCTTACCCGACTGAGCCACCCAGGCGCCCCACTCCAGCCTTAATTTTAACAGCAGAATAAAATGATGTCTTACGTTAAATATAAATGTATGGGTGTTTTTTTTTTTAAGATTTTATTTATCTGAGAGAGAGACAGCATGTTGGGGTGGGGAGGGGCAGAAGGAGAATCCTCAAGCAGATTCCCCAGTGAGCAGGAAACCCAATGCTGAGCTCGATCCCAGGATCCCGAGGTTACGACCTGAGCCGAAGTCAGACTGAGTCACCCAGGTGCCCCATAATTTATGGATGTATTAAGTGCATATAAATTTCATATATCTTAAATCATTTTATAATTGATTTCACTATTTCTGTTGGGGAAGTTACTCTGCTTTGTTTATTAAGATGGTCAGAACTTTCATGCTGAGGGAGAGTTAGTGCAAGGGAGAAGCTGAGGGTCCAGGAGAGAATGAGATGCCCTGGTCCAAGTTCACAGTCCCTCCCCGCCCTCCCCCAGGACCTCAGAGCCCCCTGCTTCAAGCCCAGGGAGCCCTCTAATTTCCCACACATTTGGAGGAAGCAATGCCTAAGGCCAAACGATGAGCAAGCTCTTTCAGCTGAAGCCAGTAGCTTTTTCCGAGCCCAGGGCCTCCTTCCCTCCTTCACGTGAGATCATTTGGGGGAATCTTTTTTGGGGGGGTGTGGAATCTTATCACTGTTCTTATATTCATGTTTCAAAATGTGCAGTGGCAATACATTGGAAATCCTTGGCCTAGAGTAGAGTCATTTCCTCATACGAGGCTGAGGAGTTTGGACTTGATCTTAGAAAATGAGTGAGAAATTGGCTCCCGTGCTGTCCACCCCCCAGTGCAAGCAGGCCTCCTCCTGCTGCCCCGGGCTGAATCTGCCCTTCCCTCTGGTGAATGATCCAGAACCAGTGCAGATGTTTAATTCCATCACTGCCCTTTTGAACTTGATTACTCAGACAATACCAAACAACTGGCCCAGGGTGATCAATGCCGTGCTGATATCCTGTTGGTAAGTTGCGGTCATGACCCGGAGGCCTGGAGACAACTGTGCATTGCACAATTCTGGGTCAGCATGGAAGCTGGGAGAGGATCAGGAAACTGGGGCAAATGTCACGCCTCTGAATTTAAAAACTGGAGAGAAGACAGATTATGGCAGAAGGTATCATGCCCAAGTAGGTTCCTTGCCTGGGTGGCTGAAGACACAGTTTGCAAATCTGTAGAAAGGCCAGGGGTCACTACTGGGAGCTGCCCTGACTTTGCTACAGAAAGATTTGTGAAACTCCTTCATGTTCTTTTTTTTTTTTTTTTGAGAGGGAGAGGGCGGGGAGGGACAGAGGGAGAGGGAGAGAGAGAATCTTAAGCAGTCTCTACACCCAGCCTGAGCCTGATGAGGGACTGAAATCACGGCCTGAGCCGAAATTAAGAGTTGGATGCTCAACCAACTGAGCCACCCGGGTGCCCCTTCATGTTCATTTCAGATGGGTTACGAAGTAGGAGGTGTTGGCAGAGGGGATGGGGAGGAGGGATGTATCTGTTTCATCCAAAGTCTTTCATGTCACCCGGGTGGTGCCAGCTGGAGACCTGGGGGCTGGGACGACCTGGCCCTTCTCTGACCTTGCTTCTTTCCTCTCCTTACAGTTAAGACCAGGTAGATGTCTAGCTACCTGGAAGGTTGATCCAGGAGTAAATCCCAGCCGGGGTTTTGGGAAATGTATGGAGTCGGGCTGGTCTGGACCGGGATAAGACAGCACGGCTACGTCTTGTTTGGGGGCTTGCAACGACCTAAAGTCCCAGATCTAGAGACTAGGGCTCGCCTTGAACCCGGTCTCACATGAGGTCCCTCTTGTCCCTGAGCCCTTGTAGGAACTCCATTCCACCCAAGTGTCGGGTCTGTGTCTTGTCCTTAACCAGCCAGCTGCGTCCCCTGTCCCAGTGAGGCCCGTGCGGTGCAGTCTGGCCTGCCAGGACTGCCACAGACATCCGCGGCTGAGTCCTCTCGGGCCGCTCCCCTGGGTCTGTCAGGCTGGCCTGCCTGGGCAGTCTCTGCTGCCTGTCTGCTCTCTCCACTGGCCCAGCTCTACTTCCTGCCCCGGATGACAGCCGGTTTCTCCCTCGCAAATGGCAGCTCTGGTGTCGTATCTCGTTCCCAGATCCCAGCTCTCCCACAACCTATAAGCCTGGAGCCCCTGTTCTCACAGGGTGGGCTGGTCGGTGGAGCTCTAGTTGCCTGCCATCTGCATTCCCTCTTCTGAGGAAAGTGGCCTCGGGCAGCTCCTTGCTAGTGAGTGCTGGGTGTTACAGTCTGGGACCCTGCTCCTCTCCGGCCACCAAGGGTTGGCCCAGGAACCAAGACTTGATTCTGCAGAGGCCATCTGTTGGCTGGATGTAGGGGAGATGAGCTGCCCGTGAGCTACCCTTGGTGGTAAGATTTTGCCCACAGGCGTGTTGCCTATTGGACAGTGATGAGCTGGCCCAATCAGATCTTCTCTCGGGAATTTAAAAAATGAGGTAACTCATAGAAATCAGGCAGTAAAAAGGAGAAACAAAGGCAGAGGAAGGGGCAGGAGGGATGCTTGCCTCAGAGATGGGGAAGATGCAACTCTGCAGCCATGTTGAGCCTCCCGGTATCCGTCTGGTTCCCCTCCCCACTCCCTCAGACTTGACTGAGGCAGGTTTTTCTCACTTTCCCGTCTCCCCGGGGTTACCTTGAGCCAGGCTTTGTCCCTTACTCAGCCTCTCCAGGGGTGAATGGCCACACCCAAAGGGTGTTGATTTTGGAAAAGATTGAGGTCAGATGGAGGGAGGTTTCAGCAGAATGTCCTGCCCTGTTTAATGATTTAGTAGCCAAGGAGATGAAGCCATAGATGACAGGCTTATCACATGAGGGTGTAACCAGGATTGAGAGGGATAAAGAATGGTGTCAGGGTCAAAGGTCAAAGAGACCTAGGACCTTACGTCAGGCTGGAGAGACGGGCCAAATCCAATGTGATGACACTCAAATTGACAAATGGAAAATGCTCCCCCCAACCAGATTGCAGCACTATAGCTCTTAAAAAATACTTGGCATGTCTCATTGACTACAGGAAAATAGTCCACAGGGTGAGGGAGTTGCCCCAAAGGGAAAAGCCAAAATGTTCAAATCTTCCAATAAGAGAGTGTGGTCTCTAATTCAACCTTCACCGATGGCCTGGGACAAAATGTCATGCTCCAGGAGGCTTCACTGGGCTACTCTAGTAGTGGGTATTCATGGGAGGGGTAAGAGGCTGGGGGTACCCAGGGCGTCATTGTAATCCTCCCTTCCTTCCTCTCCTTATCAAACACTGATCGAACACCTCTGGTCTGGCACCATGGTGGATATGTGGCCTCACGGGTGCACAAGGAGGCCAAAGAAGTTTTGAAGAGCAGCTTGTGTCCAGAGGAATGAGTAGGAGTTTAGTATCGTGAGGCAGATTTAGGAGGGCGGGGGTGCAGTGTGGGGGGTGTGGGAAGGGCATCCCAGTGTGAGAGGATGGTGAGAAGTGTGAACTGGCTGGTGGCGGAAGCAAAGCTGTGATCACACAGTGGGAGACATCACATACACCACACTGAGGACTGTGGCCTCTATCCTGAGGGCGATTATTAAAACTTTTTAAGCAGAGACAACAATTAAAACTTTTTAAGCAGGGAAAACACAACCGCATCTGAGATTACATAGAGCACTCTGGAGGCAGGATGGCCGGTGGATGGGAGAGGAAGAAGATCAAGGGCAGGAACCAGAACGGCAGCCTTCCTTCTCCTTGCTGGCAGAAACCATTCTCCGGGTCAAGGGCTGAAACTATTGGACACCTGCCTTCCCAGGCTCCTTTGTGACTAGATATGGGCCTGTGACCCTAATTAGACAGTGGACCTCAACGGAATCCCCCTGGGGAAGGGGTTTCCAGGAAAAAACTTCCTGATAAAAAGAGAAAATTGAGGTAAGACTCTTATTTGCCTTGTGAGAATGTGCTGCCGGGATCCATGACCGTGGTCTTATACACTTCAGGGGAGAGCCCCAGGAATCAAGGCAGGCTGACCCTGAGCTCTGCCGTCACTGGGTGGCTGACTTAGCTAGTGCTGGGGCCGCTTGCCGCCCATTGTGGAATAGTGGTGGCTAACACTTACCGAGGGCTGACCCCAGAAGGTCACATGTATGGAGTCTTTAATTTCTCATAAGAATCTCGTCAGGAAATTAAAGAACTCATGTGTATTATTACTATACATTAACACCTGTAGGTTATTGTCTGAGACAGAGGAGGAAAAGGATGCACAGAGAATCAGTGACTTGGGCACAGAGAATGCCCAAGTCCACACAACAGATAAATAAGAGCCAGTATTCCACATGTTGCTTGATTAAGTCTCTATTGGTTGGCCATCCTGTGTCTGGCAGCCGGAGGCATCCTGGCATCCTGGCTGGGGGAGGAAGCTACTGCTGTGGTCTGGGAAAGAAAGGCTCAGGCCCTAAGCATGGGAGAGGAGATGGGTTAGAGGCACCCATGCTGTGGGGGGTGAGGGTGTACTCAGCCTCAGTGCCCTGCTGGCTGGGAGTGCTGAGGGGGAAGAAGGGGTACAGGGTGAATCCCTGAGCATGGTGAAGCCGTGGGGGCTATGCACACTGCCCACCCAGGGAGGTGAGGCAGGAAGCCTGTGTATGTGTGTGTGTGTGTGTGTGTGTGTGTGTGTGTGTGTGTGTGTGGTGTGGCCCTATGTCCTGATTCTGTTTGCATTAGGCAAGGTCAGCTTCTGGGTGAGGAGCTGGGTGGGGGCGAGGCTGTGGGCAGGGAGGGGACCACAGAATTGAAGGTTGGGAGGTGGTGTAGGTCCTCGGGTGCTCTGGGTTCTCACCTCCTCCCTAGCTAAGCATCTTCTCCCTCTCTTCTTCTTCTTGCCCCCTCAGTGTGGGCTGCAGGGGCTTGAGGGAGCCAGCCAGCCCATGATGCTGTTGGCAGCTAGAGGCCTCTGGGAATGCAGCCGGGAGCTCCTGGGAATACCCAGGAGCACTCAAAAGGTGGCTTCCTCCAGGCAGCCTTCCTAGGTTGGTGAAGAGCTGGTGGGTTCCCACACAGCTTATAGCTTACCCAGCAGCCTTGCTTGCTAGTACTTGGCCTGGCTGCCTCATGTCATCCCTTTTTTTAATCCTTGCTCTGACCTTGGCATTTCTGGAACAGGTGTGAATCTTGTGTGATTCAGGTGTGAAGATGGCTTCAGCCCCTAAGACTAGGCCCTCCTCTGGGAGGCACACTCTGGGTAGGAGGGAGGCTTGGGGGACAGTGGCTGGGCAACTCCCCAGGGGTTTGGGTGCTGCAGCTTCAGGGCAGAGACCTCATGAAGAGTTATTGCGAGGGGACTGCAGGCAGATGAGGTGTCCTTCCAGGGCTGTGGGGCCCCTGCGTCCTGCCTTCTGAGGCTTGGCTGAGCCTCCTGCCTCTGCGGCTGGCCTGGCTTGGGGGAAGCCAGAAGACCACGCCTCCCCAGAGCCCGTGCTGCTCCAGCCTCAGGCACCTCATGGGGGCAGACCAGGCAAGCTGCCTCCTAGGAGGGGCATGACAGGCCACCCAGCTCTGGGGCCCTAGGCCCCTCCTGCCTCTCAGTCCTCATCATCTTTCAAGGCAGGGGACAAGACCACTGGGGCCACATCCCTTATGGGTGGCGGTACCTGGAGCCAGACTGCTTGGGTTGCCGGGTTCAAATCCTAGCTCTGCATGGGCCAGCAGCACGTTTATGGCGTTTTTTGTTTTGTTTTTTTTTTAACCTCTCTGAACTTCCATTTCCATTTGTAAAATGGGGCTAACAATTGTACCTACTGCGTGACATTGCTGTGAAAACGTAAATGAGATGAGCCTGGTGCATTGGAAGTCTCCGGAAGGGTTGGCTCGGCATTTCATCCCCCGCTGTTCCTGGGGGGGTGGGGGGGGTGGGCAGCCTCGGGCTCCCGCCCACCCAGGGCACCCCGGATCCTGCGGCGGCTGAGAGCGGACAGCCCGGAGCCAGCACAGCCCGAGTGCAGAATGTGCGTGTGTTCAAGGCGAGCTGATCCGTGAAGCAGACCCTGGAATTCACTGCACTCCTCTGCCTAATCCCAAGTGGAAACAAACACAAGCGCTCCGTATAAACAACGGCAGCGTCTTCACTAGCGAACAAACCAACGAGCCGGTCTGAACTGGAACCGAAGCTCTGGGTTTTCTCCCGATTTTCTATCTAAACAGAAACTCCCCGGGCCCCAGACCCGACTTTCAACCAGGCCCGGATGCTGGTGGCTGCCCGCACGTCCCTCTCCAGCAGCCCAGCCACGTGCCGGGGGCTCTCCGGCTGTGGGAAACTCTTCCAGCTTCCAGTTGCTTCTCTCACAGTGCCAACGGCCACAAGGGGAGCCGATGTGGACCGTGCCCCTTGGGGGAACTGAGGTTAGGAGCCATGTTCCCCCCTCCCCAGCCCCTGGACACGTGCGCAGCTTGACAGTGAGGCTGAGGGCTCCCACACCCCGCCCTCCCTTGGCCGCACCGCGGCGGGGCGGAGGTCATCGTGGAAGAGCAGTGCTACCCCGTTCTCCGGACTGGACTTGGGCTCCCCCTTCCCCTCCCCCCACGGGGGCGCCTGGACCCACCGCCAGCCCCTACCCCCCAACTCTAAGGCCTCAAGGCCGGCCTCACACCTCCACAACCTGTGCGCACCGCATGTCCCGCTCCCCTCAGCCGGGATTCACTGGACCCACAAACGTTTATCAGCTGCTTCTATCAGACCCCCCGAAGCACCCGGGAAAGCTGAGCTTCCCTTCTCCCTGCCTCCCCACCAGGCCATTGCCACACCCTGACAACCCCCTCCCCACACAGCTCAGTGGGCCTCTCCCCACATTGTCCCCATTTCTAAGAGGTGGAAATCAGACTCCTGACAGGCATTCAAAGCTCTTCACCATCTTCTTAATTTTAACTTCGAATTCCTGCTTTCCCCTGTGGTGCTGCCTCCCAAGCTCAGCACATACCCTCCTCTGACCATCGGGTTCCCCTAGCACCCTCAGGGGGCAGTGGGCCTGGGCCTTCACTGCCCTGGAATCGGGCCGTTGGTACCCAGGCCTCAGCTCACATTTCTCCAAGTGTTTCTCCCACCACCGGCATTGGACTCTCCTGGGAGACTGGGCAGGGAGGCAGGGTGATAGCTCCTCAGGCCCCTTTAGACTCAGACCCTTTGGGAATGGGGAGTTGGCTCTTCAGCCAGCTGCCCTGGTGGTGGTTTTGGCTTTTGCTGACTTGAGGAGCCCTGTGGGACTTTGGGGGTGACTGAAAGGTGCTGGGGTACCATCTCTCTTGCCTTCACCCCTCCCACGAAGCCCAGTGCAAATGGAGCTCTAGGAAAACCGTGTTCCACGTGAGGCCCGACCCACCACCCGGTGGCCTGCCTGCAGCTGGGCACACTCACTTCATCAGCAACTGCACCGGCACCACATGCAAGAGGGAACCTCAAAACACCGGTTTCCTTCATTAAAGGGAGGCAGGAAGACAGACAGGAGGTCTTTGGGGCAACGTTCCATGCTGGGGTCCCCAGACTTAGGATGTCCTCAACCTAATGGGTAAAGGACACTGTCCACATGCTGGGAGTGCAAACCGGAGAACACATCGATGAATCAATGTTTTCTGAGAAGGTGACAAATGTGTGGCCTTGTGAGGGTGGGGGAGGAACCGTCTGCACAGTGATTCCCAGGGTATCACCAGCACGGCCCACACATCCTGCAAGCCGACCATTGTTTCGTGTGCACAGCTGAAATTGCACATCCACATCACATACTGCACGGAGGTGCTGAGGGGAGGCTAGGCCAATAGCCCTGAGCCCAGGCAGGTGGAAGGTAGCCTGACATCCCTCTCCGTTGGGGCTGACACGAGAGCAACACTGGCCTTCTGTCCTCCACCGGCTTCTGACATCCAGTAGCCGAAGCTCAGTGGGGCCACCCCTGCCCCCCGCAGCCCCTCTTCCCTGAGGCCTGGCTTGCCGTAATCCTGTTGTCAGCAACTGTCAGGGCCAGAACGCCGTGGTTACCAGCAGCACTCAGAGCAGCCGAAAAAGAACAATGCATGACTCAGAGTTCCACGCTTCTGTTGTGGGTTCTAATTTTAGGCCATTGTTCCATTCCTCTCTTTGCCTTTCCCAGAATTCTAACGGGTGGGGGCAGTCCAGCCTGCCTAGATGGAGACCAAGAAGGAGTGGAGTACAGGGCGAGAGGTGGGCCTGAGGCGCTTGCTCGGGGGTCCAGGCTGGGAGTGGTGGCTTGGTCAGGCCTGGAGCTCTGAAGAAAGATGACCCTTATGACAGGGGTCTCTGTGGCCATCCAGAATGGCCTGAGGGTCTGGAAACCCCTCTGGTCACTCAGCTAGGCCATTCGAGCTACGGGTTGGGGGAGGCAGTTTGGAAACCCCAGAGCTCTGAGTCACTTGGGTTCGCAGGTGAGTAAGAAGCCCCACAAACCTCAGAGAGAAAGCTCACGGGCTGGTGTGTGAGCACTCGTGTACCTGTGGTTTGTGAGCTCGGTGACCGCAGTGTGGGGTGGAGAACTGCTCCGTGGCCCCTGGCTTACCCTCACCCCATCCTAGAGGGACTCACAGTTGCCCTACGCCACAAGGGGTCCCAGCACGAGGGCAGATGCTGGAGGGGGGGCATGATTGCCAGAAATCCCTCCAGGCACTACTTCCTTCCCGGGCTCCCAGGCGTTAGCGTTGGTTATGAAGGGAGGGCAGAGAGCCGTGTTTGGAGTCCGGCTGCCTATGTCTCGTCGCTTCCATTCTTCACAGCCTGCATTACCCTGGAGCAGAACATGGTGTGTGACTCATAGCTCCTTGCAGTCTGATACACACGTGTGCACGTGTGTGTGTTGTGTGTGCAAACACACGTGCACGCTAGAGCACTGAATTTCCTCCCCGAATTGTGAATAACCAGGGTGCTTTCTGGAAACCAGCTTTGGGCTGGGATGTGAACGGCCTCACCTCAACTCACCTTTCCTCCCCTCACTTCCTCTGAGGTGGTTGCTCAGGTACCATCTGGGGGAAAGAACCCCTGGGAATCCAAGGGCCCAGGCAGTCAGCCCCACCCTTGGACTAGTTCCGTGGCCCTTGGCAGTTTCTTGTTCCCTCTGGGCCTTGGTTTTCTGGGAAGCGGAAACTATCCTTGTGAGGGCAGGGAGCTGCGGGTCCCCACTGCAAGTGGCTCCTGGCCCTGGGAAGGTTTCTGTGGCCGACAGAGGTGGCACCTTCCCCCCTTGCTGACTCAGGCGGAGGGGCACAGCAGGCTGGGTGCCCAGAACCCCACGAGGGCTCGGGGGGCTAGTGCCCCCTTCCACCTCCTTCCTGCACTCCTTCCTAGGGAGCTGTCTTCCCCTGAGCCTCCTGCCCTCTCATCCCGTTGTTCAGGGGTGCTCTCTTGGCTCCCATGCCCTCCAAATTCCTCCACCAACTGCGCATCCTCATCCCTTTTCGCCAACCTTGGGGCTCATTTTTCTCCCAATTCAGTGCCTCTTTTTCCCTTACCCCATTTTTCCCCCTGAAGATCAGAGACCTTTACTCTGTCTCTTCCCATGCAAATTCCCTGGGCTCCCCTAATGTCAACACAAGCCATATCTCGATTTGCTCCATCCCGCGCAGTCTCTTTGCACGTATCCTGGCCCTGAGTGGACTGCCTCAGCTCCCCATTGCTGTGTAACCACCTACCCCTAGACTCAGGGGCCTTAAGACAGCCGCTGTTTTCTTACGTCTCACGATGTTGTGCGTCAGGAATTTGGACGGGGCTCAGCAGAGCAATCCTTCTGCTCATGATCATGTGGATTTAAATCACTCAACAGTCCTCAGCTGGTGAAAGGGCTGGTCTGGAGGTGTAGGATGCTCACTCATCCCTTCAGTACTCCCAGCTGCGAGCGGTCCAAGAGGCCGGGAGAGAAGCCGCTGGGCTGAGGTCAGCCGGGGCTATGAACCAGAGCGCGAACTGGAGACCTCTCTTAGCAGTGCCTCGAGGGCAGGCATTCTGGGTGATAACAGCTGGCCCACATTCGGGAGGTGGGAACTAGCTCCCACTCTCGGTGGTGGGGGTGGGGGACTAACAAAGACTTTCAAGCCTCCTTTTATCTACCACAGCATCTCACAAAGTCCTGAGGCCTCTCTCACAGTTATTTTGCAGCAATGTGGGCTGATTTGTTGGGGATACCACTGAATGTCAGTATCTACAGGCTTTTTCTCCAGGGCTAGTCGGTTTAATCAGAGAGGGATCCACAGTCTCTTGCCCAGGGGTAGGAGTGTTCCACAAATCCTGTTGCAGGTACGTGGGAGCCGACCTGGGGAATGGACTGCATGCCCCCATCACCTAGTTCCCTATTTACAGCCATCTGTGGCTGCTCCCAGTGCTTCTGCATTCAGAGCTTCTCTTGTTTAAGTCTCCGTAGAGAGAGAAAACTCTAGTCTTGTGCCAGGATGAGAGAGTGCACTGGGGGTCTAATTACCCCTCAAAAGGCTGTCAACTAAACCTCTTATTTTCAGCCTCACCTGCACCCTCTCAGGGGTAACTGGTACTTCTGTCAGATTTTCAGGGGGCACTGAGGCCCATTTAACTATCTTTTGTTCCCCAACAATTTCTTTGGGTTTCAGCTTTCCCCTGTGTATTGTCAGTTACCGTTTGGTCATCCACTTTCTGCCTTCCAGTACTTCGTGACTGTTTATTCCTCTTTTATTCCATCTGTGCTTGTGGGTTTGTACATTAAAAATATATTTCACTTTCATTTTAGTGGGACTTCTGAGAGAGTGGTTCGGTCTTCCGTGTTTAATTGGAAGTCCCTCACTTCATATTGAGGCAACTCAAAGTCACAAAGGATGAGAGCTGTGTAAGGACACAGAAGCAGTGAAGGGACTTGAACCCTGATCTGGTTCTAAATCCTGTGCTGTTTCTACTCTGCCACACTTGCTTGACCCACCCTTTTGTCATTCTTCCAATGATCGTTTATCATCAGACAATTTTGTGCAGTAGGATTTACTGAAGGTTCCAGGGAGATAATGGAGGGAGGGCTACATCACAGGGCATAACTCAACACTGAGTATTAGATGTTGTAATACTCAGTTATTCCCACCACTGGGAATTTATCACTACTTCTTTTTCTTTGGACCCCATGCTACTCCCCACTCTAGTCTTCTTTCCACTTTCTAGTCTCTCCACATTTTGGGTGACCTCATTCTCCTTTTCTCAAGCTGCCCATGGAAACTCAAAATTTCTCTCACAATTTTCTACGGAATGATTGAGCTATTTCTTCCATATTCTTTTCATATCATGGAAATGGCAGGAAGATGGGGGTGGGAAGGGATTGATTTTGACTCAAAGAATCCCGTTGTATGAGGGCAAAATGGTATATTTCTGGAAAGAAAGACTCCACGGCTGTATGACTGAAAACAACTTATTTCTCTCATTTAAGGGGAGCACATAGAAGTCTATGCTCCATCCAGTCATTCAGGGCAGTAGGCTGATGGCAGCTCTGCCAACCTGAGCATTGGCTGCCCAGTGTGTTCTAGTCCTTGCTGTCTTAATCAGCTGGAAGAATGTGGAGAAGTGAGTGAGCAGGGATTATGGGTCAGGCCTGGCAGTGGTACATATCCTAGTTGCTCACATTCTCTTGTGAGACTGGTCGGGTGGCCTTGCCTTGGGAGGCAAAGGACACCAGGAAGTATGCCATCAGCCTCCGTAGCTGCTTCACAGATAGAATTATCACTGTAGACAAAAGGGAGATGCTATTTTGGTGGTAGCTCATCGTTTCTGCTACAACAGCCAAGGTATTATTAGATCTTCGTAAAACAATGGAAATTATGGAAACAATGGAAATTATCTTCCTAAATGGAATGCTGCCCTCTGACAGGCAATGTATCTCAAACCGTAGTTGAATTTTTGAAATAGCATTTGTTTTCTTTGTGGGATTTCTATCCATTTACCCACCTATCCACCCATCCACCTTTATATATCTGGCATTAGCTCTTAAAACAAAGGAAAGAAGCCATCAATCATTTAGGAACTGACGGGTAAAATTGGATGCTGTGTTTCTCAACATTTCTGCCCCTACACAGTTTTCTTGCCCTAGCCTGTGTGCCTCCAATTAAGAAGATTTTGTTAAGTTTACTTGGAGTTTGATAATGAATTTAAGAATACAGACCCTTCTTTTTCCCACTGCATGTGCCCTTCACCCCAGCGCACCTCTCCCCACCTGTGTTTTGTTGAGCTCCTATAGGATGTATGCCTCTCAGGGTTTGAAAACCAATGGGATTGAGGGAGGTGTAGCAAGTTTACATCTTGCATGAGAAGTAAGTATACAGGTTACCCAGAAAACCTACAGAAAGCCCAAGCTTAGAACAGACAGGAGCAGAATTGAAGGCTAGTTATGAAACAATTGGGATAAATGTGGAGTAGGGTGTCAGAAGATGGAGAAGGGACAGGAATTTCAACCCCATGAATGTTTTTGGAAGTTGTGGCAGGAACCAGTGTGGAGAGAGTTTGGCCAAGGGCTGAGGTTACAGCCTGCATCTGGTGGGGACATCCTTTTTTTTTTTTTAAGATTTTATTTATTCATTTATTTGAGAGAGGGAGAGAGAATCTGAGGCAGACTCCACACTGAGCCAGATGAGGGGCTTGATCCCACTACTGAAAGATCATGACCTGAGCTGAAACCAAAAGTCAGACATTTGACCAACTGAGCCACGTGGGTGCCCTGGGGGGACATCTTCGATGCCACTGTTTCAGGTAGACAAGGGAGGCACGACCTGGCTAAGCTTGGGAGGCCACAAAAACTATAGGAACAGAAATCTCTCTGTGTGGATCACTCGGTCCTCTCCTACTCCATCCTCCTGGGCAACTGAAAGCCACTCCAACCCAAATCTAGCAGAATAAAAGCACAAAAAAGTTCTATTTTATCTAGGACAAAACAATTTAAATAGGAGCCAACATATAAACTATTGTTGACAGACTATTTTATAGATCCTAATCCTGGAGAAATATATATACATTCTGATTAGGTAAGCAAAATCACCAGACACACAGATAAATTAAGCAGCTTTAAACAAGGGATCACTCAGAGAAACAGGAAGATATATAAGAAAACATAAAACAAATTAATTCCATTAAACTCAAGTTAAAAAAGAAATACTCAGGGTGCCCGAGTGGCTCAGTTGGTTAAGTGTTCAACTCTTGATTTCAGTTCAGGTCAAGATCTCAGAATACAGGGTTGTGATCTCAGGGTCGTGAGACTGAGCCCCACTTCGGGCTCCATGCTCAGCGGGGCGTCTGCTTGAGATTCTCTCCCTCTCCCTCCAACCTTCCCCCTGCTTGCTCTCTCTCTCTCTCAAATAAATAAATAAATCTTTTTTTTTTTTTAAGAAAGAAATACTCTACATTCATATTACCAATGAGATGAAGGATGAATCTGAAATCAGGATCCAGCAGTAATTGAATCTATCTTTGGGGTTTTTAGTCATTAATCAATACATTTTCCATTCTGGCAAGATCCAAGTGCTTAAGACTCTGTCTCCTGTCATCCCTTAGCTCTGCAGTTACTTTGGGTTGGCTTCTTTCTTAAGTGGGATGTCTACATGGTAGTTCAATCGGCCATTAGCAGCCCTGGGACTTTGCTTTTATAATAGTTGCAGCAAAAGTCAGTCTCATTGACCTGGCATTAGTCAATGCCCATTGCTGCATTGAGCATATGGCCAGGGGATTGCCTTGCTTTCATTGTCATATGTCTGTTCACCCCTGCACTCTGGGGTTGGAGTCAATTCCACCCAGCCTACATGAATGGAGAATGAGAGTAAGTTGTTTCCAAAGAGGAAGAGTTGGGTACTGGGCCAGCAAAAACAAGTGTTCACTTACCCAACCTAACTATTATTCATGTGGAAGGCAACACAGAGGCATTTTCAGATATACCAGCATTCAGAAAGTAAACCACCCATTACTCCTTCTGAAAAATTGCTTGAAGAAATATAACTGAGCAATGAATCAAAATAAGAACTCCAGTATGGAAGCTGTGCTGCTATAAAAGAAATGGTGGCAAGCAATAAAACTGTAAAACTTATGTTAATGTAGAAGTTATTGCTGGTAACGTAGTTAGAAATTTAATAAAATGAGAACAAAATTCTTTAGAGAGCTAACCAAAGTGCAAAGAAGTTTGTAGTAATAACCTATACCAAAAAACCTCTAGTTATTCCAATGAAAATCCTCAGATTAGGTGAAGGCAGGAAGGGTAATGCACGTGAAGTGGGAAAGAGTGAGAAAAGCAAACTGGAACCCACCAGGACACACAAGAACCGTGTTTGTCTATCACTGTCCAAATAGCTGGCACCAACGGAACGTGCAACAGGACCGTTTTGAGAAGCAGGAGGTGACCCAGGGGAGCTGAGGGCCACAGTCCACAGCAAGATCATCTGGCTCATACACAGTACTGGGGAGCAGCAGTAGTCCTTGGCCCAACACTGACCTTTGGTGTAAAAAAATGACTGCCCCTCCACTTGTGTCTTCCAAATCCCACGTACATTTCTCTGGGGGCTGCTCAACTCACAACCGCACAATGGAGGGAATTCTGTGAGATGGAGGGCTTCCAGCTCAGCCAAGTGGTCTCAGTGGAAACCCAACACAAGAAATAAGAGAGACAGAAAGCAAATGCATTTCACAGTTAACTGAATAATTTAGAGAAGAGTAATAATGCAAACCTAATGAAAGTAAAAGGAAAAAATTCATATGGACAAAAGCAAAACTTAATAAATTAGGAAATAAAGATTCAATATACTTATTAAATAAAACCAAGTGTTCATTTGTGTAAAGTAATAAAATGAGACAATCTTTAATAGTGACAATCAAAGAAAGAAAGAACACACAAAATGTTATGAGTGAGAAACAGCCCAAAACCCTAGAAAAAGTGATTTCTAAAAAAACGATAGCAATAAACAATTGGAGATTCAAATTAAATGAGCACTGCGTATTATATAAGACTGATGAATCACTGAACTCTACCTCCGAAACTAATAATACATTATTTGCTAGTTAATTGAATTTAAATAAAAAAATCAAAATACCAAGTTGTAAGAGCATCAAAGCCTTAAACTAATCAAGGATAAATATAATAAATT
This sequence comes from Callorhinus ursinus, assembly GCF_003265705.2. NCBI lineage: Eukaryota > Metazoa > Chordata > Mammalia > Carnivora > Otariidae > Callorhinus > Callorhinus ursinus. The sequence continues at coordinate 51,462,018 of NW_027397072.1, forward strand.
ATGTGCAAGACATACACACTGAAAATTATAAATGCTTGTTGAGGAATTGAATAGAGCTGAAAATAAAAGAGATATATACCATGTAATATGGCTGGAGGACTTAATATTAAAATTTCAGTTGTTCCCCAAATTATCTATGAATGTAACACAATCCAAATTAAAACCCCAGCAGGTTTTGTGTGGGGGGAGTGGGGGGAGAAGGGATAGAAATTGCTAAACTGATTCTAAAATGTATATGGAAATGCAAAAGAAGATGTGGTATACACACACACACACACACACACACACTCACACACACACACTCACACACACACAATGGAATATTACTCAGCCATCAAAAAATTGAAATCTTACCATTTACAACGACATAGGGGGAACTAGAGGGTATTATGCTAAATGAAATAAGTCAATCAGAGAAAGACAATTATACGATTTCACTCATGTGGAATTTAGGAATAAAACAGAGGATCATAGGGGAAGGGAGGGAAAAATAGAATAAGACGAAATCAGAGAGGGAGACAAAACATAAGAGACTCTTAACTGCAGGAAACAAACTGAGGGTTGCTGGAGGGGAGGTGGGCAGGAGGATGGGGAAACTGGGTGATGGACATTAAGGAGGGCACTGGATGTAATGAGCACTGGGTGTTATATGCAACTGATGAATCACTAAACTCTACCTCTGAAACTAATAATACACTATAGTTAATTAATTGAATATAAATAAAATACAATTTTAAAAAATTAAAAAAAAAGAAAAAAGAAGTGCAAAAGATCTGGAAGAACCAAAACAATTTTGTTAAAAAGGACAAAGTTGGAGGACTTAATTAAACTTTGATTTCATGACTGTAAAGCTATAGTAATAAAGACAGTATGGTATAGATGTGAGGATAGAAATACAGATCAATGGGACATATATGGTCAATTTGTTTTCTACAAAGGTGCTAAAATACTAAAAGGAGACTTTTAAAAAATAAAACATGGAAGTAGAACAATTAGATATCCATATGTAGAGAAGTGAGCCTTAATCCTTGCCTCCATACACCATAAAAAAATTAACACGAAATAGATCATAGACCTAAACATAAAAGCTTAAACTATAAAGCTTCTAAAAGAAAACACAGAAGTAACATCCTTGTGATGTTCAGTTAGGCTAATTTCCTAGGACACAAAAAACCCACAAATTATAAAAGATAAAAGAAAAAATTATTAAATTGGACTTCATCAAAATAAAAAACCTTACTACTTGAGAGACACTTCAGGGATTAAAAATACGTGGCTACAGATTGGGAGAAAATATTTGTAACTATAGTTGTCATATAAAGAATTCTTATACGTTAATAATGAGAAGGCAAACCATTGGGTAAAAGGTGGGTAAAAGATTTGAATAAATATGTCACCAAAGAAGATATATGAGTAGCAAAGAGGCACATGAACAGATGCTTAACATCATGAGTCAACAGGGGCATATAAATTAAAACCACAATGAGATATCACGAGGCACATGTTAAAATTTAAAAAGACTCACCATATCAAGCGTCGGCAAGGATGTGGAACAAGGGAACTACTCTCATAGGTTGCTGATGGGAATGCAACATGGCACCGCCACTTCGGGAAACAGTCAACTTCTTATCAATTTAAACATATATACCAGCAATCTTATTCCTATTTATCCAAGAGAAATGAACGATGTGTCTGCACAGAGTTTTGCATAACCGCTTTATTTGCAATAGCCCCTGAATTAGCTCCCTGAAGCTGCTCTAACAAATTACTACAAACCTGGTGGCTTAGAACAGCACAACGTGACTCTCAGACGCTCAGGGTTCTGCAGTCCAGACATCTAAACGGTTTCGCTGGGATGAAATCAAAGCGTGGACATGGCCCGGCTTCTTCTGGAGGCTCTAGGGGAGAACCTTCTGTTATCTTCCTTTGCTTGTGGCCGCATCACAGCAGCACCTTCAAATTTCTCCCCGCTCAGTCTTCACATCTCCTTCTCTGCTGTGTGTGCCAACCCTTCCTCTGCCTCCTTCTTATGAGAGCACATGTGATGGCGTTTAAGGCCCACCCTGATATTCCAGGGTAATGACCACACTTTAAGATTCTTCATTGAATCACAGCTGCAAAGATGCTCCTTCCATATAAAACAAAATGTACAGATTCTAGGGATTAGTATGTGAATATCTCTTGGGGGGTCATTTTTTTTCAGCCTACCATAGCCTCCAACTGGAACATCCTCCTAATTTGCATCAACTGATGAATGGATACACGAATTTCAGTATATCCATACAGTAGAATACTAATCAGTAATAAAAAGGGACAAGTTCCTGATACATGCATGCATGAGTCTCAGAAACACCATGCAGAAGAAGTCAGAGAGAAAACACAAATTCTTTCTGACTCTATTCCCACAAAATTCTAGGAAATGTACAGTTGTCGTAGAGAAAGCCTACCAGCGCTTGCCTGGGGCAGAGGTGGGGACAGGTGGGTATTGACTACAAGGGGGTGTGAGGGAACTCTGGCACCACGGAAATACTCTATATTTTTGGTAGAGGTTACAAGAATGCATTAATTTGTTAAAACCCATTGAGCTGAACACTGAAAATGGGTGTTTTTTTTTAAATGTAAATTCCACTTCAGCAAAGCTTATGTTAAAAAGGAAAAGAAATGTGAAAATCTAGAGGCACTGGTTGAGTTTTAGGGACAGTACAACTAAAACAGAGTCAAGAAGAAACAGAAAGTCTGACGAGAGCAAGAAACATGGACTAAATCGAGAAACTGCTCAGGAACCTTGGCCCCTTTCCCCATCCCTTACGAATGGTACCGTAGGGCCTGAAGGTAGAGCAACTTGCCGGTGATTTAGTTCAAACCTGGGAGAATTCCTGGGCAACTTCCATGGCTTCAGTGACTAGATAAAGAAGGAAAAGTTTTCAATTTATTTAATGAAATTCCATTTCACCCTAATACCAAAGCTTTATGAAACAGCACCAAACAGAAAGCTACTGAATAATAGGCTCACGAATAAAATATCAAGAAAGCATTAGCAAATCAAGTGCATTCGTATGTGGAAAAGGACCCTCTGCTAGAACTCCAGGAAGGATGCAGATGCTCCAGGAAAGGCGATGTAATCATAGTATATACTTCAGGGCTCAGACCTGGGGATGTTCACCAGTAGCACACGGAGGCCCGGGGAAGGATTTGTGTGTGGTTAGAAGTATGCTTTTCCACAGCAGAAAGTCGCTAGATCTTTAATCTACTAACAGTTCAGACTTGGTTAATTAAGAAAGCAGAATGTAAACAAATAATTTAGTTGTATGCAGTTAAAGACCAGAAAAACCACCAAAGGCACCGCAAGTGTCTCAGGGGAGGGGAGGAGGGAGCCGGGCACTGCTGGTGTTCATCATGAGATTTTTTTTTTTTTTTTTTTTTTTTTTACTTTTAAAATGATGTTCAGGGTATTCCTCTGGTGGAAGAGATGTTTTTCAGGTATACAAGTCTATAAAGATGTATTGTAAGGATGCTCATCTCAGCATCGATCAAGATTGTGAAAAAAATCACTGTCTATTTGGGGAGATCATTTGAGCATAGGTCTTACGTGCAATCAGTATGCCCTGGGGGGATAACAGCCACAGAAGACAACAGCAGAAATGTCTGTGATTAGTGGCCAGATGGATTGTTAGGGTCACAATCCTGCAGGACTTCAGAGGAGAGAGGGCCTTCTGGTTGGGACTGGTCTGGGGAAGGAGACAGAAAGCCGTACTGGGTAAGCTGGGACATAAGGGCCTTGGGGGCAGGGGCTTAGCAAGGGCCCCCAGCGGCGGGGCGGGAGGCCAGGGTCAGCGAGGAGCGGGCACATTTGCCTGGCAGGCGGGGATGGGTTGGGGGGAGGAGGAGAGATCCTGATGGGGTCATTCCAGAGATGCAGCCAAATGTCACTCCCACCAAGCCCTGCAGCAGTATGCTTTGTGGGGTTTCTCCAGAAACATCTATGCTCTTTTCCTGTACCTTTGAGATAGAAACACACAGTTTGGAGACGGCCAGTAGCTAAGACTAGGCGCAGGGAAGCTGGAGGGGCTGGGATTAGAGTAAGTCTGAGGCCAGGTTTAGGGTTCAGTGTGCGATCAGGGTTAGGGTTTGTCTGCAAATGCTAGTTTCTGATTGGATCCCATTTTCTTCCGTGTCAGTAAATGTTGCTTAAGTGCACAGATGAACTGCAAAGTGGAGCTGGCTCTTCTTCTCAAAGCCTTTCAGCCTCTGCCTTTCTCGGTCCCTTCCCTCGGCTTCCTGTCTCCCCCTTACCACGCCCACATGGAGGCATCTCTCACAGACCTCCCTGGGCCCAGCTGTCCCTGAGTCCCAATCCACCACCATGTCCTGTTCTCACTAGCTGGGGTCCGAGCCCCAGGCCATGGGCGTCTGGCCTGAGTTGTGAGGAAGGGGCTGCGTGGTGGGAAGTGGGGGGAGGGGCTCTCCATCCCCTTGCCCACCTCTCTCCAACCAGCAGCTGGTGCCAGGCTGGCTGCCTTCCTCACTCCGTGCCCAGGAATAATGGCCCACACAATGTCTGGGTGCTTTGGAGGCAGGTTACTGAAACTTTAATCCTGGCTTTCCTTTTATTCCTGACCCCCGCAGCTGCCACGGTCTCGGCCACTCCCTTGCTCTGTCCCCAGCAGACACCTGAGTCAGGCCTCAGAGAAGCACTCCCCATCTGGCCCACAGCCTGCTGGGTGTGGGAGCTGTCCCTTGGCTCGGTCGGACGAGGTGGAGGTGTGATGTTGGGGGCCACGGTGTCTCCTTGTCCCCCCGCCACCCTCCTGGGTGCACGCCTCCCCGGCCGCTGGCCCTCGGCTGCCTTCCAGTTTGGCTACCTTCCTCCTGGCCTTCGTGCTCCAACATGCAGGAGTTTCAGGAGAGGCTCTGGGGATGCTGAGCCCGGCCTGGCACCGAGGCAGCCAGGTAGGGAGGGGCTGAGCTCCCACTGCCCTTCTGCCTCTCTCTCCCTCTCTGTGTTCTTTGTTCGCTCTCTCTGGGTCCTCACCCCACCCAGCCCTTGCCTCTTCCTGTCCCTGCTTGAGCCCCTGCTCCTCTTGCCCTGACCCTTGTCTCTGTGTGTCCCTTTCCCTATCGCTGTCCTGCTCCCATGCCCTATCTCCACTTCCCTGCCTGGTCTCCGTCTGTCTTGTTGCTTCTCCCTTTTTCCATCTGCATCTCCTGCTTGCCTTCTTCTCTCTCCATCAATCACAGATTGGAAAGGCAGGTCTCATCCCCCAACTACTTGGCAATGGAGCCATACAACAAACACCTGCTGGTGGCGATAATTATTTGAGGGGGGGACCCTTCCCTCAACCTCCCCCCCACCCAATGATCCCTGTTTAGGAAACCTCATGGGCGAGTCCCTTCTTGGAGTGGATGCAATTCAAAACCACAGGTTGTGCTCGGAGCTCCTAGCAGGCGGGTGCCAGCACTGCGCTGGGGGTTGGAATGTGTGAGCAAGACCAGTCTCCCTCGTCCAAGAGTTTATGGTGGGGGAGGGGCGAGGGAATGTGTGTGGTGAGGACACAAATGCTGAAAAGACGAGCCACAGGGTCAGGTGAGAGCAACCATTCAAGGCCATCGTGGGAGCTTGCACGGGGTGTGCAGCCTCATCTCCCCTCCTGTTCTGAGGACTCGGGGGTTATGGTGGGCTGAGAGAGCTTGCAAACCCACGTGGAGTCTGAAGCGGGAGAAGCAGCTGCTGAGAGCTGGGCGGGGTTTGTCAGGGAGAGGAGTGTGGGCAGGGTGGGAAGGGGCAGTCCGGCCGGGCCGGGGCTGCGGGAGCAGTGGTGCAGATGGTGGGAGCGTGCTCGGAGCCAGGGTCTTGAGAGGGTAGCTTGCTGGGATCTTGATGATGGTGTTTGTGGACAAATGGGAGAAGGTTGAGAGGTTGAGCCCAGAGAGTGGCCTTGGACTTGACCTGTTGGGCAGTAGGAGTGAAGGGAGCTTCTTGAGCACGGGGATGATGGGCCTCAAACTATGTGTCAGGAAGCAACTCCAGTCTGCAGCACATACTTCTTCCTCCCGTGACACCAAGCACCGTAGGGCGTGGACCAGGGACATGGTCCCAGTCCATGAAGGCAACTGTGTCCCCACTGAGGACCACACTAGCCCATAGCCTCTGTCTGCAGTGGGAGGCCTATAGGGATGCAGACGATTGGGCATATGCCCTGGCAGGTCAGGGAAAGGACTTGTGATGACTACATCACCCTGTGCTTAAACGCTTTTGTGGCTTCCCCTGTACCTGGGATAAGCTTAAAGCTGCACTGAGGTGTGCCAGCCCTGCGTGGCCCGTAGCCTGCGTCCTCCTGTGTCTCCCTACAGCGGGTGTCAACCATCTCCCCACACTTCCTCTCAGCCTACTTACTCTTCCCCACTCGGGGGCTTCCTCAGGGAGGCTGGGCAGCCCACTGCACAGATGAGGGCTGGTCTGCCCTGGGTCACATTCACTGAGCCCTGGCTCCTCAGGAGGCACCATCGGGTGGGGCGCTTTGCTGCTAATTGTCTCCTGTAAAGCATTTGGAAGCATAAAGGATGACACCAGTGAGGAATGTAGCTGCTAATCCCAGTGTCTCTTGAGTCAGAGGAGGCACTGGGGAGGGAACAGCCCCGAGAAGCTCCTGGACAGTCCCCTTCACCTCTCTGGGAGATCTGCCCCTTCAGGGTCTGCACCCACAGGGAGGGCCCCGAGAGACTCCTTTTCCAGGAAGCAACCCCTGAGCTGTGCCCGGTCCTGGTTGTTTCTGTCCCTCAGGACAAGAGAGAGGGGGAAGAGCCGGTGGAGGGTCAGGAGATCAGGCCTCTGGTTTCCAGAATGACTGCGAGTTCTGAAAAAGTCGCTTCTTGTATCTGAACAAGCATTAAGTAACTGAAGGCCCACCTCAAAGCAGCTTGAACAAGAGGGTTGGTTTGTCTTCCCACACAGCAGGGAGTTCTGACATAGGGGTGATCCAGGGCTGACTGACCTGGCAGGCCAAGGACCCCCTCAACCTTCGAGGGCCTGGCGAACTCTCATCCTCCCTTGTCTGACACAGCAGTTGGCAGTATCTCCCTCACGGGGGTAAAGGTTAAAATGGCATCTGGTGAGAAGGCAGGGAGGATCCCTCTTCTTTCATTAGTCAGAAAGTTTTTTCTTATGGCCTCCAAGTCCCTTGACCAAGATCAGGTGGCACCCTCGGGCCAGGAGGGTGAGACCCTGTCATCAGCTTGCACGGCTGGCTCTCAGAGGAAAACTGTGGGCATGCTGTGATTGTCCTGGGTCTATGGATTTCACTTCAGAATAGAAAAGAGAGTAGATTAAAAGGTTTGCTATCAAAAGAGGATATTGGGTTTGAAAGGGATGAGAGCTGCTGACTTAGGCTAATATCCCTGGGATGGAGAGTGGCATCCTCCTTGAGCAGCTTGGATGATGAACTTTAGGAAAGAATTGGGGGTTCCCAGCAACAAGAGAAGGAGGCAGAGTGGAGAGTCAGCGGGGAAGCCACCGATGCGTCCATCCACTCCATGTGCTCATCTGTGCAATAAGTTGGTTATCTCAGCTCTGGTCACTTCGTCCCCTGAGATGAACTCAGGGAGCTGTGAAAGTTCCCCAAAAGGGTGAAGGACACTGCTGTGCCCTGGGGCCCCGCATACCTTCACTATCTTAATTCCTGTTCCTGCCCTCACAAGCCCTTGTCCTCACCCTATTTTCATTTTTTAAAAAATGATTTGATTTATTTATTTTACAGAGAGAGACACAGCAAGAGAGGGAACACAAGCAGGGGGAGTGGGAGAGGGAGAAGCAGGCTTCCCGCCGAGCAGGGAGCCCGATGCGGGGCTCGATCCCAGGACCCTGGGATCATGACCTGAGCTGAAGGCAGACGCTTAACAACTGAGCCATCCAGGCGCCCCGAGTCCTCACCCTATTTTAGCCCCAGTTGCGTTAAGGCCATGAACACCAACTAGAGATGCAGTTCTCATCCGCAACTCCACCAGAGTGTGGTGTTTCTTAACATGGTGTTGGGCTGCCCCTTCCGGGTAAGCTGCCTGCTGACGGGCTTGTGTTCAATAGAATGAAACAGATGGAGATGGTGACCTTCCGGGTATCTGGAAAGGCGGAGATGGTACAAATGCTCCCCGGGGTCCACCCTGCTCCAAGGACCTGCCTCCTTCTTCTGGAATTCCACTCCTGGCACTTCAGACGCTGGCTTTAAGCTTCTTCCAGGAGGAAGTGGGTGTGGGGGCAGCGGGGAGGGCTTTGGTGATGCCACAGCTTTGCTGCGGGGGGGGTGGGGGGGCTGGTCTTGGTCTTGCTTTTAAGTCATCCAGTGGTTAAGAGTGAGACTGACTGCCTGGGTTTAAAACAGTGCCTGGATCTAAATGCCAGAGCCACGTGTTTAACTACTCTGCCTCAGTTTCCTCATTTATAAGCGGCGTGATAACTCAGCATTGGATTAAATGAAACAAGGTATATAAAGCTTTAGAATTGTGGCTGGCACAGTATGATTTAGCCATTAGCTGACTCTTAGTAGCTGACGCATGACCTTCTGGGGCTAGGAGCAGCATGCTGATGGGGTACCCCCATCCTTTGTTGGGCCCAGGAGCTGTAGGCCCAGGAATCATGACTCACAGTACTCTGGGGGAGCCGCCTCAGAACCTCTGCTTCCCCTCCCAGGCCTGGGGTGGCTGGGCCCATGAAATGACCTCAGCCAGGAGGAATGAGGGGCGCGGAGACTATAGAGCTGGGTGTAGGTCCCTGCCTACCCCTGGGGCCCTCCCAACCCTGCCTTGTACCTGCTCCCTAGCAGGTGACCAAAGGGCAGCAGGATTCCAGGGGTCACCCCAGTTACTCACTGTGACCTCTTGATCCAGACCTAGCACATGGGACCCCTCAACTCCTCCCTTTTGCTGTCCACTGCTTACAGGCTGATCTCTAGCCTCAGATGCACCATTGACCCTACCTCTGGCCGGGACCTCAGGCTGGCTTCTGACTGATGTCTGGCCCTGACATTTGACTGAATTCTGGGCTCAGACTGTCCCTGTTTGGGTTTCTGGCTGAGCTCTGGCCCTGGTTGTAGACTGACCTATCTCCCAGACATGGAAGGCAGCCAGGGGGGCCTCAGCCTAGAAGGAGAAGATGCTTGCTTTCTTTGGTCTACTTCTCAGTGATGTTGACTGAGGAGCATCCTTCCTCTGGCCCCCTCTGACTACAGCCCCCAGATAGAAGAGATTGCCCCCTCATTAGCCCGGAGGCTCCCCAAGAGCAGTGACAGGGCTCCCCAGTTGGAACAGATTTATTAAGGCTAGAACTGTGTTTCTTCCATCAGATTGGGGGGGCCCGACAGTCTGAGTTTGTCTCAGTCACCCGAGAAAGGTCTCCAAAGGGGACAGCAATAGCTGGGGTACATCAAACTTGCCTTCAAATCTTGGCTCCATCCTGCTTTAGCTGTGTGTCCTTGGGCTCAGCTTCCTCAGCTGTGAAGTGGGGCAGTGAATGTTACTCAGCTGGTAGGGCCGTGAGGATTAAATGAGAGGGGTCGCGGGAAGCCCCAGCTGTAGTACCTGGCACTGGGGACCGCTCCGCGGCTGTCAGACATCATGGCTACTGTAGCTTCACCATGCCAGCTGTCTGCAAGGGCAGGGAGATGCGGTGAGGCGGAGATCCCCTCCCCCCCCCCGACCGCACCACACGCATACCAGGTCTTTCTCAATGGATGGAGATCAGATGGCGGTGTCTAAGCTGGCCTCCCCTGTCACCCTTGCTTCTTATGGCTCCTTAGGGCCTCTGGGCCTGCAGCACCTGGTCTAGCCTCTCCACAAGCTCCCCTCTGCTCTTCCCCCTGAGAAGGCCCCTCCTTCCTGGTCTCACTTCCCTACATCTACCATTCTTCGTGGGTTGCCTGACCCAGGCCACCCCCTCCAGGAAGGCTCCTGGGTTGACATCTGCTGGCACCTGTCTCTCTAAGGCTAGGTTACAAAAGCCAGGGCTGATCCTCTACCACTGATGGTCTTGCCATGATCCCTAGCTGTTTGGTTCTCCGGACACAGTGAGGATCCAGGGCCCAAACTACCCCTCCCACCATGGATTCTAAGGCAGAGCTGCGGCGGGGGGTTGGGGTGAGTCCCCTGAGTCAGAGCCACTGCACCAGGGACCTCTCCATGGCACTCGTGACCCAAACTGCCCTCAGGAGGGTTTGGAGTCTTTTTCTCTCTTTTCAATTAAGTAAATCAATTAAGTCATTTTGAATGACTCCAGCTGGCCACTCCAGGCTTTCTCCTTAGTGAGACTTGATTCATTAAGACAACAGGACAGGTGCCGAGGTCAGCAATGACTTCATGAGCCAGGGGCACACTTCCTATAGGTGGGCTGGGGGGTCCTGCCCACAGACCATTTCTCAGGGGAGAGAGAAGAGCAAGGCAGGCATCCCCACGGATGACCCAGACTAACCTCTGGGGGAGAGACCAAGAAAACAAGGTCAAGATGCTCCATGGAGTCACTTGGCCAAAGCCGTGAACCCAGGCTGCCCCCAGAGACTGGGGCATCCACTTTTTATTTATTTCTTTATTTTAAAGATTTTATTTATTTGTTTGACAGACAGAGACACAGTGAGAGCAGGAACATGAGCAGGGGGAGCGGGAGAGGGAGAAGCAGGCCCCCCATGGAGCAGGGAGCACGATGCGGGGCTCGATCCCAGGACCCTGGGATCATGACCTAAGCTGAAGGCAGACTTTCAACGACTGAGCCTCCCAGGTGCCCCTGGGGCATCTACTTTTTAGTCATCCACAAGCATTCCTCAAGGGCCTCCTGGATGGCAAGTTTTGGGGAAGGATGAAAAAGGTGGTTCCATGACTCCTTGGAGAGATTCCTTTGACCTTGGCTGTGGGGGATATGAATGTGTGACATATTTGTGTCTTTCTCCTCTTGAGTTTCTATCTGTTGTTATTATTTCTTTTTTGGGAGCAGCATTATGTGCATGGATGTCATGGTAAGTTGCCTCGTGTCTTCACTGGAAGTAGGTAGAATATAAATGAAAACTCAAGTAGCTGGGTCCACAGATGCTCACACCGTTAGGGGGGATGCATGGGAACACCTGTGTCCTGCCCCTGGTTGGAAGTCATCTGAAGCTACAGGATGTAGAAAAGGAGAATTTTCTGGAGACCGGGAAACAAATCGTCTCTGTAGCTTCCGGTTGTGGGGAGGAGTAGCAGGGCGAGGGAGGGTGGTCTGGGTTTAGGGCTGCAAGCCTGACTTTTGACCCTAGCTCCCCACTTCTCTGGTAGTGGGGCCTGGGCAGGTCCTCTTGTCTCAGTGGGCCTCTGGGTATGATGAGGAGCCCAATCGTGGCTCTCACTCGGCTTCCCCAAGGCTCCCCTGAGCCCGTGAGTGGGTTTTAATGATTTCTCTGATCAGGGCCAGTTTGCACACTGCTCCTGCTGCTCAAAGAAAACTAAGAGGCTTTGCTTAGACTCCAGGCCTAGAAAGGCCCCCCGCTCTCAGCTCCTAGAAGGGAATCCATGTGTTATAGGAATAGCTTCTCCCTAGGCCCAGAGAGACCCACTCATCACCTGAGGCCTGGTACCCTCATCCTCTGGCGCTGCTTCCTCCACTGGTCCGGGTCCCTCCATGTCACAGTCCCGGTATCTTAGGGTGACCCAGTGCTGGCCTCAGAGCTGCCGGACTCGCTTGGAGCAGGAGCCCGCTTCTCAGCGGGGGCACCCTCCTTAGGCTCTGAGCAAAAGGAACCTGCTGACTGGGCTGAGAGGAGCCTCTAGGAGCATCTCCTGATCTGGAAATGGGCTCAGTGGGCCCTGACTCACCTGGCTTCCAATAATGCTGTGCATACGGCATCGTGGGCACATCAACATTTACTGAGCCCATGGCATGTACCCCGTGCTGAGGTGAACACTTTATTTGACGCACACAATAGCCCCCATGCATCAGGTACCGTTATTAGCTTAATTTTATAAATTTGGAAACTGAGGCACAAAGAGGTTGTGTCACACAGTTAGGAAATGGTGGATTACTGAGGTTCTCTTAACCATTACAATCTACAGACTCTTTCACTAATTCATCCATCCCTCCATCCATTCCAGAAGTTTTTATTGAGTATGTACCATGTGTCAAATCCATGAGTTAACGAGGCAGACAAGAGGCCCTGCCCACCTGGAACTGACATCCAGAAGGAGGAGAAAGACAATACACAGAACACACAGTAGACACGTAAATTATAGAGCATGTTAGAAGCTAATGAGTGTAGTGGGAAAAGATAAGAGTGAAGTGGACTGCAGATGCTGGGGGAGGGAGGCTGCAATTTCGGTGGGGTGGCCGGGGAAGACCTCATTTCAGCCAAGACGCGAAGGGGGTGAGGGTGGGAGGAGAGGTGCGGTGAGAAACAGCGGGATTCTGGGTCTATTTTAAAGGCAGAGCCAAAGGATTTGCCGCTGGACTGGATGTGGATGGCCAAGAACTAGAGGAGTCAAAGTTTGTGGCCTGAACAACTGGGAGGATGAGTTCCCATTTAGGGAGCTACAGGATGGAGAAGGTTCTTCTCGGGTTTGGGGGATGATCAGAGCAGTCTTGGGCATGTTGTTTGAGCTGTTTTTCGCGCATCCCGGGCAAAGCCGTGGGGCCAGCAGGGTCTGGGGTATAGGGAGAGGTCCAGGTGGAGGACTCGGCTCTGACAGTCCTTCTGTCAGGACAGAACAGGAGCATGGGGATCGCCGAGGAAACAGGTCCGGCCAGGCAGCAGGTGAGTGGCAGGCCTGGGCTACTCCGCAGGACAGGGGCTCCTGGGCTCTGCATCCACGGCCTCCCAGCGACAGCCAGGGCAGGAAGGGGCTAGGGCTGGCTGGGCCCACCATGCCCTCTAGCAGAGAGGGAACTGAGGCCCGTGTGGTTTGCCTGGGCCAGCAAGGACAAGAAGCAGAGCTAGAACCCAGGCCTCCCCGACGCGGGGTTCGGAGATTTGTGCGTGACAAGATAGCACCGGTGGAAGCGCCCCAACAGGTCTGGAATGTGGGAGTGAGTGTGGCGGTGATTATTATTATGCCCCATTGGCTGGCCAGGGGCACATTTTGGCAGGATCGCCCTCTCACCCACTGAGCTCTGGGGACCAGCTCACACTCTTCCTGCTGGGAGAGGCCCAGGCCCCTGGGTGGGGCCCCACCCTCAGTCCCTGCCTCCCTGATTCATTCCAGCTCTCCTGGAGGCCTGAGTCACTTTCTTTCCAGGGGAGAGCTGCCTGTTTGGCAAATCCCTGGATCCAGTGGGGAGGAATGGGAACGCGAGCCCGGGGTTGGTTCTTGTGTAGAGGTGAGGCGGGCGGCCACCCACTCCTGCCCCAGATCCCTGCCCCAGCCTGGAATCTGCTCACTTGTCACCGACTCAGCCAGCAGTTCCTGAGTAACCGTCTCCATTCAGGTGCTCAGCATTGTGCAGGTTACAAACCGCCTTCAAATAGCCCTATTTTACAGATGAGAAGACTGAGGCTCAAGAGTACCCAGCTAGTTAGCTAATAGGAGAGCCAGCTCACAGATGCAGCCTGTCCGACCCCAGGAGCTCTTCCATTGATTGTCCCTACTGGCCCTGAGCCTGGCTGCCATTTCCTAACTCTTGGCCCTGATTCTCTGCCCTAGGGAAGCAAGATGTGACCTTGGGGAAATGATTTGATTCACCTGATACTTTAGGCATTGGGAGAAGGAGGAGACAGAGGCCATGGAGGACCAACCTCATGGATGGCTGTGCAGCAGGGGCTGGGCAGTGGCTGTGGGAGAGATCTTGGTGGGTGGGTGCTTAGCAGCAGCTCCATGAGAGCCATCAGAAGACTATCAGAGAAGAAGCAAGCTGGGTAGAAGGCACTCAGGGCAAGGAAATAGCCAGGGGAATGGAATGAATTTGTATTCAAGGGCCAGATCATAGGGTGTGTGTGTGTGTGTGTGTGTGTGTGTGTGTGTGTGTGTGTGTGGAGGGGGGGTTGAGGGGAGGGTCAGATTGCAGAAGTTTGTGAATGCCTGTGGAATGTGCTGGGCAGTACTGGTGAGGGGCTGAGGTGCCTCTTCCCCCAGGTAGCCTTCCTTTGCTAATTCTGCTGGTTCCTCAGCCCCAGCCGGCTCTCCTTCCTTCCCCAGTGTAGCCTGTATTTCAGAAGAAAAGCACAAGACTTCCTGGGTCGTGCCCTCTTTCCCACAGAGCAGGGCATGGGCAGCTCACAGGATGTCTACACTACATCCGATAGAGACTGTGAGATGGCAAGAAGCCAGAGAATTTCCCAAGAAGGATCAAGCTCAGAAGGAGGGCCGGCCTCACAGACAGGGACACTGTGTTTTACTGGAGGTGTATCCAGAAGTCTTCTCTCCAGATAGCCCCAGCCAAATGTTTTGTTGCCCAGAATATGAGCAGTGGAAACTCACCCTTTTGGACTAAGGCACATCCCCTTATTATAGGCAGATTTCCTTGGGAGGAGTATCACTGTTCCCAGGACAATGAACACCATAACCTAGCACTTTCCTCCCCCGGGGGTGGGGGGGGGGGGGGTGGGGGCGGGTTGGGGGAGCAGGGAAAAGGAGAGCAGCCTGAGCACCCCAAGGGGAGGCCGGGTACCAGAAGCACCTTGGGCTACCGCACACCTGTGCTGTGGAGGACGAGGTCCATTTGGAGGCTTCACAATAACCCATCCCCATGTTCACCAATTCCCCAATAGCTAGGTCAACACTCGCCCTCTTTCAGTGAGACTCTTGGTGGGTCTCAGGCTTCTTTGAATAGGAGGTGCAGGGGCTGATTTAGGGGGATGGTGAGGGGGTGCTCTGGAGCCCAGTTCCCCTTAGTGGGCAGAACCTAATTCAAGGAAAGCAAACCTGCGTACCCATCAGGAACCAGTCTGTAGAGGGCACAAAAGATTCAAGCAGGAAAATGGTGCCATCTAACTCAGGCTTCTACCTGTGACCCCATCTATAACTGACCAAATGCCAGTTAGCTCCTTTCCCACTAAAATAGTAACACTAAGAAAACTTCATGACATCCTATCTTGTCTGTGTGTCTGTAATAAGCATATACAGTTTGCACAATGAAATTACATGACATGCCTCTCACCTGGGACCCATCCCAAGCGACAATGACCCGAAATCCTGCCAGCAAATAATGCATGGTGCGTAGAGCACTTTTATTGGGAAGGAGGGATTTGTTTTATTATATAAGGTTCAAAGGCTTTGACGTGACCCTCCAAACAGGTCTAGCTTCGAAAAAGGAGGACTGAGGAATGTGGCCAGTGGATGACCATGGACCTGAATACAAGTAATGTTTAAATATATTGTGAATAAGGCTTAATAATGGTGTGTGTGTGTGAGTTAGAGGGTGTAGCTAATAGTGGCCAGTTATAAATAAGGGGAAGCTTTTGAAATAAAGACAATTGCAAGTAAATGAAAATATATTATTTACTACAAGCAATTGATTTATTTTGAACAATTCTTTTATTTCAAAGAAGTATATAATTTATAGTAATTGAAAAATCTGTTTCTCCGTTTCCACTGAATAAAAACTGAACACCAAACAATTTTAATGGGTTGTTGGGACACTAATTGTTAGCTTTCTTGGGTTGACTGGGTGCTTTTTTTTCTCCGCTGATGAGGGTGGCTGGCGGCATAGAGGCTGCTTGTGGGAAAGCCAACAGCTGGGAATGACCCGGGTCTGAGTTTGCAATATAATAATACATGTGCTTCTTCTAAGTGCCTTAAACAACAGGATCTAGCAGAAGGTCTAATAATTATTGCAATTCCAGTGCGGTGATGAGCATTTGTGACATTTCAAGGAATCTTCCTAACTGCAATGTGATATGAAAATATCCGATTTCTATTGGTGCCAGTCACAGGCACCCGGTGTCCTGTTGTGGTTTGTGGTCTACATGCACAGTTGAGAGAGAATCAGTTAGGGATTAGCGAATCTAAAGGTGACATTTTTTTTTTCTTCATCCAATTCTCAAACCTTTGCACTCTATCCACAGACTCCCAAGGGGTCCAGGGACCCCAGGTAAGGATCTTGGCCTCGGAAGCTGCGCCTCAACCCAAGCCCACGGGGCAAATGCCCGGACAGTGAGACTCTGGCGCTGACTTGCCCTCGGCCTCATCCTCATTTGTCTGCCTCTGCGTCCCACCTCCCCGCAGGCTCCCCTGGCAGTTGCTACTCAGGGTTCCCCGCTCTGCCCATGTCTGCCTGTCTCCTGCCCACTCTGAGTCGGGGCCTCCGGCGGACCTGCTTCTAGAGCCTCCCGACTGGCCCCCTGCTCCTGTCCACTGGCCTCTCGTCGGTTTTCCTTATGGCTGCCAAGGGGACAGCAAGATGCAAAGTTCCTCATTCCACCAACTGCTTAAAATCCTTCAGTGGCTTCCGAGCGTGCTCAGGATAGGAACAGGAGGCCGGCCTCAGCCCCCAGGGCCCAGCTGGCTGCCCCCCAAACTCATCTCCCACCGGCCCTTCCTTACCCACCCTTGCCACCTTTCACTTCCTGGCTCATGCCTCATGCTCGTCCACCCAGCCTGAACCCCGGCTGTTCCTTCTGCTGGGGGCGGGGGGGGGGTGTCCAGCTCAGCTCCACCCTTTGTGAAGCCCTCAGCTCTCCCTCAGACATGACTTTGTCCAGGCACCTGTCCTGCTCTCTTCGGCGCTGCCCCTCCACACAGGCTGCCCCACTCAGTGCTGGGTTAGGATCGCGTGCATTTTCCCTCTCACCCTGGGGACGGGTGGAGGGCCTCCGCTACTAACCAAGGGGATACCATGAGTGTGAACATCCTGCCACCTGGGAGGACCACACAGCCCTGGGAGAGCTTGGGGCTTGTGTGTGCTCACTTTGGGAACTCACACAGTGCTGGGCACACAGGGCCGAGGCAGGCCACCCCCCATGAACGGTACACCATGCTCGTTTGGGCTCTCCCAGTACCATGAAACTTTGGTCTAAAGCCCCTCATGCCATTGCAGTTTTGCTTGTCTTTGACCTTCCCACCTAGACTGTAAGTTCTGAGAAGGCCATGTGGTATTCGTCAGTGCCCAGCACCTCTGGTGCGCCTGTGACTCAGTGGGGGTGACAGAATGTGCAACTTCTCTGTGTCCCCGATCCTTGTCTCTCCCGGCCTCTTTAGAGTCTGGGCACCCCCAGCTGGGCTTTAGAGGCTATTTCCCCACTGGCTGGCTAAGTCATCACTGACTGGTTTTGCAGGAGAGTGCCAGTGACTCAGACTCGGTGTGGCTGGCCCTGACTATGAGGGAGCTCCCCGAGACCAAGTAGGCGCTAGCAGACGTGTGCCGAGTTGAGTGTCAGCCAGGCTTGGAGGCGGAGGGGTGGACAGGGTGACCTGATTGGAGGAGGGTCGGCCCTCAGAGACGAGGTGCCTGAGGTTAGGGTTCGATTCAGGGTTAGGTGGCGGGGCTGAGACTCGGGAAGGTGCTGGGGACTCTGGGGAGTTCCACACCCCATGATCTGGGCTGGGTGCTCCAGATACGATCCTGGCACACCCCCGGCAGTCTGCTCCCGCCTGCTCCTGGGGCCGGGGCAGCAGGTGGGGCTCACTTATCGCCAACCAGGCCAATGGGCGGAGCTGGCCTGGCTCTGGGGAGATGACAACCACGCAGGAACTTCTCAGTGGAAAATCACCTCAGCACATTGCCCCTTCCTGGGAATGGAAACAGAAAGGGCCTGAGAGACACTGGGCCAGAGGGCTGCCACCAAATATCTGGGTCTGTGGAGGGCACTTAGACCCATCTCAACCTGGAGGTGGTGGGCCTCTTCTCTGCAGAACCCTCACATGGACAATGTTCAGACTGGAGCAAGGTGACCTGAAGGTTAGTCCTGGGCTGTGTAGATCTTGGCCTTCCAAAGACTTGGGAAGCAACTGCAGCCTCCTTCTAGGCCCTTGGGGGTCTTCAAGATCACCTCAAGTCAGACCTGGCTGCCATGGACCAGCTCCAGTCATGGTCCCCTGCGGTCTCCTACCTCTAACGTGGGTGAGAAGGTACCCTTGGCTAGGGCCAGTTTGCGGTTTGAGTGCTTGGGACACTTTTTTATAAGGACAGTGGTTACTGGCCCCTTATGGTCAGGGCATCAGGCTGAGGAATGTCCATATCACCTGGTAATTAATTTGCTTAACATGAAGTGGAAGACATATGTGTACAAACCCAGAGCATCCCCTGGCATGTGCTTTCCCACCCATGTCCACAAATGAAGACTTTCCCTCCCATGACCACAGACATAACTAGGCTCCCATGCATCAATGCACAGAGCCCTCCATGCTGGGTAGACCGACAGGCCTCAGACATGGAACAGTCTGCAAGGGCTCAGCTCCTCGGGAAGCTTCCTGACTGTCCAGGCAGGCAGGCAGTCATGCAGATTTCCTTCCAATCTCTTCTATGCACTGAAAACCATACTTGCAGTTGAACTGTTTGTACAGTTTTGTATCTCACGCCATGAAATGCTTTTTGTAAACATCATTCTGAATCATTACATAAACTACAGTCATATGGAAGACCATAATTTCTTAAACCCACCCTCTATTATTGAACATATATTTCCAGTTTTTCACAAGATTGTAAATAAACCTTTATCCACCTAACAGATGATTTCCTTGGGCTGAGTTCCCAGGAGTCACAATACTGTCAAGGAAAACTCCCCTCCTCTCTTCCCCATTTTGAGATATAAGTAACATGTAAAATGTTAAGTCTTTTTTAAAGGCCTTTGATTCATATTGCCAAATTTACTGAAATGATCGGCTTGCATGCCCACTAGCAGTTCCTCTGCCAAGCCTAGACACTCTTATTTTAAAAACGATTTATGAATTCAATGTGCAAAATTGTTTTTTTTTGTCATTCTTTTGATTTGCATTCGTGGATAATTAATGATTACAAACATTTTTACATGTTTGTTAGCCATTTATATTTTCACTTTTTTTCTATTTAAGTCCTTTTTACCTTTTATCTATTTTGTTCCTAGCTTTTTTTTTTCATATTGATTTCTAAGAACTCTTTATATAGTAAGGACATTAACTCTCTCTTTACTGGTGGAATTTGTTTCAAATATTGGTCCTACATTTCCTACTTGACTTTACATTCTGTTTAATTTTTTTGACATACAGAAAACTTACATCCTAAGCAATCAAATTTAATTTTTTTCTTCAGAACTGCTCCATTCACTTTTCCGTTAATAATGCTCTTGCCTGCTCTAGATATTGACGATCACTTGTATGTGTGTGGCTTCATTTTACAATTCAGCTCTGTAATCAGGTAGGAAACAAGGAAGAGAAGACAATATCCCTGCCCTCAAGGAGCTTTCAGGGAACAGAACAGAAGGAGTACAGTGCCTACATTATCACTGCTCTCATTGTGTGCCAGAGATAAGATATGCAGATAGGGATTCAGAGAAAGGAGAAGGTTGCTGCATGAAGGAGATGGAGCTTGAGTGGAGTGCTTAGGGTTGCACAGAGCTGGGAGAGGCTTTATTTATTTATCAAACATGTACCTAGGCTCATTATGTGCCAGGCATTGTTTTAGAGCTTCATAAATATTAACTGATTCAATCCTCATAATAACTTACTGAATTATTATCATACTATTATTATCCCTATTTTATAGATGTGGAAACCAAGGCCCAAAGAGCATAAATAACCTATCCAAGACAGTACACGGAAGGGCCAGGATTTGAACTCAAGAAGTCTGGTTGGGTTGGGAGGAAGCAGGGGTGCTTATGGTTAAGGGACTTGAATGTTCAAAGAAAGGATTTAGACCAGTGGCTGGCAAACTTTTCCCATGAGGGTCTAATAGTAAGTATTTTAGACTTTGCAGGCCAAGAGGACAAATTGAAGAAATCATAGGTCCTTAAAATAACAAAAGAAAAAACAAATTTGCACCAATTTTTTTATTGATGAAATTTAAAATGTAATAATGAGTACAGTTAAAAAAAT
The DNA here is from genome assembly GCF_003265705.2 of Callorhinus ursinus. Classification (NCBI taxonomy): domain Eukaryota; kingdom Metazoa; phylum Chordata; class Mammalia; order Carnivora; family Otariidae; genus Callorhinus; species Callorhinus ursinus. Next base: position 51,481,962 of record NW_027397072.1, read on the forward strand.
AATACAGGTCTCTAATGTAAAAAATGGAAATTTTTTGAGGGATATAACATTTTGCTGAATGGGGGCTTAATGTTAGTGGTCCCTAGCATCTCCCTGATGGCAAGTGTTCACCTGTAAAAACCACTCTCCGTCTTTGGGGCCCGAGGGACACAGACGGTGGGTGGGATTTGGCTTGGGGCTGAATGTTATCCGCCAGCCCTGCTTTAGCCCTGTGGTTGCAGGGCAGAGTTGTGCGGAGGAGATGCTCACTGACTGGGGAAAGGGGTGAAAGCTCCCGCCAAGGTCCTGGGAGAGATGAGGCGGCCCACCTCAGGGTGAGGGCAGTACAGGTGGAGAGGCAGGGCAGATGTGTTAGGCTCTCATGAGGTGGGCTCCCAGGGCTGGTGATGAGCTGTGAGGGGAGGGAGAGGGCCCTGCAGACAGTGTGGGTGGGAGGCATGACCTGGTACATGGAAGCACTGTGCTGCGCACCGCCCCCCCTCCCCGCCCCCACAGTCGGCAGTGCCCTCGGCACCCCCTCCTTCTCTGACGCTTCAGGGGGAATGCACTGGGAACACTTGGCTAGGGTCCTAGACACTAAGAAGGAAAGGACTTCGCTCCTGCCACAGCTTGGCAGGGCCTTACTGCTACCAGGTGCCAGGAAGACCCCGGGCCAGAAAGGGCCTCCACATTGGCTGGTCACAGTGGGCAGTGATCCCATCAGCAGGTGGTCCTCTTTCGGGCTTAAGCACTGCCTCTTCAGAATCCTTTTCCAGCGTGGCAGGGCATCCAAGCTTTCCCTCTCAGGGTGAAAGAAGGGAGAGGTTGTGTGGTGGATGGGGAGAATATTGCTGAATTGGGGGAAGGAACCCAGGCGGGGAATGAGAAGCAATCTGAGAAAATGTCACCACCGTGCTCACAGTTTCTGCCCAGGCTGATCACGCTATTGGGAAAGGCTTCTTGATTTCTATCCCTGATACCTCCTAGTGGAGCACAAACCTGCCCCCTCCCCTGCCCCGTGTGGGGGCGGAAGGTGGCCACTTACTGCGGTAGGCCTCTGTAATTAAGTCTGTAGCAATGGGCGGGGGATCGGATAGATCTTGTCCCAAAGCTGTTCTTGCTGTCAATAGGCTTAAACGCAGGCAGGTGGCTTACGAAATGCTCCTGAGAAATCGTCCTGGGTGAGCCCAAGGTGCGACATACCCAAATGAGCCTGAGGGACAAACGCAGGGCACCTCTGCCGTGGGTACGGTCACCCCTCCTGTCCGCAGGTCCAGAGGGGCCAAGGAGACCAGGGTTAGAAGGCTGAGGGCCAGGCCAGGCAGGGGTCATCCCCACCCACAGCAGTCAGCACTGGGCTGAGGAGTGTCACTCCCCACCCACAGACACATCCCTTAACCTTGACCTCGGAGTGACCTTGTTCTAGCCTCAGACTAACCCTCAACCCTGGCCTCAGACACAGCTTGAAACTTCTCCCCCAGGCTCATCTTTGAACCCTATCCATCTTACAAAGTAAGCATTCTTCATTCCAAGAGAGACTGGGCACAGCAGTGTGGGCAGCTCTGTGTGGGTTCAGAGGAATCCAGCTCACAGTCTGAGTCTTAATGCTTGGAGGGTGAGCCATGGAAGGTCCGTGGAAGGCCACTGGACTGAGAATTGGGACCAGGAATCCTCCTTGGCAGGATGGCTACAGGCAACTCTCTTGACCGAGGTGAGCTTTGGGTGCTCAGAGAGATTTACTCATCTGTCCAATGGATATAACGATACCCTGGCGCCTGCCCTTGACGTCTCTTGAGGAAGATGTGAGGGTTGAAGGCGGAGAAGTGGAGATGATTTGGAAACCATATTGCATTGTGACACAAACCCATAGAATTAAAATGGGAAGGGTTGCTCTCACGGACTGCCTGCCATCAGGCAGTCTGTAGCCTGTACTCACTTGGTTATGCTTCTTCTTGCCTAGAATTTCCTGCTTTCTCCATTCTTTTGTCTTTTGAGTATTCATTGAGAAAAGTTCCAAACATATTCAAAAGTAGAGAGAATAATTTAATGAACTATTAGTGTGGTAGCCAAGGGAGCATGCTCGGAGGACGGCCCGCTGTAGGGGCCCAGACATGGGGCCCAGATGCAGGACTTTGAATCCTCGCTCCGTTGGGGCAGAGCCCGCACCCCTCCTAGGGCCGGACCCCACCAGTGCAGCTGGGAGACATGGGCTTCCCCTCGAGGACTCCCTCACAGCGTGGTGCAAGTGTCCTCAGACCCCACGATGGCACTGCCGGCTCGGGTGCCCCAGTCCCACTTTCTCCCCTTTCCCTCGTCCCCTCAGGGTCAGACTGGCATCGAGGAAGACAAGCCATTTCTGGCTCTTTCTCTACTTTCTTTCTCACAGGCATTTCCTCTAATAAAATAAAACCTTTAATCCCATCTTGGTGTCTGCCTCTCAGAGGACCTGGGCTCACAGACCCAGCATCCGTGGTCAACAGTTACCAATATTCTGTCCCGTTCACATCATCTAGCTTTAAAGGGGAATTTAAAGCAAATCCCGAACACCAGGTCATTTCACTCTTAAAACAGTTGTTCCTCGTTATTCACAGATTCTGTATTTGCGAGTTCGTCCACTGCTAGAATTTATAACTCCCAGATCAACCCGGGTGGTGCTTCCTAGGTCACTCACGGCATGCCGAGTGGTGAAAAATTCATGTCGCCAGCTCTTCTCAGCTAGGGTCAAACAGGCCAATGTTCTGCCTTTTTTTTTTTTTTTTCGTTTTTTATTTCTTTCTCCAGCTTTATTGAGATATAATTGACATATAACATTGTGTAAGTACAAGGTGCATGAGGTGTTGATTTGATACACTTGTATATTGCAAAATGATTACCCCCGTGGCGTGAGCTAACACCTGTATCACGTCACATAATTGCTACCTCTTTTTTTGTGGGGAGAACATTTAAGATCTACTATTGTAACGACTTTGTTCTGCCTTTTTGCTTCAGCTTTCATGCCATAACAAGTGTCCTTTACACTATCTATCTAGTGCCACCTTTTTTTTTTTGCCTTTTTATGCTTTTCGTTGGTGGTTTTTCTTTTTACAACGGGCCCCGAGCGTGGTGCTAAAGGGCTGCGTGCTTCTCCTGGATTCAAGAAAGCTGACCCTCTGGAGAAAATACATGTGTTAGAGAAGCTTCATTCAAGCCTGTATGAGTTATTCACTTTCATGAATTAGAGTGCTATTGGCCAAATTCAATGTTAATGAATCCACAATACGGATGAAATAAGGCGTCTTTAAACAGACACAGACATAAAACAAGGCTATGTATCGATCAGTTGATGAAAATGTGACCCGCACTTCATAGGGACCTATCTTGTATTTCCCCTGGGAGCAATGTGTCAGCATTCGATAACTCAGTGTTGTGGTGATTTTATAAAACGTAACTTCCAAGAATAGGGAAAATCAACTGTACGTCAGTATGATGACTATTTCCTTACAGGACACAATGTCATTATCACACCCAACAAAATTAACATGGATTCCTTGGTATCATCTAATAGCCCATTATCAAATTATTTCGACTGTTTCAAAAATGTCTTTTTATGTTTGATTTATTCAAACTGGGCAGGATGCAAACAAGAGTCACATTTCATATTGGGGTGTTATGATTCATAAGCTTCTGAATCTAGAGCATTTCTCCCTCTCCTTTTAATTTTTTTTCATGCCATTGACTTGTTGCAGATACCGGGTCAATTGCTCTGTAAAATGTCCCACATTCTGTATTTTGTCTGTTTGCCTCCTTCTGGTATCATTTGCTTTGTTCCTTTATTCCCTACATTTTCCGGCAGTGGAATTTATTTCTAGAAGATTCTACTACTGGTGGGGTCAGGGTATAAAGAGTGAATGGGGTGATGAGCTTTGGGGGTGGGGTTAGGGTAATATTGGGGAGGGCGATGTTGGGGTTGAGTTGGGTCCAGGTCTGAATTCAGAGCTGCAGGATGGTCTAGTGGTTAAGAGCAAAGACTCAGAATCCAGGATTTCTGGGTTCAAACTGTGGCTCTACGATTTACTAGCTATTGACCTCAAACAGGTTATGTAACCTCATTTGTAAAATGAGGATAACAAGAACCCTTGCCTCACAGGGTTGTTATGGGGTTTAAATGAGTTAATATATGTAAAACAGTTGGACTAGCGCCTGGCACATGGTGGTTGCTAGCTAAGTGTTTGTTATTTAATGTTATTGGGGTTAGAGCTAGGTTAGTTTCGGGGTAAGGGTGAGTCTGGTTCATGATTCCACCCATTACTGGACATTCTACCTCATGGTCAGAGGGGGCCTGGGGATGGGGAGTGAGTACCAGAATTGCCCCTCCTTCGGGATGCTCTTCCCTCGTTCCATCTCTGGAGACCAGGTCAAGATTGAATGGGGGCAGGTGGGGCTCTGTCTTACTTTCCCTTGGAAGCCTTTCCATTCCTCAACCAGTTCTGACTCTGACCCTTCCTCCCTGCCCATATGCCAATAGGACTGTGGAAGTTCTTTGATGAAACACAATCCTGAGTGGGGTTTTAGAAGAGTGTGTGTGTGTGGGGGGGAATAGGCCTTGGCATCTAAATAAGAAGGGAATTTTGCATGTGAGGACACCTGTGTGGAGGTTTGGGTCAGTTGGACGGAGCTAGAATGGAGAACTGATAATGACTCCAACCCAAGAGTAGGGCAAAGCGTACTGTGACCACTAGGGGTGCTGAGGGTTTAGTATTCATCTATTCATCCAAATGCCAACCATCCATCCAACGATTCATGCATCTACATGCCACCCATCCCTCTACCCATCCATCCATCTGCTTACTTCATCTATTCATCCAACCATCACTGCAACAAATACTGGGAACCCACACTCTGAGTCAGACACACCATCTCTACCCTCAAGCAGCTTGTTGTGTAGTGAAGGAGGTACGTGTTTAATTACTACACGCTGTGCTAGCAGAAGAATGTACAGTATGTAAAGAGAGTTCTGGAGAGGGTGGGACCATTTATGGCTGGGGCCAGGGGGCTAGAAAGGAGGCCTCTTCTTTCTCTCCTTGGGCTGACTCTTTTGCCCTGGTGGCAACCCCTGTCTTAAGGCCGGGTCCAGTGGCAGGCTAATTTTTCAGTTTCCTGATTCTAAATCACTGGTTCAACATGAGAAGAGACTTGTTCCTTCCGGGAAGGAATTCTGAAGTTCCCAAATCAGTCCATCATGCCTAGCCAGGCACCCTGAGGTCATAGCCACATTCTCCGGAGATAGGCTCTCTTCCTCATAAAGACTCTCTCGGGGAGATATGGACACAGTGTCCAATCCACTTCCATCCACTGGAGTGGCAAGACCACGGATACCGTACTGCTCTACCCAGTTTGGAGCTATCTCCGCTCCCTTCTATTTACGGCAGTGGACAGTGACCCAGAAGTCCCCTTTGCACCCCTCTACTCTGCTACCCTCCAGCCCTACCCACCTTTTGGCCCTTGGTTTAGGTCTCTTAGTAATGGCTCTCAGTCTTGGGGGTCCTCATGGGGAATATTTTGCCTCTAACTAATTGCAGGCTCCAAGGGGCCGAGTGCAGGAAATGCGATCCCCCCAGATAAGACGAGATTTCCCCAAAGCTGCAGCATGGTGCCTGCTGTCTTGGCCCTGGCCTAGAGCTCAGGTGGCAATGGTTGTGTCCGTTCCAGCAGCCTGGGGCATGGGCTGGGGCCTCGCCCTTCCTCTCTCCCCAGCTCCAGAGCAGGAACAAGCTCACGGAGCCTTGCAGCCTGGCCCATTTATGGGGGAATCCGGGCCAGGGCCTGCGGTGGTTTCAGCGTGCTCTCCCTCCCTCGGTCTGACTAATGTTCCCATCTGCGAGCCCCAGGTGAGAGACAGCAGGGGCAGCGTGTCCCACTGCTGCTCCAAAGAGCAGTTTGCGGTGTAACTGCCTGATGGTATCTCGGAGGGTGGTTTGGGTGAGCTGTCTCTTGGGAGTGTCTGTCTGCTGTTTGCCTCAACCCCCACCTGGCCCTCACTCCAGCCCCTGCCTGAGCTCATTACATTATTCATAGAACCCTAGGACCAGCCCCTCAGCCCCCAGCACTGTAGGAGACACCTGCCTGGCTGATACGGACGGCGTGTGTGTGTGCGTGTGTTTCAGGAGAGAGGGTCTTCTCTATACCTCCTCTTAAACTAGACCTTAGGATTTCTCCTCTGACGAGTTCTTAAGTAGAAGCCATGGGGACATCATGGCTGCCAGGGTGTCTCTAGAGATGGGAGGCCCCATTTCCATTTCCTGGCTCCCAAAGAATCCCAGCATTGAGCCTTGACATCCAGCTCCCATTCCTGAGTGGCCTCTAAACATCTTCCTCCACACCCATGGGGGATTTCCTCTCTGCTCTCTCCCCTTCCTGGCCCCAAAACCCTCCTGAGGTCAGAGAAGACTAGGAACAATGCCCTCCCCGGAGCTTGTTGCCCAGCCTGGCTTGACCTCCACCAGCAGCTGTGTGAAGCCCCACGCCAGCCACCCCTCCCACTGTACCTCAGTTTCCTAAGCTGTAAAATGGGAATAAGAGTAGGAAGAGTCCCTTTGGGGTTAAAAGAGATCATGTATGCCCAGTGCGGGGATGCAGCTGCCCCATGTCTTAACATTCTTCCTCTTCCGGACTCTGCCCCCTCAATCCTGTATTCCCCAGGGACGGTCTCCTGGGCAGCAACCGTGTCCAGAGTGTCCTGAGGAGAAACAAAAACACAAGATTTTTAATAAAGAAGAACCCCAACTTGGCGGTCCCCTGAGCTGATGGGAGAGATGCATTCTCTGCCTGGGTAGCTCCTGATATGTGTGTGGGGGTGGGGGGATGAGGGGGGGAGTTGCCCACACAGGGGAGGGGAGCCCAGGTATGTGTATCCCAGGCTAGACTGAAGACTACTGTAATGTCTTTTTAGCAGGCAAGAGCAATCAACAAATTCATTAAGTTCCTGTTTACACATCTATTGTCAAAGCTAATAATTTGATTTAACTAAGCTGATTACCTTCATTAAAAACCATTAGTTCCCATAAGCAAATGTTCCTGTGTTTGCATTTTCATAATTATGTTGACGTTTCACAACTTGCATTTCAAGGGAGGCCTGGACTCAACCTCAGCCTCATCCACCCCAGCCCACGGGGCTTCCTCTTCTCAGCCTGGGCACTGTCCTAGGGATTGGGGGATCGTGGGGAAGATGCGCCTGGCCCTCCTTGGCCTGCAGCCCAGGCTTTGCTGCCTCTGCTGTCCCAGCGGGCCCCCGTGCTGGCGCCTGAGAGCCCTATAGGCCATCTGTGGCAGGGCGCAGGCCAGCCTTACAGCCTGTCTCCCAAGTGTCTCGCACGTAGGACAGCTCTCAACACAGCCTCTCCAAGATGGACACACCCACCATTAACTGGGCAAAGGGAGGCTCCCAGGGCCCCCCTTCAGGGAAGGGGAAAGAATTCGTATTTGTGGAGCGCCCACAGCTGCAAGGTGCTGACACTGTGGTTCCCTCCTGAATCCCTCCAGGAACATATCAACATCTCCATTTTACAGATGACGAAACTGAGACTTGGGGTAGTTAAGTCACTTCCCCAAGTTCACCTAGTCAGGAAGAGGGTCAGTACTGAGTTTGCATCCAAAGCCTGTGCTGCTTCCAACACACCATGCCTTCCTGCCCAAGAGAAGGGTAGACAGGGCCTCAAGCCGGGTGATCCGTGCTCCTGGCTCCCTGGGGTCCACGTGTTGGCTTTGCCTGTGTCCCTCAGGAAGGAACGGAACTGGAAGGCATTGCACCCCAACAAGGGTGGGTCTTCAGGTCCCTGGCCTTCCTCAACTGCCCTGTGATTTTCCGTTGTACCCCAGGAGACACCTGAGTCCTAAAGACTATTGTGATATATGCATTTTAGGGCCTGGGCAGAAGAGCACCCCCTCCTCCTTCTCCCCTGTAGCCTATCTTTCCAGACCCCCCTGAAGCCTGGACTGAGACCACACAGGTCGGCTATGCTTAGGGTGGCAGGAGCCCTCCATCTGCCCTCCAACCTCTCTGGCTGGTGCCCCAGTGGGTTTTTCTGGATGCCCATTCCTGTGAAATAAGAGCTGGGGGCTGGACCAGGGAAGTGTGGAGATGGCATGCTCTGGGATGGCTCCAAACAAGACAGAAGCATCCGGGCTTTGTGATAGCAGCAAGTGCAGTTGACATTGATTGAGCACTGGCTGTATGCCTAGGCCCTGCCTTAAGCACTTTGTCACCGACAGGCAGTAAGATGCACCTCGTGGAGCCTCAGTCTCCCCATCTATAGAATGGGTAGAAGAATCCTTAATGGGGAATTGTGCCCTATGGGGCCACAGGGAGGTGCTGCCACAGAGGGCATTGTGCTCGTATTTCTCGGCACCAAGGACACACCCTCTCTTCCTCGTGGACTGTCATGGAAAGCGGGGATGTGTCTGCCAGGGTCTCCCGGGCTGGCCGTGGGGGTTGGGGGGAGCTTGAGCCTGGAGGAAGGAAGGGCCCACTCACGAAGATGGCACAAGGGGGCTACAGGAGCCACAGAAGCCAGCTGAGACATGGCCCGCTTGTCCCTTCTTTCCTCCTCCCCCACCCGTTTCCTTCTCTTCCTGTGCCTGGGCTTCCTGTGGGGCTCTCTGCCCACCTCTGTCTCGCTTCACCCACTCTGGGACTTGCCTTTCCCAGGCCTCACTCAGGGGCAGCCCAGGTGTAGGTGCTGTTCCCAAGGACAACCCTGTCAGCCTCAGGGTACAGGAAACCAGCGCCACCCTTGCCCCTTGCATAGCACCATCCCTTCCTGGGACCCTGTGGCCCTCCCCACCCACCTTCTTTCCCTTGCCTTTCTGCTCTTTGCTCTGTCTCTCCTCCTTCTCTTCCTGCATGCCTACCCCCATAGACTGTCCTCCTGACTGTGGATACCTCCCACCCCTGTTCTGTACCCTCCTCTCACCCTTGACTGTCCCAGACCCCCACTGCATCTCTGTCCCTGAGGCAGGAGCAGCCTCTACACCTGCAGGAGACAGAAGCTTCTAGACTGCACATGGGAGGATGCTGAGGGCCTGGCCTGAAGAAGCAGTAGCCGCTGGTCTTGGCCATTCAGGGGAGTCAGGGGAGCCCAGCAGAGGACACAAACGTTGCTCAGGAACCCAGGAGACCTGTGGTACTTTCTTTGGCATGTGCTCCTGAGTCCTATTCCTCTTTAAGGACAGAATTGACCTTCAACAACAACAACACTGACGACAACACATTCAAAGCTATTGTGACCCAGAAGGTGAGATGAGTTAGAGAGGACAATTTTGGATAGGAAGCTTGGCATGGAAGGAAATGGAGAGCCTGTGTTTGTGTGCCTTGTCAGTTCTGCCCTGTGAGCATTACGAGGGACAAAAAAGGCTTTGACAGGCTCTGGGAGGGTCAAGAGCCACAGCTAGCCCTGTCCATCCTCTAGAGCTCCTGTCCAGTGGACCGGATGCCTGAGGGCTATGAAGAGTGCTCCTGGTAATGAGGAAGAATAATTCAGTTCCCGCTAGGAAAAAGAGGGTTTGAAATGTGGGAAGTCTTCTTGAAAGGGTTGTTTGCCTCTGGAACATGAGCAATTGGGAGCCCTAGTGCCAAGGGGCATGGGGCAGGCCCGCGACCCACTGGGTTCCAGCTCCATCACGTCCCAGCTGTGTGACCCTGAATGTGTGACTCACTGGGGCTTGGTTTTCTCATCTTTAAAATGGGAATAATTTTCATACCAATCTCATGGTGTTTGTGAGGCTTAAAGACTAACTCCCAAAGGGCTCAATACATTTTGGCTTTAAAGAAAGCACATTTCTGAAGAGTGTCCCATTTCAAAATATATATAAGTGAAGTGTGAACAGCCTCCTAAGCAATGACATGGGAGTCCCACTGTCCTTTGGCGTCCCAGAATGGAAACGCTGGATCCCACTTTGTCTCTGTCGCTTGCCTGCTGCGTGCCCGTCTGTAAGATGAGGAGCCTGTAATAGATGTTTCTAAAGTTCCTGAAGGTTTGACATTATTTCCTCAAGAATCCAGGGTCACTGTTTTTTGTCATTAGCCCATGGCAGTGGGGACAATCAAATGAGGGTGAAAGGAACAGGGAGAAGGTCTCCTTCTTCCAAGAGCTTGAATCCAGGAAAAAAGACCCAGATAGGATTCAACTTCTGGTCCTGAGTCAACTCCTAGAAGGAAATAGGGTCTGCCATTGCCCTGAAGCTCCAAACCAAATATTCGGAGGCTTTTGCAGCTCAGGTGCAGGAAGGGTAGCACTGAGTTGCCCAGTGGGGGGGGTGGGGTCGAAATTGGGAAAACATTCCCGTTGTCCTCCGCCCGTCCTCCACCTCGTGCTCCTGAGCAGGGCAGGGAGGCTGAGCAGGATCAAAGCTATGCACACCTTCCGAGACAAGACTTCGGCATGTTTAGTCACCTGGGCGAGTTTGGGGGAGGCTGTCATGAGTGTAACAAGGACAGCATGCACATGCTCCCTCCCCACCACCTTGCACTGGCTTTAATGAGCCCTTGCACAGCTATGGCCCTTTAAACAGATCACGTCCATCCACGTCGGAAAGAAAGCATTATTAATAAGTTGCCCTGGGCACCCGGTAATGATCGTGAGCGGCTGTGAGCCAGGGTACACGAGGGCACTGCAACTTGAAAGCGAACATTTCCCAAAGGGAGGCAATAGGTCTTGATAATTGTTATAATAACAGCTCAGCAGGCCTGGGTTGGTTCCTTTCATCCTGTGAGGTCATAAATGGCTTTCTCCACCGGAGAAAGGACAGGGCCTCCACCCACCACAAACACCCTCTCGCCCGCACTCACCCAGCTGGGGATTTGCCCAGCTGTGAGTTCTGAGCTGGGGAAACTTTGGGATTGTTAAAACAAGGTGAGCTCATCGTGCCCGAGTGCGCCATTCTCCCAGGATGGGAGTGGAAATGCCACCTGTCAAGTCGGTTCTCGAGGCCTCTGCCAGGAAGCCTGTTCCATTATACCGGCCCAGTGTGTCCCGTTTCCCCCCGCCCCGCCCACCGCCCCGGTCTCTCACACACACTTTCAGTGTGCGGTGGACTTAACACTTGGTCCGCTGCACGAGTGACCACAAATGCATGGCTGAGTCCCTTCCCTCTTCTCCTGTTCACACTGGAAAAGTTGACAGCTGGGTCGTGAGGATGGAAAAGACAACACAACCCTGACCCATCTCTTTGTTGGGCTCGGGATCTCTCTTTGGGGTTCTAGCAGAGGCGTTGGGCTCACAGCCAGAGCGCCAGCGATGCCGTCCAGAGGATGTGTGGTTTAAGGCTCTTTGTCTTCTACCTGTCTGCTTTCTTTTACATCCGTCCCAGATAGCGAGCTCACAGGAGCAGGGGCTGGTGTGTGCCCGTCTGAGCCCTACGAATTCCTCTGCAGAGGGGGAAGCCACATTCACGGCCACCTGGTTTGGAAGATAGCAGTGTTCATCTCCACCTGGCTCTACTGGGGTTTGGAGCTGCCTGCCCTACATCTAGCGTCTTCCTAGCAATTGGGTCTGGCCGGGCCCCTTCCTTTGCGCTCGCCGGCCTTGCTGAGCAACCAGGGCCTTCTCTCTGCACCTGGTGGAAAACACACACCCCTGGCTTTCCCCGCACATTTCTGTCTCTTCAGAAGCCAGGAAGCAGACCTGCGTTCCTGCCCTTGGGGAGCTCAGCTTTCTCCCCTGCACAACGCTGTGAGGGAGCCCTGGCCACACCTGCAGCTGGAGGGAAAGAAAGAGTCATTGGACCTTGCTTTCAACTTGCCGTGGGATGCTTAAAGGATTCAAAGTGAAAGGCCGGGACAGGAGAGGACAGGCTGGCCTCTCTCAGTATTGGATTTGGAAGTCAAGTGCCAAGAGAAAAGCTCTTGGGGAGAGCCCACGTTTCAGTCAAGACTGCTCTACGCCGATGTGCCCCGCCCTGCCTTCCTAATTCTCTTGGAGTCTTTCCTTGTCCCTGCTTCTATCTCTGAGTCTCTGTGCCACTGTTCCTTTGCTTTCTACTCAAGGTAGGCTCAAAAGGTGCCAGGATCGACAATTTCTCCCACAACTGGATGAATGTGTAGACCCAGCCTTGGCACAAAGAACATTCTTCCACCCCCTGTGGCCAGACCCCCATCTAAGACTGTATCAGCGCATTGCCGGGGCAAAAGCCTGGTCAGCTGCCTCCCGGGGATCCATTTTCCATGGTGACACTGGCAAATTCCTGTCAGCGTCAGCCGTCAGCTGACCAGGACATGCCAACCTGCCGCCATTCCCCCACATTCTGGATTGTGCTGGAACGAAGCACCTTCGGCTCAGAGGTTACTTTAGTTTATTTTTTGTCTGGGATTATCTCCAGTCACAAAAAAGAAAATAATTGCCTCCCAGAAGAGGGAAAGCAGGGACTCCAAGACCCGGTGTCAGGCTCAGCCAGTGGGGTCCTCTGACTGCCTCTTCCACCAAGACTCTGACTTGGCAGGCAGCTCAGTGGCAGGGAGTGGAGGAACCAGGGTAGGCATAGGTGACTGGGCAGGGTGGTGGGACCACGGGCAGAAAGGGGCAACTCAACTGCTTGTTCTCCTCCGAGGATCCCTCGGGGTCTCAGCCCCAAGTCACCCAAAGATCAAAGGTCAGGAGAGGCGTGTCCAGGACGGGACCCCCTCCCCCGCTCCCCACCACACACAGACACACACAGCAGGGGGAGGACTCTTTTCCCAGATCTAGGCATCCTGTCTTTGCTTCCTGGCTGGACACACCTTGCCTCTCTCTCTCTCTCTGGGGATTGTCCTTCTGCCTGAGGAGTTTTCGCACACAATGGTTGGCAGACTTTGGCATTTATTTTCATCACCATTTAAAGGTGAATGGCATTTGTCACATTCTTTCCTGGCTGGCTTTGATGTGGGGCGATTTCCCACTCCCTAATGACAGGTGAGGAGCCGGCCAGCTAACACCCAGCACCTCTGGGCGGCCTGGCTCTCCCTGCCAGATCTGGTTCCCACAGCTGCTGCTTGTTTTCAGTATCTATTTCGGGGACCTTAATTAAGATCCTCTTTAATGATGGAGAGGAACTTCTCAGTGATTACGTCCTCACTTTTACAGCTCTCTCAGGCTCTTTCTCTTCCCTCCTCCTTTCGGCTCCCACAGTCTCCACTCCTCGCCCCACAGACTCAACAGGACACGGCTTTTCGGCGGGGCTTTGGGGGTTCAGGGCCCCGGATCTGGGGAGGGGAACCCTTCTCCCCTAGACATTCCAGCAATGCTCAAGGGCCCCATAACAATAACATGCAAGATCATTTCAAAGCCTGTGCCCTAAACAAACTGCAAAACTACAGTGTAGCCCAACACGTGGGCTTCACTTTTCCGGCCTTAGTTTGCTTGTCTGCAAATTGAGGCTAGCAATGCCAATTGCACAGGCGGATTATCCCGTGGGGATGAGACCCCGCATGTGAAAATGTCTGGCATGAGCCATTCCAGGTTGATCCAAGTTAAAGGTGAGCCTCAGCTTTTCCATCTGGAGCCTTTCCCATCTGGAGGGACTGGAAATTCCAGGACTCCAGGACCTTGGGCTGGGCTGCAGCATCATGGAGCCCCAGATGGGCCTCAACCTGCTCTCGGGCTTCTCCCCGGCCTGGCGGTCCTGCTTGTCTTCCCCCTCGGCGCCTTGCTTCACCCCGCCGTCTTTCAGGCAGCCTTCCTGCCCTCACCTTCCACCACGATTCAATATTTACCCCTGTCCATTCTGACCCTCCGTGGTGTCCGCCTCACGGGGCCACATCTGATCCCTCCAAGGAGATTACTACTTTCTTAAAGGGAATCCCAGGATGAACAGTTAGACCAGAAAGACCCAGGCCTCATTCAGATCATCTCCTTCATGGGGAAAGCTGAGAACAGGCCCCCAAAGGCTAAAGGGCAGGCCCAAGGCCACCCAGAGTTTCAGCTGTCAACTGGAGCTGCTGATGCCCAACTTCATATTCTTTCCAGAAGGTCTAGCGGTCAGGACTTGCACAAGGCGGCTTAGATGTGTGGAAGGTGGAGGGGAGATGTTTGCATGGGCGTGTGGGGGTGAGAGAAAATCTGACACCCCAGCAAGGGGTGCTCAGTCACGCCCACTCCTGACTGAGCCCTGCCGTTTGCCCAGATCTGATCATGGAGTGGGCCCGCTGCGTAGAAGCTGTGACCTTGTATCCCCATCCCTCTCTCTGATCCTCAGTTTCCCCATCTGTGAAGAGAAGGGCTACAATGGGGAAACTCTCGGGTTCCCTCCGGCTAGGTCATTCCCTGGTACCCTGAAATGAAGCAAGAGATGTGGAGATCTCCACCCCCTTGCTTCACACCTCCCTCACATGGACCCGTCCATTGTGTGCTCTGGTTGTCTTTCCGCAAGGCTGGCCCATCCCGATAAGATGGCTGGCTTTGGGGACAGGGTGGGCGTGGTGACTTACGGGCTGGGAGCCTGGAGTTTTGAGTTCCGCTCCCTGTGTATTAGTGGTACTAATTAGCGACCTGTCTGTGGGAAAACCATGGAATGATTCTGATGTGGTTAACAGAGGCAGAAGGAAATGTAGATAAAATCAAATGTCCTTATAACCTGCAGCCCATTGACAAACACTTGAGGCAGGCAGAGTATAATTCCTCCAGAAAGCTCCCATCTGTCTTAATGTTAATGCCTTGCTAGAGGGAAAAAACTACCTTAGCTTGACAATAGCCAGGCCTCTAGTATCCTGTGAGTCTTCTTCGGCATCTGAAAATCCTTTTGGAACTTCTCTTGGTCTTTACTTCCCCCAGCCCCAAAGTCTGTAATCAGTTGCGCCTCAGACTCCGGGCAGCCTCTTCCTGACCATGGGTCCCATCCCTGTGCTTTAATAAAAGCACCTTTTTGCACTGAAGATGTTTTAAGAATTTTTTTCTTGGCTGAGCACTGGGTGTTACACGCAGCTAATGAATTGTTGAATACTACAACAAAAACTTATGATGTACTAACTGTTGGCTAACTGAATATAATGAAAAGTAAAATAAATAAATAAATAAATAAATAAATAAATAAATAAATAAAAGAATTCTTTCTTGGCCATCGGCTCGGGACCCCAACAACACTACCCTAAAAACTACATCAATTCTGAGCTTTTTTCTTTTCTTGTAAAATTGAAGTAACAATTAGCCTCTAACTGCCCACCTCCTTGTGGTTGTGGGGCAGGTTGAAGGAGATCTTCTGCCCTGCTAACGTGAAGGGTCACTATGACTAACCCCAAAGTGCCAGTGACGGGGTGAGCAGAAGGAGACAGTCCAGCCAGGTCAAAGGCCAGAGGACCGAGGAGGCTGGGGGCGGGGGCGTAGCTGAGGGTGGTAGGGCTGAGCCTCTATAGGACCAATTCTGCCACGGGGTCAGCTGAGAGAAGAGAGACGCACAAGGGGCTGGTGGGGGTAGGGGATGGGGTGTCCAGAGGTTGCTCTGGCAGAGCCAGGAAGGTAGAAGGTGGCCATGAATGAAGCTGGGACTTCTTAGGGCTCTGGACACACTGGACTTTGGTTGTGTAATGTGTTCAATATTTGTGGATTTGACAGGGTGTTTTCATCCGTGTCAAGAAAAGTTTAGGGATGATCCCCAGAGGGACCACCAATCTGCTTCTTTGACCTGGTCATGGTGCCGAGAACCTAGTTCTCAGGAGGCAGGTGGCAGGTCTGGAGCCCGCCTTGCAATTCAGGTCTTCCTGGTGCTCTTTGCCCAGGCCTTGGTTTTTATTTGCCTAGCACCTTCCTTCCCAGGAACTCAGAGGAGGGGCACGTCGTTATCTCAGAGCCTTTCAACACCCAAGGGAGGCAGGGAGGCAACTGGGATCCTTATCAGGGGTGGGGCACGGGGCTGGGGAGGGGTGCCTCCATCTCTGCTCTGCCTCCCAGCAGCCCGCCATCTAGAGTTTCGGGGCCGCGGGATTTTAGCATTTGTGCCCACGAGACAGCTGGCCTGCTATCTAATTATTGCCGGAACGAAAGACTTCAGATCAAATACTCTATCAGCAAAGTCATTATTTTAGGTGGCTGTCATTATTTTTGGTGGTAGTGAGTCATCCCACACAGGTCTTCTCACAACTACCTTGGGGTGCATTTCACAAACGGTTTATCTTGGAAGGGATAGCAGGAAGGGGACTGCTTAGAGCCAGGCACCCCTGGGGACTTTATTGACACTTAAATAAAAGTGGGTTGATGTTTGGCTGCCTCTGCTATCAGATGTTCCCAGGCTCAAGTGGCTTGCCATGGATTTCACGGGGCCCATCATTATTTTGGGGGGAAGAATCATGGCCCTCATCAGGCCTCTTTGATTTTCACAAGAACATGTCCAACCTCTCACCAGCTTGACCTTTGGTGGGTCATTGGGTCTCACGCAAAACTTCATCACTTAGAAGGGCTTTAAGCAAGGTGCCAGTCATGAGAACCTGTAGTCCCCCAGCATTTGCCTGACCCTGGCCTTGAGATGCTCTCCTTCAACAGCATGACTTCAGAAATTGGCAGACGACACCCTCCATCCACCATGTGTTCTAACATCTACCAGCGGACCGAGTTAGGCCACCGGGACTCCCTTAGCTGCGCTGAACCTCATGTGCCCGGCCCTCGGCTAAATGCCTTCCCGTTCGGCAAGACTCCCTTACACCTCTCTGGCAAATGCAAGAAACAGAGCTTCTGGCCTGCTGCAAAGGCACGTCTGAGCCCGGGGCTCACGGTCTTATCTGCTGTCCTCTTTGGAAGGGGTTAAGGAGACATTTCTTTGCTTTCTCTGGGACATCGAGAATGCTGGTGCTTCTCATAGGCAAGTGGTTTGCTTTAATCTTGAGGGTCCTGGGAGCCGTGCAGCTGATCGGGTTTCATCTTGGCACTGACTGTTAGAAGTTTCAGAGCCAAATTTGTGGCCCACCCCCAGCAAATGGATCAAAGTTTATGGTATGTTTATTTTGTATTAGTCCCATCCTTGGCTCCATTTTATGGCTTTACCCATGCTTTTACATTTTTTTCTTTCTCACCTGCTTCTAATTTATGTCATCTTGCTGAATTTGATACATCTTTGTAAGCTGCCTTAAATCCTTTTGTGAAACAAAGAGGTATATATACAAACAGACAAACAAACAAATGCATATTCTGTCTCATCACTAGACGACATATGACAATTTTTGGCATGGGAAATCAGGTCTGTCTAGCTCCTGCTGTCCCCAGGGCTATCATTTCTCTACAAGACCAGCCAGATAAACTGAACAAAGCCAAGTCTCCGCTCTCCGAGGGGTGGGGAGACAAAAGCAAAGAGCAAACTATGCAAAAAGTCAGGAGATGTCAAGAGCTGTGATGAAGAAAAAGCAGGGTAGGGGAAGAGGGCACAGACAGCCTGGCCAGGGGTGATCTCACTGAGGGGGGATATTTGAGAGGAGCCCAGGGAAGAGGAGGAGCTATGGGGCATCCACGGGGAAAGAGAATTCCAGGCAGAGGGGCTGGCTAGTGCAAAGCTGAGAATGTTGGAGGAGTTCACTGGGGCAGGCCTGGCCAGGGCATGCTGAGTGTGGAGGAGAGTGGCAGCAGACCTGGAGCTGGGGCTGCATCCCGCAGGGCTTTGCCCGCCACAGTGAAGATTTGATGTTCTGCTGAGATGAGACGCCTCGGTGGGTCTGGGCACAGGCATGACATGAGCTGACTTAAGCTTCAGCACGATTGCCGTGACCATCGGGGGCAAGGACGACGAAGCAGGGACATGAGTGAGGAGGACATTACAGTGGTCCAGGCGAAAGCTGATGGGGGTTTGCACGGCCACAGTGGCAGCAGGAGAGGTAAGAAGTGCTCAGATTCTGAATCTTTCTCCATACCTTCTCATCAAAATAGGTGTCATTTTGTTGACTCTTCTTATCGAAGTCCCGACCTTTTCTACCTCCAACGGTGTAACCTGACTTCTGCCCCCATCCCCTCACAGCTTGTCAACTCTCCTCTCCATGACATGGAGCTCCTGGGACCTTCACGCCTTTCACCGCCACAAACCACCTCTCCTGCATCTCCTCTCACCTGGCTCAGGGCTCTGTCACAGCTTTACCGGGCTTCTCTTACGTCACCCACCCTGTTCAGCTTAGTGCTTCAGAGCATTTGGTTTTTGTCCTTCTTACCCTCAAAAATTGCTGCACAATTTGCAGGGCCCAGTGTGAATGAAGATGTGAGGTGCCCAGTTTAAAAGTTATTGAGAGATTCAAGATGGTGACAGTAGAGCCTTAAGCCAAACACAGGGCCCTTCTGAGCCCAGGGCCCTGCGCGGTCACACACCCACGAAGCTGGCCTTGCCCATTCTACATGATCTCAGGACAATCTCACGCACACTGGCGTGAACTACCACATACACTAATGGCGCTCACAGGCACCTTCTTTCTTGAGTCCCAGATCCGATTGTTGGCCCACCCTATTGACATCAACACTTTGTTACTTTGCAGGCCCCTTAAAAGCAGTTAAGTTTAAGACTGAACTCATTATCTTTCCCCCCAAACCTGCTGCTCCTCCTGTATTCTCTATCTTGATGAATAGCAATGTAATCCTCTGAGTTGCCCAAACCAGAAACCTCTGAGTCATCCCTGACTCTCCCTCTGCCTTACCCCCCTATCTAATAGGGCGCTAGGTTTGAGTGCCTGGAGTTCCCTATCATCTCTGCTATCCATCTGCTCCTCAGTGCTCCAGGCCACTGCCCTAGTTCCGGTGCCCACAGCTCCTGCAGCCTCTGGTGTAGCTGTCTCCTTCGCCCTACCTCCCGTTTCCTAGCGCCATCCATCTTTCTCCACCCTGTCACCCCAGTGAGGATTCTAAAACACAAAAATCAGTTGCTTCACTCCCATTTCTACAACTGTCGGAGTCTGCAGAACAAAGTTCAAACTCCGGCATTGCATGCTCGCTCTTCATGATGTATTCTCTGCCTACTACCGGTGTCTCCCAACACTGACCCTGGCCACACCCCTCCAACCTGCAAATGATGCCAGTGGTCCAGCTATCCCTCTCCACCCCCAAACAGGCCAGGCCCCATCACACCACTTACCTTTACACATCCTGTTCTCCCAGCCTGGTGCCCATTCCCTAGCTCCCTCTGACCACCACACTCCTTCTGGACCTTCATGATATAGCTCTAGAATGGCAGGTTGAGTCTTCTACCTCCCAAAAATGTGCGAAAAACACCAGTGAGACTAAGAGTTAGAAGTCCAGACCAGAACTGACAAACAGAGGAGGCTGCCATGAAAATGGAAGGCATTTATAGGAATTTCTGGAAGAAATGAAATAAACAGGATCATATTGAAGGGACAGCTGATTATACACAGGTGAAGGTGTTACAGGCGAAGAAGATACCCCCTGGAAGTAAGGGCAGGGGTCTTCCCTATAGAGCTTCAAAGGACCTAATGCTTATAGCCACAGGGACAGCTAATGGGTATGTGGTGGGCCAGTCTCACTTGGCAAGTTGAATAGACATGAACTGGAAACTGGGTCACTCCCCACCGCCCACCCCCTCCACGGGCAAGAGTGGCAAGTTCATGTTGTATGTGTTCCTTATCATGTCTCAGTGTGGACTGAAGAATGAAGAGGGTGTGTCAGGGCCCCAGTTAACTCTGAGCAGTACCACAAATATGGAGAACTGGAAGGAATCTGAAGGATGGTGAAATCCCCTAAGGCCTCAACACCCACAGAGGCAACTCCTTTCCTTCTTCCTGTTGACATCAGTAGCTTTGCTAGAGGCCAGGAAGCCATTGGCGGGGAGCAACCTGATGGTCTCCAGGGCTTGTCCAGAGCTCCACAGCCCAGCTTTTGGCCAGTGCTCTCCAACCCACCAAGCTACCACTAGGAGCAGAATGCATGGCACTTGAGCAGGAAGATGGGACCCCTTACGGCCCTGAGTCTTTTATGGAGATTCTGACCCTACTGCTCTGCTCCCAGTCCACCTACCCTGAAAGGAAGCCACCATCAGTGTGCTGGCTCAGTCCCCACGTGGTGGCTCTCGTGGAAATGCATGCGTGTGAGAGAGAAGGGGAAGATGAACGAGAATTAGGAAAACAGAAGCAGGGACAGCAATATTAATATCAAAATAAGTAGAATTCAAGGCATAAATTAGATTGGGAAAATGGGATAATTTATATCTATTAAAGTTATAATCAATGAAAATATGCAATATTCATGAAGCTTTATGCATTGAAAGCTAGTTATAGAAAGGTATAAACTGCTAGAAATGCAAGAACTTAGTGAAACCACAATCATAGTGGGAGGTTCTAGCACATTTTTGTCAGAATTGGACAGACACTCAAAAGGATTTAGATAACACAATTATTAAGTTTGATTTAATGACTGCAATAGAACTTTATACCCAATACATAGAAAAATACCTTCTTTTCATTTTTTTTAAAGATTTTATTTATTTATTTGAGAGAGAGAGTACATGAGAGGGGGGAGGGCCAGAGGGAGAAGAAGACTCCCTGCCGAGCAGGGAGCCCGATGCGGGACTCGATGCAGGGACTCCCGGATCATGACCTGAGCCGAAGGCAGTCGCTCAACCAACTGAGCCACCCAGGCGCCCAAAATACCTTCTTTTCAAATACATGTGAGTCATTTACAAAAATTGACCATGTACAAATACCTAAACAGATTCTCAATAAATTTCAAACCGGCCATAATGCAATAAAGGTAGCAATAATAAACAAAACGAAAAAGTTTTCTAAAAATGGAATCACTAGAAATAATTTTTTAAAATTCTTTTCTAGCAAAAAACAAATAGCAAAGGAAACAGAATATGTCAAAACTTATGAGGGGAAGCCAAAGCTGCACTCAGAATAGAATTCATTGCTTTAATTATTTTGTTAAAAATAAAAGATCGAAAGGGACTGACTGCAAGCTGTGTTTTGGAAGCTAGAAGAGAAACAATAAAACATCAAGAGAAAGTAAGGGGCAGAAACTGATGCACTAGAAAGAAAAAAAAAAAGAATTGATACAGAAAATCAAAACAAGGCTCTATCAATTACCCTGTCAGTAAATATTTAGTGTGTACTAAGCATGTGCCAGGTACTACACAGAGCCAGTGGGGACTCTGAGATGAGCACAGCAGATATGACCTCTCTTCTTGTGGAGTTCCTTTGAAAAGATTTTTAAAAAGAGATAAACCTCTTCCAAGACTGGCAAAGAAAAAAGAAAAGAGTGCAAAAGAATATAAAGGTATAATTTTATAAATAGGAAAGTGGACATAATCATATATTTGGAGGAACGTTTTAAAAATTCAAAACAATATATAGATTTATGTCTATAAATTTGAAATTCTAAATGAAATGAGCTCTTTTCATGACAAATATAAATAGTAAAATTGGCTCAAGAGAAGGCAGAAGACCTAAAAAGATCAATAACACAGAAGAAAGTATAAATGTAATAAAATATTTAACACCCAAAAGATCTCAGGATAGATGGTTTTACAAGTGAGTTCTACCAATCTCCAAAGGACATATGTTTCTTATCTATACTTAGTAATAAAGTCCTTCCAGAATAATTTTATGAGACTCATTTAGTGCTAATACTAAAATCTAACAAAGATAGCATCAAAATATGGACCAAAAATAGAAGTGTAAAAACCCTACATAAATCATTAGAAATTTCCATGTAAGCAATGTATTAAATTATAAAAATATTATGATTAAACATTCCAGAAATTCAAACCTAGTTCAATATCAGACAGTTCATTAATTTATATTTGTAGATTAAAGAAAAAATTATGATCGTCTCAATAGATGCCAGAATGTCATTTGACAACATTTAAATTCTGTCCTTGATTAAAAAAACTCCTAGCAAGCCAGGAAAATAAGGCGAGTTTATTAATCTGATAAAAATTAGTCATTATAAAACTACTGCAACTATTACCCTTAATGGTGAAACACTAGTAACACTATTAAAGCCAAGAACAAGACTAAGATGTTAACCATCACTGCTATTATTTATCATTGTGTTGAAGGTTCTAGCCCAAACAGTGAGATAAGAAAACCAAATAAAGAATTACCTACAGTAAATAGAAAGGGAACACTTTTTATTACTCATTATTACAGATGATATGAGTAACTGAAATACCCGAGTATCAACCATCGAGTGTGCAGACAATAAGTGAGTTTTGTGAGGCAGCCAGATTAAATTAAAAAAAAACAACACAAAAACTAAGTATCTATGGGCTTCCTAAACACCAACAACAACCTGTTAGAAAATAAAATGTAAAAAAAAAGACAAAAAACGTAATTCAGAGAGTATGCTTAACTACAAAATAATTAGTAGCAAATTTAACAAGTAATGTAGAAGATGTATGTGAAAAAAATATATTTTTAAATATAGAGCAATGTTTGAATTAATAAATGGAGAGACACAAAAAGTTCTTGGCTGAGTAGATTTAATTGTGTAAAAATATCAATTCTTCCCAAATTGCTCTGTTAATTGAATCTAATTCCAATAAAAAGCCCATTTTAACATTTGAACATAGAAAATCATTATAATTTTACAAAATAAGAAAAGAGAATTTGTTTTATGAACTATAAAAAAAGGATTGCATGACAAAGATGAAAAGTATAGCATAGAGAATAGAGCCGATAATACTGTAATAATGTTGCATGGTGATAGATGTAACTGTACTTATGGTAAGCATCGCACAAGGCATAGATTGTCAAATTCCCTCTTTTTCACCTGAAACTACTATAGCATTGTATATCAACTATACCAAAAAAAAAGATACTATAAAGATACAGTAATGGAAAATGTGTGCAGAGATACAAAAAAAGAAAACTTGATTAACGGAAGAGAAGAGAGTGTAATAACAGACAAATGGATGCACACATAAAAAACTAAGTATGTAAAGTATATAAAAAGGTTACAATCATATTAATGTGGGAAGGAGTCAGAATATGTGGAAATCCATTTGAGAAAAAAATATGATGTCTCTAGCTCCTTGACACCATATGCAGAAATAAATTTCAGACTAATTAAGTAATTAAATGTAAAACATCTTGCCATAAAAGTATTGGAGAATACCTGCATAATTTTTCCATATGAAACACCTTTCTAATCATAACTTAAAAACCTAAAAGTTATAAAACAATGTCAGATTGTTTAAATTAAATCTGATTTTATTAATGATTTCTGTCGAGTGGAAGACCTAAATAGACTTAAAAAGACAAATGCAAAACTGGACATAATATCCACAATACATAAAAAATTCTATATAATGTCTATAACTCAGAAAAAATAGGCAGATTATGAAAAATAATTCATAGAAATTGACAAACATAAGAAAAGATGCTTCACCTTCCTAGTAATCAAAGAAATTCAAATTCAAATTCAAATTTATCAGTTTGACAGATAGGAGTTAGTATAATTGTCCAGTATTGGTGTGGGTGCAAGTATAAATTGAAGCAAATCATTCAGGAGGACTAACTTTGCAGTGTCTGTCCCTTTTACTCAGCAATTCCATTCCTGGGAACTTAACCTATAAAAATGTTTATATCAGTGCCCAAAGGTTATATATAAGGTTGTTTATTGCAGTAAGGTTTATAATCATGAAAAATTGGAAACAACCTGAAGGTTTATCAGTTGGGGACTGATTAAATTAATTATGGTAAATCCAAACACCAAACTGTGCAAATGTATACAAGGGGTGAGGAACTGGGAGGAAACCTTGGCAGCCACATAGTTAGTGCTATGTTTGCACATCACACTCCTAATTTTGTAGCCCCTAGGCCATGCTCCACTTGGACACCAGAAAAGAACTTGGAGATCTAGATTTAATGCTTTCATATTATAGCTGAGAAACCCAATGACTGACGAATGTTGGTCCATCTTCTATTGGAAGCCCTTGAGTGGAAACCCTGGTTGCAAAACCTTTCTTATGTAAAGCAAATCCAACTCTCTGAAACTCCCTCCCCTTGACACTCTTCAAATAATTGTAGGGGACTCTACTAGTGTTCTCTACAGCTCCATTTCCTTTTTAATCACTTCTCATATATTATGACTTCTTGACTCTTCTTCTGGCCCAATTTCCTTTGGTCACTTTTTGAACTATGGAACCAAAAATTTAATTAAGAATTCTAGCTGTGATCTGACAAATGTAGACTATATTAAGGTTTTTTTTTTTTGCTTCCTTTATGTGGGATGTACAGTTCTGTTTATAAAATCCTAAGCTACCTCTTTGACTGCCATTGCATACAGCTGGATCATATTAGACTCACAGAAGAGATGCTCTAAACTGTTGTGAGTTTATGTACTGCACAACTCTAGGGGGCTCTATTTACAACATATTGTAGATTTATATATTGCTTATAATAATTTTCCAGTAGATGGCAGTAAAGTGTCTGAGGAAGGGGGTACCTTTTTAAATTCATACAAAGACCTTCCATGCGCTAACAATGACCCTGGCTCATAGTCATCAAAAGCAATAGATATTTTTAATGTGGGTGCATTGTCTTTACGATGGACTCTCTAATGCACTTCTTCCCTTCTTCCTTCCTAACAAACCCCAGTTTTGTTTAGCTATCCACCCTTCTCCCATGTGACTCTGAGGAAGGCAAACCATTCACACCCCTACCCCCGAATCGGGGTTTCTTAGCATTATTCACATTTTGAGCCAGCTAGTTCTTTGTTATGGAGGCCCTGCTATACTTTGTAGGATGCTCAGCAGCCTCCCTGACCTCTCTCTATTCACTAGGTTCCAGGAACACCCCCTCCCCTCCCATCTCCTCAGTTGTGATAACCAAAAATGTCTTCAGACATTGCCTAGCATCCCCCGGGAGCAAATCTGTCCCTCATCCTTCCACCATGGTTGAGAACCACTAGCCTAGAGTGTCTTAGAGGAGTAAAGCTTTCGCACCTGAAGCTACTTTTCCTCACTTTCTTTGTTATAGGAGATGATAAATTGTCTTATCCATCTTAAATCAGGTATTTTTGTTACTTGCAGCCAAAAGCATCCCCCTGTAATACAGGAATTATTGCTAACTCATATCTACTCTTTCCTGTGCTTATGTTACTGGATTTTTTGGGGGGGGCTACCTAAATGAAAAACTTTACACTACCCCCATTCACTTTGTTATTGCTAGCTTTAGTCCAAGTTCTGGTCTATCAAGAGCCTTTGGAATCCAAATTTTGTCATTCAAATTATTAGTTACCTCTCCCAGTTTGGCATTGTTTCCAAGTCTGATAAGCATGTCATAAGTACTCTTGTCTGAGTTGATTAAAAATATTTTATCAACATCCTTTAGGTATAGTTCTTCAGCCAGTTACAAATTCACATAATCTGTCAGCAGCCAACTCACATTTCTTCATCTTACCTATTAAGATTTCCAGAGAGACTTTGTCAAATGGTTCACAGTGACTGACCCACAGTGGTCCCTGATCCATTAGTCAAATAACCAAGTAGAAATAGAGTAGGTTATTTGGTGTAAGCTATTCACTGAGAACCCATGTTTGTGCATAGTGATTTAGGGTGCAGAAACCATCTACTTATCCGTCCATTCTCATGTTTTACTCGTATGAGGCATCACCCTCATCAGTCTGCAATTCCCACATGCCTTCCATTCTTGTTGACATGAAAAATATTCAACACTTGTCGGTTTCCTCTTTTGTGGCCTGTCTCTAGTTCTCTACGAGCTCTCAAACATTATCAACAATGGTTCAGTAATCACATTTCCAATGATATTTGGTGCTCTGAGGCTTCATTCATCCAAGACTTGAAATTCACTTAAAAGTCATCCCTGGTGTAGAAGAATTTAAATAAAGGATTTAAATAAAGAATTTAAATAAAGGTTGCACTTACTCAACCAAATACCACAGATGCAAAGGAGTGTCTGTTAAAACACAGGGCTTGATTAAGAAACACCATAAAGAGCTGTCAGGCTCCACCTCTGCCTCCAAAACAAATAGCTGGGCTCTTTGGTAAGCTAAGGGGGAAAAGAACCCTTGGAGATCCCACAGGGCATGAGAAGGACTCTGCTGAGAAAGAAAAACAGAGAGGAATGAGTTAAGCTGGTGACCTCCCCTGAGTTGGATTGAGTTCCAGTCTCCCCTTCCCCCTGAGCAATCCCTGTCCCCAACTGATTCCCCCCGCAGCCTCCCAGCAGAGAGAGCTTGTCGATTAGGAACCACAGTGACTGCAGGGACCAGTGAGCATCTGCGGCAGGTGCAGGCCCTGGAGAATGAGCCTGCACTAAAAGAAATAACAATGTTGAGAAGAGAACCAAAGGGACCTCACGTGGTGCTCTCCTTGATAGTGGAAAAACGGAAGTTGCATCACAGAGCTAGAGATACGCACCATGGAGGGGCATTGACTTTTCCGTGTGTACCAAGAGAATGTCATGGTACCCACATTCTGCTGTGGAAGAGGAAGTGTGTTCAGTGGTTCTCCTCCCTAGGTGGGGCTCTCATTCCCCACCTGAAAGTCACAGTTCAGACGGCTGGAGCCAGACTGATTGGGTTCAAATGGTGGCTCTCCCAGTTATTAGTTATGGGACCTTGGGCCAACCATTTATCCTTCCTGAGTTTCACTGTCCTTGTTGGAAAATGAGAAAGGGTGCTCAATGCGGTGGTGCAGGATGCACACAGCACACAAGGATGTCAGCAAGTCACTCTTAGACCATCTGCTTTGGAAATTTCCTCCGTGCAGAGGCTGTTGAGAGAAGAGAAAGCCAAGAGATTCTGACTTTGGTCCTCAAGCCAAAAAATTGGTCCTGGGGTTTATATAGTCCTGATAAAGTGGTCAAAGCTGGAACAGAACTGTGATTTCAAAAGTTCAAGTGATTTTCTTTGTTGCTAGAGGGGCGTTCTTGGGTTCATTCTTGGCCAATGGCCCTTCTGATTAAGCAAAGCAAATGCAGTGGATTTCCAAAGAACAAAGTTTCTATGCATAACAACGCTAACAGGTCACCTTGAATGATAGTGATGGAGGTGGGGAGGGGTGGACCCAGTTGCACCTCCCCAGAAACACTTATTTCCTATAAAGAAATACCTCTTTCACAACTACTGGATTAGGCTGTCTTTCTTGGTATAATAGTGCTTGACCTTGGGAGGTGTTTCAATGTTACTCTTCAAACATTTGGTCATAGGTTTCGGGGGAGATCCTGAGGGTGACAGAAAGCCCGTGCCAGTCTGGTCGACACTGTTGCTGGAGGAAAGAGGAAAAAGGAATGGTTTTGGCATGGCTTGGACTATTGATAGCTCACACATGGTATTTTTCAAGACTAAGTAAGCTAGAGTTTGGGAAATGTCTTGATTTGTAACTTTGGGTTTGTCTATATTTTAAGGACCAAGGGTAAAACTGTATTCCCATGGGTAGGGTTTGGGTTTTCTTGAAGGAAGCTGATTTCTCATTGTCATTCATACTTGCAAGAGGTTAATCATAGGACTGGAAAATAAGTACTTGGACAGTGGGCCTAGAATTAAGTAAGAGAAAACTGGCTCCTGTCTGTGGGCTTTGGGATATGATTCAGGTGGATTTTAGATTGGGCCCTTATGCTCAAGGACACTTCTTTTGGAGTAGACCTAGGAATAAGTAGAGCGGGGTAAGGCAGGGAGGCCAGCCTATCCCCCAAGGAGGTGAGCAAGCATCAAGGGAAAGAGGAGGGCAGTAGTGGGTCCCCATGAAGGGGCCTGAGCCTGTGGACTCAGGGCGGCCATCGCTAATATGCAGTGTAACCCTTTGTGTGGTAATCCCGTCTTCAGAGCCAACCCTTGGGCCAGCTTGTGTTACGTTCCAATCAGCAGAGGAAAGGCAGGAGGGGGCTATTCCCACACTTGGGGAAGATTTGGTTCAAGGAGAGCAGGAACATGTCAGGGGAAACTGATCCTGAACTTACAAAGGCAACATTCAGAAGAGTAAGCCGTGTTTCAGAGCCAGATGACGCCCTGAGGTGGGAAGAACCTAGGAGGCATTTGGTGAACAAACCAATATTGCCCAGGAAGCCCAGACAGAGCTGGGAAGGGACAGAAGCTCAGTCTTCTGTGAATCGGGGGTTATGGGGAAGCATGGCTTCCTAAGTTGGTAAAGGCTGGGATGTCAGGGTGTGCAACTGTGTAGCCTTGCGGCTGCTAGGCTTTCTACAAGTGACTTATCCTTGCAAGTCTGTTTCTCCATCTGGGCAATGGGGATAATAATAGTGATGGCCTCATAGGATTCTTGTGAAGATTAAATGGGCTGTGGTAATAATCCAATTCATAGTAACTTCTGATGTTATCATTACTAACCCTGGGGGTGCCGGGAAAGAGGAATCAGTGCACTGAGCAAAAAACAGTACAACTAATTGCCATGGGAATTTACACCAAGTGCATAGAGAAGAGGAATTCTTAGCTCATCACTGAGTCAGGGAGGAGAAAATAATCCTGAGCTGGGAATCAGGTGAACCAGTGGGCTCTTGGGAAGCTCTCAGGCTGTCTCTTGCTCTGCAAACCAGCAGAACTAGAGAACTGGGTCCTACAGCAGGATCTCAAAGCCTTGAATCTCACCTTCACTCACCAGAGTCACAGTGGCAGAAATCCACTTGCAGAGGCCCAGAGATGATCCTAAGGAGCGTGTTAACCCAGCAAATTCCACCAGAAAAGGGCACTGAGAATTTAGTACCAACCTGCCTTGATCCATTCCCCTTAAGCTCAACTCTGGCAGAGGAGACAGGGCAAGATTTATACTGTGATTCTATTTGGATCCCTCAGTAGACAGTCCTGCCTGGGCCAGGAGGACTTGATACCGAGCTTCCTACTATCCAGAAGCCCTTCCCAGCCCTTCCTTGCCTGGCCCCTTCTGCCCTTTCCTACCAGGCTTCCTGTGGTATTCTCTTGGACACTCTGGTTCCTGCCACATGGCTTGTTCCCTGCCCTCAGAGTGGTTTCCTCCCCAGCCTTGGTGCCTTCCCTCATGGGATTACTGCTTTCTGGAAGCTTCCCTGCACCCTCAAGTGGGCTGAATTAGGAGTGTAGTTCCAGTACTTGGCACTCCATTAATACATCATGCTTACTTCTGTCATTGCATCCTGTATAGTCACCGACTTTCTGGCCTTTGCTCCCACTGGATGGCATGTTGTTGGGGAGGAAGGGGTCATGTCATCCTCCTTTGTTTGTTCCTATTTCGTGCATGGTAAGTGTCCTTTAAACATGTGCTAAAGAAATTCATGAGTAAGTGAAACGGACTCAAGTAAAGGGAAGTCAAAATAGAAAAGGTATTCATTCAGAAATCCAATTAAGCATTGATTGGGCACCTACTGTCTGCCAGACACCCCTCCAGACACTGGTGACACAGTGGCAAACCCTGGAGCCTGGCCCTGCCTCAGCGCATGTGCATTCCCATGTGGAGGATAGGAGGTAAATGAACAGATGGTATGCTGTCAGTTGGCACTGTGTGTTATAAAAAATAATAATAATAATAAAGCAAGGAAAGGTAGGGCGAGCCATAATTACTGCACTGAGCATTTTTTAAGACAAAGATTTTAACTAAATATATTTTAAGTATTAAATAAAAATACAAAAGAAAGAAAAACAGCTCAGTTATATTTAGAAGCAAATAATGGGGTTTGTAACTGTGGATTAAGTTTTCCGTAGGACTGAAACGACTTGAAAGATGGAAGAGGTGAAAGAACTCGTTTATTTCCTCGTTCATAAAATGACTACAAAATTATTATTCACTCTTTGTCTTTTAAAGTTATTTAGTTTCTTTATGCACACATGCAGGTAATTCACATAAATGCCTTGCTTTACTCTCCCCTTTTTCTTTTTGGAATCTCTTTCCCCCTCTCACCTCCCTTCCCTCTATAACACCTCACCCCAACCCATGTTAGTGAACTAGTATGGAACCTTCCGTATTTTTCTCTATGCTAATGTGATCATTTCATATGCAGGCACACACACACACACACACACACACACACACATATGCATAAGAGTCTTTGTTTCTCTTGTCATTTTTTTATCGAAATATAAAGACCAGATATTATTTACCCTTCTCTACATCTTGCTTCATAAATCCCTCTAGGGTAAAAAAGTATATTTCCCATTTTTATAAAACAGCTGCATAATATTCCATGGTATGGCCAAAACATATTTCCTCAGCCATTCCCCTATTTATAGGCATTAATTTTGCTTCCAGTTTTTTCCCCACAATAACAAGGCAGCAATAAATGTCCTTGAATATATGTCCTTTTATGTCCTAGTTCTCAATGTTATGGCTGGGTGGATACATATATCTATACGGTTTACTTTTATAGGTGTTTACAGGTTGCTTTCCAAAACAGCTAGAACATTTCATATTGCCGTCAACAATATGTCAGTGTTCCTTTTCCTCCACATGTCCTCTAGAAATAGATGTTGTTGAATGAAGCGACATTTCATTATTATTTTAATCTGTATTTCTCTGTCTACTAGTGATTTAGATTTTGTATTTGGGTGTTAGTAATTCAGTGACTATAATTTTAAAGTAAACTTTTTCTAGAAGCATGATATGCACACAGTAAAGTCCATAAACTGTAAGTGTACAGCTCCGTGAACAAATCATTATAACCAGCATCCAAAAAGAGAAATAGAATATTACCAGCTCCCCAGAAGTCCCTTCGTGACTCCTACCAGTCACTGGCCCCTCTGCCAGGAGGGAAAATCTCTATTCCGACTTCTATCATCATAGATTAGCTTTCCCTATTTTGAAATTTATATGAGCAAATCACACCTTCTGTCCTCTTGCCCAGTATTATTGTGTGAAAGTCGTCGATGCTGTGGCATGAAGCAGGAAGTCTTTTTCTCTCTTCACTATCTAGATTTACATTAAGTAAATATACCACCATCCATGTATTCGTTGGTGGGCATTTGAGTTGTTTCAAATTTTGACTACTAACGAACAGTTAGTAGTAGGTAGTAGTCAAATGCTGAGAGCATTTTGGTACATGTCACTCCTGTTGAGTACATGTCTAGCAGTGGGATTGCCAGACCACAGAGTATCTGTATGTACATTTTCACTAAATACTGGCAAAGATCTACTGCCAAAGACCACTGCCAAAAGTGATTTTTACCAATTTACACTACCCCAGCAGTGATGGAGAGTTCTAGTTGCTCTATATCCTTGTGGGTTTTTTTGTCTTTATAGTTTTAGCCTTTTGGGTGCGTTTCCTTGATGATTAATGACAGAGCACACCTTTTCATCTGTTTATGGAGCATTAAATATCCTCTCTTGAGACCTACCTATTCAAGTCTTTCACCCATTTCTCTAGTGGTGTATCTGTCTTTCATGACTTACAAAAGTTCTGGATACATACTGGATACATGTTTTTGTTTTTTTCTTTCATCTTTGAAGACATGTATATTTTAAATGTCTCCTCCCACTTTGTTGCTTGTCTTTTCTTTCTCCTAATGGTGTTTTTTGATGAATAGAAGTTATTCGTGATAACGTACTCCACTTAATGGTTTTGTCCCATTGTGCTTAGTGCTTTTTGTGTACCGCTCAGGAAATCTTTGCCTACCTTCAGATTATGAAGACATTCTCCTGTGCTATCATCTAGAACAAGGTTTCTTAACCTTTCTTATTATCACCTGTGATGGACAGGTGGGTCCCATCATTCCCCGCTGCTGGTATTTATGCCGTTGTGTAATCCCCTCCGCTTAGCGCAGGAGGGACTTGAAATTTGCTAATAGAACACAGTAAAGGTGATGGGTTGTCACTTCCACCATTATGTCACCTAAGATTGTAACAGCTGTCTTGCTCAGGGACACTCTCCTTTGCTAGTTTTGAAGAAACAAGATTCCATATCGTGAGCTTCCCAATGAGGACAGCCATGTAGCAAGGATCCGAGGGTGACCTCTGGATGACAGCAGGAAGAAAGTGTAGTCCTCAGTCCCAAAGCCTGCAAGAAACAGAGTGCTGCCAATAACTGTAGTCCTCAGTCCCAAAGCCTGCAAGAAATAGAGTGTTGCCAATAACCATGTGAGTTTGGAAGTGGATCCTTCCCCAGGCAAATTTTCAGATGACCCAGCCCTAGATGATGCCTTGATAATAGTCTTGGGGACCCAGCTAAGTTGTGCCCAGACTCCTGGAACACAGAAGCTGTGATGTAAGAGATGTGTTGCTTTACATCACTAAGTTTGTAGTAATATTGTTTTGCAGCAATAGATAACTAAAAATCATACCCCCAAAGGAGACTTCTTTAATATTTTTTTCCTAATCACCACTGCCTCCACTGTAAAACTTTAATACTACATATATATTATCCGTTTATGTGCTGTATATATATTTATGTTTTCTACATCTACTGAGATAATTTTTTGATTTTTCTTCTCAATTATAATTAATATAGTGAGTTATACTGCTTGAGTTTTTGAATGTTAAACTAACCTTTCACTGTGCATTCTTGGAATAAACCCAACTTGGTTTTTTAAAGACATCACTAGATTTGCTTTGCTCACAATTTGTTTATTTTTTCCCCATCTATTCATAAAATAAATTGGGAAGTGCTTACTCTTTTTTCATTCTTTGGAACAGTTTGTATAACACTGGCATTATTTCTTCCATAAGTGTTTGGTGTAAACTTCTGGACCAGAACTTTCTTTGTGGGAAGGTTTCAAATTACAGACTCAATGTTTAAAATATATGTAGTGCAGGATGGTGGTGTGAGAAGATCCTGAGCTCACCTCTACCTCTTTCCGTGGACAAACCAAATCTACAGCTACATGAATCGGTCCCCTCTGAAAAAGGGCTGACAAGCTAGTAGAACAGCTACTCCATAGCAAAGGAGCAAAGGGGCCACACCAAGACCAGTAAGAGAGGCAGAGCTACTTAAACAGCTCAATAGCAAAACAAAACAAAACAAAAACCTGATTTTAAAAAATGGACAGGGAATCTAAATAGACATTTTTCCAGAGAAGACCTACAGATGGCCACCAGACACATGAAAAGGTGCTCAACATCACTAATGATCGGGGGGAATGCAAATCAAAACCACGATGAAATATCACTTCACAACTGTTAGAATGACTGTTATCAAAAGGACAACAAACAAGTGTTAAACAGGATGTGGAGAAAGGGAGCCCTCATGCACTGCTGGTGGGAATGTAAATTGGTGCAGCCACTCTGGAAAACAGTTTGGAGGTTCCTCAAAAAATTAAAAATAGAATTACCATATGATCCAGTTATTCCACTTATGAGCATTTATCTGAAGAAAATAAAAACATTAATTCAAAAGATATATGCACCCCTATGTTCATTGCAGTGTTATTTACAACAGCCAAGATATGGAAGTGCCCAAGTGTCCACTGATAGATGAATAGATAAAGAAGATACGGTATATACACACAATTACTCAGGAATATTACTCAGGAAAATAAAAAGAAAGAAAGAAAAGAAAAGAAGGATTCTTGTCCTCTGTGACAATATGAATGAATAATACCTTGAGGGTACTATGCTAAGTAAAATAAGTCAGGCAGATAAAGACAAATACCATATGATTTCACTTATATGTGGAATCTACATACATAAAACAAAACAAAACAAAACTCACCCCAAAAGGAAACACTGTCCCCATCAAGCAATCACACCCTTCCCTCTCTGTCCTCAGCCCCTGGCAACCACTAATCTGATTTTTGTCTCAAAGGATTTGTCAATTCTGGGTATTTTATATAAATGGAATTATATAAAATTATATTTTATATAAATGGAATTATATATGGCTTTTCTCATGTGTGTCTGGCTTCCTTTACTTAGCATAATGTTTTCAAGGTTTATCCATGTTATAGCATGTTTCAACCCTTCCTTCCTTTTTATGCCTGAATAATATAGCGTTGTATGGATATACCACATTTTGTTTATCTTTTCATCAGCTAATGGATATTTCGGTTGTTTCTACTTTTCGCTGTTTTGAGTAGTGTTGCTATGAATCTTTGTGTACAAGTTTCTGTTTGAACAACTGTTTTCAAGTCTTTCGGGTAAACACCTAGAAATGGAATTGCTGGGTCATATTCCTTGCTTCACTTAGCAACAACCAAATGGTTTCCTACACCTGCTGTGTCATTTCACATTCCCACCAGCAACGTATGAGGATTTCAATTTCTTCACATCCTCACCACACTTGCTGTTTCCCTTGTTTTGTTTTGGTTTATTGTGACCATCCTAGTCAGTGTGAGGTGAGAGTTCACTGTGGTTTTGATTTGCCTTTCCCTAACGACTAATGATATTGAACACCTTTTCATGAGCCGGTTGGTCATTTGTACATCTTTGGAGAAATGTCACGTCTTATACCTGCTTTTTAATTAAGTTGCTATCTTTTTGTTGTTAAGTGGTGAGGGTTTTAAAATATTCTGGATACTAGACTCTTACCAGATAGACGATTTGCAAATATTTTCTCCCCTTCTGTGGATTGTCTTATCACTTTTGGACAGTGTCCTTCGATGCACAGAAGTTTTTAATTTTGTTGCCGTCCAATTTATCTATTTTTATATTCCATTGTTCATGTTTTTGTTGTCATATCTACAAAACAAAGATCATGGAGGTTCATATCCATTTTCTTCTAAGAATTCTATAGTTTTAGTTCTTGCTTATTTCTGTTTAGGTCTTTTGTCCATTTTAATTAATTTTGTATATGGTGTGAGTTTGGTAAGTTAATTTTTTACAAAGACCCCAAAACCCTTCAATGAAGAAAGGATAGTCTTTTCAACAAATGGCCTGGTAACAACTGGACATTCATATGCAAAAGATGAATCTCAATCTGCGGCTTAGAAGAGAGCAAGAAGTCCTTAAGTTAGTTTAAAGAGAAACTTGGAGAGAACGCCAGCACCAGAGTGTTTGGGGTCAAATGGTCAAGAGATGGAGCAGACGTCCTTCTCTTCCTTCTTACATAAGATCCAGGCCAGGTTTGTCACCCCAAGGACTGGAAGCTTTAGTAGCACATGGAATACACACCTGGGTATGGATAAGGGGAGCTCATGCTACATCGTGGGAGAACTTGACTATTTTTAGAGATGAGCTAACCTCACAGTATGCCCCACAATGTTCTGGCCCAAAGCAGCTCTCTGAAATAGAGCCCAGGAAAGTCAAATGTGGAGTCTTTATTAAGTTATGATAACAGCTTAATAAGACCCAGGGACCAGGCACATTCCCTAACCCAATTCATTTTCTTACTACCCTTGAGAAGTATAAAAATGATCCAAAGCTTCCATAATTCTTTTCCTCCTGTTGCCCACCTTCGGTATGAGAGAAATGAGAATCTCATTGGGGAAAGTGATTTTCTTTGAACCAAGAGAGTTTTAGGACAATGCTGGTGATGGCACGTGAGTCACGAATGTTTGACGTGCAGTATGTACCTTCGTCTTCCAAGCCCTCAGTCTTTGACAGCAGAAGGCTGGAGTTCTTGCGTTTCCTATTACTCATAAATGCCCCGAGCTGAGGGCTCCTGGCCATTCCTCAGAGCTGAAGAACAACGGTTGCTATGATGACAAGGTGTTATGGTTTATCTATTTGGTTCCCAGAAGCACACAAGAGGATATGAGGCAATTAAAGCCTGTACATGAGCTCGCTCTTGGCCCAGTTGGGAATCTCTTTTTTGTTTGCTCGTCTATAGGAGATTGACATGAAGGGAACTAGGGCTTTGGAGTCAGATAGCCACACCTTGGTTGGAACTCCTACCTAGTCAGGGTATTAGCTGTGTGACTATGGGCAAGTTTCTTAAGCAAACCAAGCCTCAGTCTCCTCGTGAGTGAAAATGGTGATAATAGCGGGATTATTGGGAGGATTAAGTGCAGAAACATAGGTGAAAGCATACAGTGGGTGCTCAGAAAATGTGAATCCCCATTCTCTTTCCCTGTTTGAATGGATGGCTGAAATTCTGCTCCTTGGGATCTGTAGCACTTAGGAATTAGACTTGGCTTTAGTGTCATACACAAAACAACAGTAACTTAAACGAGAAGTTTATGTCTTCTTATCATCTAGTGTCTGAAGATAAGCAATCCAGATGGTGCAGGGACCCTACTACTGTTCTGGCATCCCTTATTGTCCTGGTTGACTCTCCACCATATATTTGTGCTCCAAGCAGCAGTGTGGAGGAGGGGGAGAAAGGCTTATGCTCCATCCTTCGGGGAAATTACCGGTATTGCCCACATCAGTTCTCTGCACATCCTGCTGGCCGGGTCTTAGTCCCATGTCACCCAAGCTATAAGGAAGGCTGGGAAATGCAGGCTTTGTTTTGAACAGCCATGTGCCCAGATGACAATTGAGAGCTTTATTACTACTGAGGAGAGGGAAATGAATATTAGAGGAAAGCTTGAAGCCTCTGCCCAGTGTCTGGGCATTTTCCCCTTTCTCTCAGCTCAGGGCAAGCTACGCAGATCATAAATCAAATCAAATTAATCTTACACCATTAGAAAATACACAGGATAAATTACATTAGAAAAACACGTCAACAAGATATCAGAAAAAGCAGAATTAAGACAAAAAGTATCATAAAAGGTCAGTTTCTATGACTAAGAGTTTAAAGTTGTAGGGACTTTTTAACAGTAAGAAGTCTTTGTGCTGGACACTTTTCACATTGCCTACCTCATCTGCTCTTCCTTCATCACCTTGGGCGCTGTGAGCCCCAAGGTGGGGGAGGAGGGACCTGTAGGGACCACATGGACAGCTCCCTTGCTCTCTGCTTTCACTTGGGTTTGGCCAATGGAGAACACCAGCAGCAGGTTGAGGGAAGGTTGAAGGGTGGGGTTGGGGTGCTTTTTGTGTCTCTACAAGAGTGTCACAGGTCGGCTCTGTCCCTCCCCTGAGGTCATAGTTCTTACTGGAGAGAGCCCTTTCCACATGGCCCTCCCTGTTTTCAGGTTCCCGTATCTGCTCCCTCCCTTGCTCCTTCCAACCTAAGGAAGAGGATGGATTCCTGCTATTGTAGCCCTAGGGTACTGTACTACCACGGGGGTTTCACTGTACCAGAACCACACCTTTGCATTTAGTCTCTTTATTAGGCCCTCCTCAAATTACCCGCTTATAGTGGGCCATCTGTTTCCTTTCAGAACCCCATCGATGCTTAATGCTCCAACACTATAGCATCAAAAGGCACAAAGCAAAACCTGTTAGAATGGTAGAAAGAGATTTATAAAAGCAAGATTTCTTGAGATATTTTTAACCTACCACTATCCATCTAAACAATTTAAGCAATAATGTAAAATTTGCATCCTAGCTAAAAAGAATTTGTACTATTTTCAACTGGCCATTGACAACTAAGAACATTGAACAATACCTTGAATACCTCCAGCAAATATGGCAGAAAGATAATGGTCTTAAAATGTAAAAAGCTTTGAAACAAAATTATGAAAGGTTAATAAACACATAAAATTTTTTAACATGGCTGGTAATCAAAATATGCAAATTAAGGCAACAAGATGTCTTTTTTTAGCCTATCAAATTAACAAAGATTGGGAAAAAAATAGTGCTCACCAGAGTGTGATATAACACTGTTATTCACAGCTGGTGGGAGTATGAACTGATAAAAGTTTTCTAGAAAGAAATTTGTCCTCTGTGTATCAAGAACCTTATAAAGATTTATGCTCTTTCAACCAGTAATTCTACTTCTAGGAATTTATTATAAAGAAATAATAAATAATGCAGATGTGTTTAAGAATGCATAGCACATGTTATTTATAAGTGCAAAATGGGAACAATCTAGATAATCAACAATAGTTGATAGTTACATTATGATACATCTATGGAAAAATACATAGACATTAAAATAGGGTTTTCAAAAGAAATTAAACAGGACAGTAATCCCCAAATAATATTAACTTATCATGGCAGGATATAAAACTGTAGAAACAGTTTGAGTCTTAATTAGGTTAAAAATATACATAGAAAGATATTCACAGAGTTCACACAAGTGGTGAATTACAGATGATTTTTGTCTCTCTTTACTTTTCTGTATGTTCCAGATGTTCTACATTGAGTACGCATTACTTTTATAACACTGTGTATTTTTGAAAGAACAGCAAAATTGTGAAAGGCTTAAGCTGGATAAAGAGTAAGCCATTTTCACAAAACTGTATAGTGTTTCAGGAGCCCAAGTGATCCTGATTAGGACCTTACCCATTCACCTACCCAGTGCACCAGCCCGGGAAGGAGCATTCTTCTCACCCTGGAAAAGATTTTTGAACTATCTCAGTATAGTTCGGATTGAGCACATTAGTAGCCAGGGTGAATCCTCAGGGAAAAGTCCTTGGGGGAAGGGAAGACTGGAAAGAAGAGAAGAGAACCCTCAGGAACCACCAGTGTCACTGATGGCCCATGGCTCAAAGCAGTAGGGGTGGCTGCAGCAGTGTGGCTTGGTGGGGGCTCTGGGGACGGGGCCGTGCAAGGCGGTGGAGGTCACTGTAGCAGTGTCTTCTAGAGCAACCGAGCCCAGCAGTGAGCAGCAGCCTGAAGAGATTCATGGGAACATATTTAGTACCGCTGGTGGTGGGGCTGGGGTGTCTCTTAGAATACCTGAGAGGTGGGGCTGGTACCTTTAACCTAAAGGTCTGGGACTTTCAGACTAAAGTTATTGTTCTTTTACTATTTTTCTTTAATCGGTCACTTTCTAAATTCTTTTTTGTACTTGAATATCTTTTTTGTGTATGTGCCATTAACTTAAGTTTTAATTATCTTAGCTTTTTTTTTTTAAGGATTTTATTTATTCATCTGAGAGAGAGAGAGAGACAGAGCACAAGCAGGGGGAGTGGCAGGCAGAGGGAGAAGCAGACTCTCCGCTGAGCTGGGAGCCTGATGCGGGGCTCGATCCCAGGATCTGGAGATCCTGACCAGAGCCGAAGGCAGACGCTCAACCATCTGAGCCACCCAGGCGCCCCTATCTTGGCTTTAAAATACATTTTAATGCATGGTCGTACAAGTTCATTCCATATAGCAAAGATGACTCAAAGTGTTATTCAGAGGCAGATTTGTACTCCTAAATGTTTTCATTGTTAGACAAGTAAAATCAAAAATAAAAATTTCAAAAGCTAGTAATTCAAGCAGTTAAAAAATTAATAGTGATTTCAAGTCTGACTAGGAAGTCACAGTAGGTAAGCCAGGGTCATATTAGCACAGGGTAGACATGTAGATCAATGGAACTCAATAAGGAATTCAGCAATAGACCCAAACATGTATGTCCAATCGATTTCCAGCAAAGGGGGCAAACTAATTTCATGAGGAAAAAAGATAGTGTTTTCAACAAATGATGCTCGATCAAAAGGAGATTCATGTGGAAAACAAGAACTAGCCCTTACCTCACATCACACTAAACATTACTTAAAGTGGACCAGGTACCTAAATGGAAAAGCTAAAACTGTTCACATTTTAGGAGAAATCGTAGGAGATCATCTTTACGACTTTGGAGCAGCCAAATATTTCTTTTTTTTTTTTTTAAAGATTTTATTTATTTATTCATGAGAGACAGAGGGGGAGAGAGAGAGAGAGAGAGAGAGAAGCAGAGGGAGAAGCAGGCTCCCAAGGAGCAGGGAGCCGGATGTGGGACTCGATCCCAGGACCCTGGGATCATGACCTGAGCCGAAGACAGATGCTTAACCATCTGAGCCACCCAGGCGCCCCCAAATATTTCTTAGTATGGACACAAAAAGCATGAACCATAGAGAAAAGTTTTGAAAAAATTAAACTTCATCAAAATGAAACACTTCTGCTATTTAAAAAATTCCATTAAGAAAATAAGAAGAGAAGCCACAGTCTGGGAAAAATATTTGCAATACACTATCTGACAAAGTACTTTTATGTCAAGAATATATAAAGAACTCTTAGAATCTGTTGATTAGAAGAAAACCAACCAAATAAAAACCTGCAAAATATCTTTTTCCTTTATCTCTTATCTGGTTCCCAAATATTTGAACAGGGACCCTTATGATATATTCCCAATACTAGACACGTGTATTATTCTTACCACCAATAGCTGGAAAAGAATACTACTAGCAAAAGAAGAAAAAAATAGGCCACTTATTTACCATCAGTAAGAAGGAAAGTGGTACAATCTTTCTGAAGGGTAATTTTGGTTTTTATAGTATACACACTCTTTTTGAAGAAATTATATTTTCCAGGAACTTGTTCTAAGTTCTAAGTTAAAGGTCATGTACATAAAGGTTTAGCTATAGAAAATCATAAGGAATTGGATATTGCTGGGGCACCTGCTGGCTCAGTCAGAAGAGCGTGTGATCTTGATCTCAGGGTCACGAGTTCGAGCCCCATATTGGGTGTAGAGGTGATTTAAATAAATAAAGCTCAAAATAAAAAGAAATTGGATATTGCCTAAATGGCCCCAGTAGGGCATTAAGTAAATGATGATATATGCAAACATTAGAATTATATGCGTCCAATAAAAATATTATAGAAATATATGTGTTGACCTGAAAAGATGTTTGCATCATATTGTTAAGTGAAAAGACAAGTTTTAAAAGAGTATGTGCAGTGAGATTCAATTTTTGTCAAAAAGAAAAGCATTTATATAAAGTAACGTATGAAATTCAATAGTGTTACTTCTGGGAATTGTGATTACAGCGTGTTTTTCTTTTTGTGCCTCTACGTTTTCTTCATGCTTCTAATCTACTGGTCTAGTAACCCTATCAGAGAATGGTCCATGTTTTTATGGGTCATAGTAATTAACTCTTGTTTCCTAGAGGACATAATGTAGGGGATCTGTCTTCTGGCTCCTCTCGTTGGCTCATCGAGACTTTCTGACTGCCTATCTAGCGAGCCATGTTTCCCTCGGTGTGTCCTCCTGTCCTTGAGGAAAGAGCCCTTTTCAGCTCTTCTCTAAGCACAGTTTCTGGATTTAGTGGGACCCCGAGTCCAAGTGGTGCTTGACACCCTAATTACCTGTTTTCTCTACTTCTCTACCCTGCTCTGCTCACCTAATCCTTTCCCATTTTCCCTCCCTTGTACCTCATCCCTTGCAGACAGATACCTCCTTTGGTTCCCAGACCCTCAATCTACAGATTACCAGGTTTGTGCCCTGAGCCTTCCCTCTTCCATCTCTCTCATGTGGCTGATCCCTTGATGCTCAGGTTTTCTGGTCTACGGTCAAAGCTTTTGTCAAGTACACTAGAGGAGCTGCTGATCCCTTCTTCCCGGGATTCCTCCCCCCACCTCCTCTCTTCCAATTAGAAACAGTCTCCCAGTCATAGTCTTGTGATGTCTTGTGGATCACAGCATTTTGGCCAGATATTGGCATGATGTAAACTGGTCAATCAAAGCCCCTCTCTGGGCAGGCCCTTTTCTCTCTTCTGCCAAAGGCTAGAAGGAGAAGAGTCTGGAGTATGCCGGTGGCCACGTCCCCAGCTGTGAGTGAAAGCCAGTCTGAGAGCATCAAGCTCCTACAGAGAAGAGAGATGCATGAGAGGAACAGTCCAGATGGCATTTGGTCCCTTGATGCCGCTATCCTTGAAGGCCATTCCTAGCCTCACTGTGAGTTGGTGCAGTGAATTTCTGTCCCTTCCAACCATGTACATGTTCTAACGTAACCATTCTGGAGCCCTCAGAATCACCATGACTTAACATGGCAATGGCCCTTTGTAGTTCTCTCTCAGAGAGCTGTCTTCTCCATCTTTACTTTCCCAAAAGCTCTGGACTGGGAATGGAGAGACTCGGTTTCTACTTCCGGTTCTGCTAGCAAACGCTGCGCAAGCTTGAGTAGAGCCTCCAATCTATCTCAGTTTCCTCATGCATAAAAGGAACGCATCAGATGACCTTCCAGCTCCAACGTCTTAGGATTTTATGATTCCTAACTCTGCACCCCCGGGCTGACCCCACCAGAGCTCTGGTCCTACTTCTACCTGGTCAGCCCTTCCAGCCGCGTGTCTGCCGTCACCTCCAGCTCGGTGGCTCTGACACCGGGCATCACTTCCTCCTACCACCTGTCCTTGTTGTTTCTGCCCATGGGACCACTGCCCTTCCTGACACCCAGACTCAGATGTTTGGAATGACTTTTCACTGCTCACGTGCTTTTATCACATACACTTAAGTGGTTACCAACGACCATTGACTCTTCCTTGAAATATTCTTGGAGTCATCCTCGGTTGGACTCTTATTGCCACGTATCAAGATATACCTCGGTCTCTGTCTGTGCCCCTCACACGTATCTACCTTGTTCCTGTATCTGTACATCTGTAACTATTACCTATACCATATCCATACTCCGGGTCTCTGTCACAAGCTCCAGGCCCATATCTTCAAATATATATTGAAAATCTCTCCCTGGGTATCTCTCAGGCATCTCAAACTCATTACCCCCTCCTCAAAGGCCTACTTCGCCATCTGTGTTACATGTCCAGAGTACAGTTGTCACCAGGCCCTTTGTTTCCCAAGCTATAACCTTGGACACGACCTTTACTCCTCCTCTGATCCCATTGCCTTTTCCCCGGAATGGCTCTCAAACCTTCTCCTCCTCCCTCAGACCCATCTCCTCGGACTGCCATAGTTCAGGCTTTTCTTAACTCTTACTGAACAGGTAGTGCAACCTACCCATTCTTGACATTGATGTTAGAGAGTTCTTTTGAGGGCACTAAACCCAGCAAGCCCATCTACTGCTTGGCAGTTTTCAAGGCTCACCCTCTTCCTACCACATTGAATCCAAACATTTTAACATGGCCTGAAATGAAAAAAAATGATCAAAAAGTGTCCTCGGGGTACATTACTCCAAATGGTTGCATATAAAGCTCGCAAGGGAAGTCTCTCATGAACACAGCTGCAAGACATGAGCAAAGATGGAGTGGCACATCTAAAGAAAACCAAATTTCAGAACGCAAATGGCAACTTACGTATTGGTCTCAAGTTGGACCAGGCTCCTATCTGATTTTCTCCTCCCCTTTCCCTCCTGTAATGAGGATGCTTAGAGTCAAAGATTGGCCCACAGTGCTAGAGGTGTGATCTGCTTTCTCTCCTGGATTTAGTAGTTCCTTACTTATACTGGGCTGGTGAGGTCCTTATGGCCGGGTGGGCCTCCCAGATCACTGCTGCTCTGGGTTCTAAGGCCAACATACTCCTCATCGTGCACCCTTCCACTCCCCTGTGCAGGAGTGCTCAGGATGCCCTTCCTCACATGGCGGCAGCTCTAGGATCTGAGGCTGGGCTTACCCGGAGAGGAGAAGGTCCCCCAACAAAGCCAAGGGAGACCTGCCTCAGCTCTGCAGTGGGGTTGGGGCAAAGCCTCCACCAGGAACAAGGGCTCCTTGGCCTTATTTCGTCGTCTGTGCTTATGTTCCCTTTGCGGAATCTAGGGGAAAGCTGGGCCATTTATGCATCTAAAAATATCCATCAGTATGCTGTCCTGATACAACTCAAAATCCTCATAATTACTTTTTGTCTCACAAAGCAAGAAGAGTAAGAAAGGGATAGGAACATGTTTTCTGGCAGATGGTATCTGGGAACAGATGATAGGGGTAACACAGGTCAGTCAACTCCTACTGAAAGGAAAAATTTGGCTTTCTCTGCCCAAGACAGAAATCTTCATTCTTAGAAGTATAGAACAAATGTGGTTACGAAGGAATGTGAATATAAAAATAGAAGGAGGTGGTAAGAGACCAATTTATTGCTTTTGAAAAATATTTAACGGTAATTTTTGGTTTTTTGGTTTTTTTTTTACTTTACAGAACAGTTTGAAACTGAAATGTAGAAAAGTCATCCACAGTCTCACCAGCCGGAGGTAAGCCTTTATCAACAACGGGATCTTCAACCCACCCCCTTTAATTAAGTGTGCATACATTTTCCTTCTATTTATTTGACAAATTATAATCTTAACATACCCCAAATTTTGTGTTCTGCTTTTTACAAGAGCATTACAGAATAAATCATATTTATGTTTTGTAAACCTCTGTTAATTTAACAAACACCTTATCCCACACCCACAGTGCCCAGGCCCGGGCTGGGCAGAGTGGGGCCTCTTTCCTCTTGGTATTCACGGTAGAGTGAGGCACAAGGACAAAAAAGCCTGCAGGTACCTGAGCATGAGACAAGGGCAGAGAGAGAGAGAGAAATACAGGATCTGGAGGATCCCGTGGGAAGGCCCCAGATGTCTGTGGGGTGGGTATCACGGAAGCTTCCTGGAGGAGGAGGTGTGTAAGCTGAGTCCCGTGGGGTGAGTAAGAGTTGGCAGGAAAAGAATGTGAGGGAAGAAAAAAAGAGTGCTCTGAAGTCTGGAAGAGAGTGAGGGCACAAGAACGTGCAGGAAGTTTTATCTGGCCAGGATCTGGGGAGCGGGACTGAGCCTGGAGCAGGGCAGGCTCTCAAAGTGGAGAAGCACGAGAGGGGGGCCAGCGTGGTAGGCAAGGTCAGCCTGCCAGAGTGTCTGGAAGGTAATGGGGAACAGGAGGCGTTTGAAGAGAGGGAGTGGCAGGTTAGGAGGGTATGTCGGGAAGGCTGCTTAGGCTGTGTTGTGAAGGACACGTTGGAAGGAGAGAAGAGCATCAGGGAGCCCGACTGGGAGACGTGGCCACAATCCAGGTGCTAGTTGACGGCTCTCGGAATGAGTCT
Organism: Callorhinus ursinus; assembly: GCF_003265705.2. Taxonomy (NCBI): domain Eukaryota; kingdom Metazoa; phylum Chordata; class Mammalia; order Carnivora; family Otariidae; genus Callorhinus; species Callorhinus ursinus. Next base: position 51,526,422 of record NW_027397072.1, read on the forward strand.
TCCCTGCTTTCAGCCCCGCTCACCTCCGGCTGCAGAGGAAATAGCCTTCCGCTGACTTTGCTCAGGGCCTACTCAGGTTGGGCACACCTGGCTCAGGGCGCTGGTTCATGGCTTTCTCCAGCTCTTCCAACTCCCCCTTTAGGACTTCTGCTTCCCCTAGTTTTCCCCACAACTTTGACATGTCTTATTCCTATAATATGTCCCCCATTTCTTCATCCTCACTGCATCTCTGCTTCCTGACCTAACCCTGACAGATGCTGCCCCGAGGCCCCCCCCCCCTCCCATCACACTGGCCTGTTCCTCTGTTAGCATTTATCTCGCCTGGAGTGACCTCATCTCCTTGTCTGGTGTTTGTCTCCACTACACTGGTAAGCCCTGCAAGAGCAGGGGCTTCTTCTGTTCTGTTACTGAGAACAGTCCCTGGCACGTGGCAGGTGCTTCATCTGTTGAGCGAGTGAAAGAATGGATGATTGAATGAACGAACGAATGAATGAATGAATGAATATATTGGTTCAAAGCTCAGGAGAGAGCTTTGGGCTGAAGATAAAGATTCTAGAGCCACTGCAGCCATAAAGTAGATGAGATCACCTGGACCGTGTGGAGTGAAGATAAAACAAGGCACATCAGAAACAGAGTTCCGAAGAGGGCCCACGATGTAGACTAAGAAGGTGCGGCTGGAGGGCAGGAGCCAACACAGGCATGTCGTGCTGAGAAAGGCAAGGTAAAGGAGCACGACAAGATGGAGAGACAGAGGCTGCTTAGCAAGGAGGAGGCCTTCGGGGTACTCGCAGAGAGCAGTTTCAGGAAAGTGGTGAGGACCAAAGCCACACTAATGTGGGCTGAGGAGAAAGCAGGGGCGAGGCAGGAAAGACAGCAAGTGTGAGCACCTCCAGCATAGTCGGCTGTGAACGGCAGAAGGAGCTAGGGGGGCAGCGGCTGGAGCTGTGCAGTTTTAACATGGCGGACTCTTGAGCGTCATAAATGCTGGTGTGAGGGGCGAGTAGGGAGGGAGAGACTAAATCACAGGAGGGCAGGGGTGCCCACTGCAGGAGAAGGAGATTCCTGCGTGACTCTCATTGCAGATGCAGCTCCGGGGGTGGAGGCTTGGAGCCGATGGTTTCCCCATGTTAACTGAGGGGAGGGGACCGAGATCAGAAGGGTCTGGGTGCAGGGAGCCCTTTACGTCTGAGAACGGGAGATTCAGGGACTCCCATCACTGAGAGGTGAGGAGGGAGGCCACCTGCTTAGAGGGCTGGGAGTGGAGGGATGATGGTTTCGTCTTGGACAACATCCGTCCCTTTAGTACACCAATTCCTACAAAGGAGAGGGCCGCCTGAGGCCAGAACACCACCGGTCCCTCAACTAGGCCCTGAAAGCGTTAATTCCCATCTGGAGTCTTTGGCCAGGAGGAGTTTCCCTCTCTTTAGGAAAAGACCATTTCTTAAGCTCTTCTGAACCTCCTCCCCACCCTTCCTCTGGGAGCAGCTGAGGGGCCTGGAGGCTGCCCTTCCCTGCTCAGCTCAATCCCTGAAGAGGGCAGTATTTTCACAGGTGGGCCCTGCTCTAAGGAGCCCCATTATAAGAAGACTCTGGCTTTTTAAACTGGGGCCAATAAAGGAATTTGCCAAGAGGGTCTTTGAAGTAATGACCTCCCCAGTTAGTGCCTTGAAACATATTTTTACATCTTGGAGGAGAGATTATGATCTGGGGGGCCCAAGAGCTGTGGGCGGCAGGAGACCTAGAGGGTGGCAGGGTCCTGGCTTCTATCCAGAGGCCCGCCAGGGGAGCAGAGTCTGCTGCTCTGGGAGGGGCCTGGGGTCTGGGGAAATCAGATTCACAGAATTCTATGTGCCTAAGCCCAGTTCCTGGGCAAAGCAAGGCCCTTCTGGATTAGAACTGTTTATTCTCCACAAGCGCAGGCCCAGCCAGGCTCAGTGTGAGGGCCAAGCCAGCTGAAGCCATGTGGAGCGGCCCCTTCCCCTGTCCAGTGAGGATGAGCAGGGTGAAGGCAGGAGTGTAGAGGTGATGATGGGGACATGGGCCTGGAGGTTGGTGCCCCTGCAGCGCTAAGGACCTTCTGCAGGATTCTCATCCAGTCATTCATTCACTCATTCAGTCCACACGCCTTTATTGAGCACCTACTATATGCCAGGTTTATCGCTGGGGATTCAGTGGCGGGTTCGATAGGCCTGGTCCCGGCCCTAAGGAGTTTACATTCTGGCAGGGGAGATAGACATTAAATAAGCCTGTGTTCCCACTCTAGTTACACAGAGTGAGGGAGGGAAAAGGACTGTGAATCCAGAGAACGTGGGAGTGTGGTGGTTGGGGTTCCGGGGAAGCCACCTTTGAGCTGGGACCTGCCGCCTGGGTGGACGTTAAGCAGCGTAGTGTAGGATTTGAGGGAACAGCCTGTGCAAGGGCCCTCGGGGGCAGCCGGAAGGCTCCTAGGGGCACAGAACTAAGAGGGAGGGAGGGATGTGGAGGGTATGAGGCAAGGGGGCCAGATCCCATATAAGCTTGCTGGTCACTGCAAAGAGTTCAGATTGTATTGTCAATAGGAAGCCCTTGGCTGCCATGGCCCAGGTTTGGGTACGGGGCCCCTGCCAGCAACAATAAGGGGGCACTTGTAGTCAGGAAGTGGAAACAGAAGTCCACGCCATCTCATCTCATTGCACTTGAACTCCCTCCACCCAGAAATGCTTTCCAGGGAACAGCTGGGGACAGGGAAAGTCTTCATGGGGCCGGAGGGGTGAGCAAAGGGCAGAGGCAGCAACGAGGGGAACTGTGTGGCCCAGTAGGGAGTTGTGCAAAAGGAACATTAAGAATCACGCTGAATGGGCGTTGGGGGCAGCAAGCAGAAGACTTTGAATGCCAGGCGGAGGAGGTTTGATTTCTTTGGAGATCCCTGGCACGACCCAGGTAAATATTGGAAATCTTGTTTGGTGCTGGAATGCAGGAAGGGTTGGAGGAAGCAGAGACACAGGAGGTAGGGCCCGCTGTCCCGAGGCGGCTGTGGTCTAGGAGAAGAGTCAGGTGTGACTATGGGGGAGGCAGAGATGTTGGGGCAGGAGTAGAGGCTGGGGCATTGGTTGGCAGAGGTCCCAGGAGAGCTTGTTGAGAGACAAGCTGTGTGTGTGCGTGCGCACATGTGCGTGTGCATGCCTGTGTGTATGCGTGGGTGGTGGTAGTGGTGGTAGTGGTGTGAATTCCAGAGAATTTCAAGACCATGGCCACGCACTTGGATTACCATGGTGCTTGGTGCCGGGGGAGGGAGGGGTGTGTGTGTGGTGCGGGTCACTTTGGCCAGGCTGAGGTTGAGGTGCTGAGTGGACTCTCAGGTGGGAAGCCCAGTGCAGTGTTAGAAAGTTGAGCCTGGAATTCAGAGGGGAGGAGGAGCTCTGGAATTAGCTAGCTTCTGGTGTGAATTAATCACCAATTAACCGATTATTCCGTAAACAAAATGCCGCCTCTGTGAATTCCCATACTTTCCAGTCAAACTCTGCAACCCCCATTATGGAATTCCAGCCTGTCATTCCTGAGGTCAACCCCACCCTTGACTATCAGTAATGATAACATTAGTTCATCCATTCTCCACACACTCTTCTCCCTACTCTTGGCCAACTCTGGATGGAAACACACAAAGAGACTCACCTCACAATTCCCATCTGGCTTGTTTCCTGAGCTCCCCAAAGGCTCCCTGGCAAGCCCAAGGAAAATTGCATGGCCCACAACTTTTGTGTTCTCAACATTTTCGCTCATGTGTTTTGCCCCTCCTAGTACTCCCACTAGAATGCCTGCCCTTCTTTTTGCTTATCTCTGCTTTCCCAGGTGGGCAGCCAAAAGTTCTTGTAGATTGAAGACTACAGGCCTATGCGAAGCCTGCCCACTCTCTAAGGCCCATCCCTGGTCTCACCGCTTCCAGAAGCTCTCCCATGACTACGCTTCAGCCAGTTCCCCCTGCAAGGCCAGCGAAGCATCAACTCCGAATCATAGGTGGTTTGGATTGCATATGGCATTTGCCCAGCAAGCTAGAACTTGGTCCTCTTCTGCCTGATTTTGCGGTTCCCTGTCCATTTCACGCAGGTTGGCCGTGCCAGTCAGGGGAGGCCGAGCTCTATGGGAGCAATCGCTCCACTCTGAAACCTCAGTGGCTTCACATGGTGCGAGGTGATTTCTTGCCCATGCTACATGTCCACTGCGGGTTGGCGGGAGGCCCTGCTCCTTTCTCGCTTCAGGACCTAGGCCAGTGGTGACCGGACATCTTGTAACTTCAACATCTGGAACCACTGGTGCTGCCCAATAGCGCAGTGATGGAATGTCTTCTGTGTGCTGTGCAATGCAGCCTCTGCCAGCCACATGTGGCTATCAAGGACTCGAAATATGCTAGTGTGACTGAGAAGCAGCATTTTGAATTTCATTGAATTTTAATGACTTCCAATTGCCATACGCACCCACGGCTACCACACCCGGCAGCGCAGATCCGTAACGTGAGGTCTCCACACCCATCTCCCAGCTCCTGGCAGAAGAGCGCGTGTGGAGAAACTGGCCTGCTTTTCTGTGCTCAGTCAAGAAGTCATCACTGGTCAGAGCTGGTCAGCAGGCCTCACCTAACCGTAAGGCAGCTGGAAAGTGTGGGGGACCCATGAGGATTTAGAGAGTGAGAAAGAGCTTTTAAGATGAGCTGGAGGGCTCTTCTTAAAGCTTCCTGGGGCTGAGATGAATGGGACTTGTGGGCACAAATTCAGAAGGTCTGCTTGGTGAGGAAGGGCAGGGATGGACTGAGACCGAGCAGGGAGATCGTAGCTTCGAGATGCCGAGACAGGCCCAGAGAGGGCAAAGAGTGTAATTACCACCGCGCAGACAGGCTGGGCCTAGAGTCCTGAGGTCCTGGCTCAGAGAAGAGAGAATGGGGAAGGCAGGATGCTCTAGCTCCCCTCGGGGAGCAACAGTCCTGGCTGGGACACATCTAGCCTTTCATTCTGGGTCCCTGGGAAGGGAAGAGCTTAGGAGCTGCCAGAGGCCTGTTCTCAGAGCCTTGGAAGGGAAAGGGCCCCACAAGGGCTTTCAGTTTTCAAATGGCTTTGGCTCACCCGCCTGAGGTGAGTCACGGAGCTGCCTGCGAGGGATGAACTGCAGGGCAAGAACCCAGCATGAGGTCATCTGGGCCACACTTCCCGCCTGACCCCAGCCATGGGGCCAAGTTCAGGGAGTTTCCCAAGGCGAGTGAGAAAGGGGGTCATGCCCCGACTGCTGCAGAGCCACAGCCATTGCCAAAGGGGAGGAGGTGGGTGGGGTGAGGTGCCGTTAGGGTCAGGACCCAAGAGCTGTGGAATGGGTCTCAGGAGTGACGCAGGAAATCGAGGCCCAAAGAGAGGCCCCAAGCCCACTCAGGGAGTTAGCTGCTGAACCTGAACCTTGAGCAGTGCCTGGGCTTTTGCACAAGGCCCTCTGCCCTCCCTCCTGAAGGGGTCCCGGAGGCAGCACTGTCCCCATTCAGCCTCTCGGTTTCCAGGTTGGTGCACGCTCCAGCTGTTTTTATTTTTCCTAGAGACCCACATAACTCAGGCTCTGTCCACTTCTGATTTAAATCCTTGCTGCTCTTGGAACCTGGTTCTCTTCCTCTCACCCCCCAGGACAGACGACAAAGCTCCAGATGGCAAAGCGAGACCAGTGTGAACAAAGGAAAGGTTTTATTTGAGTCTGGAGCCTGGGAAGGGAGCCTCTGCTTCCTCCAACCAGGTCAACACGAATCTGTATTTGAAAAAAAAAAAAAACTAGAGTGGGAGAAATTCTTCACTTTACCAGCTATTCTTCATTTTAGAGAAAATTTTACCATAGGATTCCACTAAGACAAGGCGTTCCCTGGTATATTTCATATGGAATTTGATTCACAAAACTTCTAATTTCAACAAAATGTTATTAACAGTTACCATCTGTAAGGCACCGAAGGTTTTTAAAATATGGCACACAATCAAAGTTAGGCTTCCCTGTAGGTTCCTCCAGCGTCAGGGAACCCAAAATCGGTTTGGACTATGCCAGCCTCCAATCTGCCTGGGTCGGGAGAATTTAACCCCATTTTATAAAGGAAAACTTGATGCAGCAATAAGGAATGAGAGCCAAGACTTGGAAACTGTCTGCCCTCTCTACTGTGCCGGGGAGGATGTGTTTGGAATCCAGTCTGTTGCACAGTGTCTTCAATCTTGAAGCCTCCCAGCTACCCCCGGGGGTTGGGGCTGCCGAGCTAAGTGATGAGTTCCCACTCTGTCAGAGGCCTGTGTGCATTCCAGAAGCACACTCTCTTCCCCTCTTTCTGATGCTGTTCAGAGATGGACTCCTTACCACAGGGCAAGCTGACCTGCCCTCTGCTGGTATCTGTGGTAGATGGTAGTTTCCAGGGATTTCCAAATATCTGCAATCCATGTGTTCTACTCCCCGATCGGTGGGTAGAGCCTGCTTCCCCTTCCTTTGTTTCTTGGTGGGCATTGATTGCTTGAACAATGGGGCACAGTGGAAGTGATGTGGTATGCCTTCTGAGCCTGGGTCATAGAAGGTGAGGCAGTTTCTGCCTTTCCCCCATAATAGTTGTGCTTATCTAAGAATTCCAGCTACCTTGAGGCCGCTGTGTTGTAAGGAAGCCAAGCCACATGGATAGGCCACATGTAGCTCTGTGGGCATCCGTCTGGGCCCAAGTGCCAGATGTGTGAATGAGGAGCCTTCAGATGACTCCAGTCCCCAGCTGTCAAGCCACTCTGAGCCCTGAGGTCCTCCCAGCTGAAGTTCAGACAGCACAGAGCAGAGACAAGCCATCCCTACCATGCCCTTTCCAATTCCTGACCCACAACTTCTATGAGCCTAGCAAATGGCTGTTTCCTGTGGTGACGCTGTAGTAACCAGAACAGATGCCCTGAGGTCTCAGGCACCTAAGCATTCTCCTCCATAGAACTCATTGCAATGGTAATTAATGAACTAACTATTCAGGAAATTCCTTCATTAATGGTCGTCTTTCCCATTCAACCAAGTGTCAGGAAGGCAAGGAATAGAGTCCGGCTGTCACTATATTCTTAGGGAGTCAAGCAGGGAGATGTTTGGTGAATATTTAATGAATGACTGATCCTAACACTGTCCTCAGATTGACCCCTAAACTTGACCTCAGAATGATTCTGGCCCTGGATTCAGATTGACTCTAACTCTGGCCACAGACCAACCCCTAATTCTGGCATCAAAGGCCTAAGCCTGGCCACAGCCTGAGCGCAGAGTCTCCTGCTAGTGCCTGAGCACTCAGCCCTGCTTCAAACTGACTCCTAAACGTGGCCTCACAATGACCCCGGACCCTGACCTCCTGCTGAGTCCTGGCCTCACCAAGGCACTGCGTGACCTGGCCCCTGCCTACCTCCCCTGGATTATCTTTTGCTCCCCCCAACCCATCCCCATGTTCCCACCACATTGCTTGTCTTTCAGTTGCTTGAAAGAGTCAAGATCTTTCCGGAGTCAGCGCCTCCCGCTCCCAGCTCCCGGTCAGGCACGCACTTGCCCCAGGCCAGGAACTCTCTTTCTTTACCAACTCCTACTCTTTCTTTCAATCTTGCTTAAATGTCACTTCTTTAAGGATCAGCTCTTTCCACTGAGCCCCCCTTTATAATTGCTGTCTGCATTTTCACACTTTATAACTATATAAAAATACATATACGTGTGTGTGTGTGTGTGTTTGTGTGTGTTTGTGTGTGTGTGTGTATGCTTGCTGTTGTCTGTTTGATGTCTTTCTCTTCCTAGAGACTGGAAGCTCCTTCTCTGAGCACAAGGACCACGTTTGTTGTATTTGCCACTCTAGACACAGTGCACACAGCGCGGGGCCTGGCACCTGTAAGGGGGCTGATAATGATTGCAGAATGACGCAATGAACCAATGACCGGGCCTGGTAGCTTCCAGGGAGCCTTCGTGGGGCCCCTCCCCTGCCTGGCCTGAGCTCCCAGTCTCCCCCTGTTCTCCCGTGAGGCCCTGTGAGCGGTGGGGTGGGCACCCTCGGCCCCCAACCAGGTGATCTGCGTGCCTGCAGGCTCCCACCATCCGCCATCCGTGAGCCTGCGGCATCCTCCGGCCCCAAGCCTGGCCTCTCCCCTCTGCAGCACCGGCACACACAGGCCCGGGCAGCTCCGTCAACAGGGTTGAACTGTTGAACCGCACCAGCTCCTTTCTCCAGCCTCCTCTCTCGCCTCAGCTCTTGGCTGATTCATGTGAGGGGCCATCAGGAGCAGGGCTCCAAACGGAGGAAGAGAAACAAACGAAGAAGGTGAGAAATCGGCAGAAGGAGACAGGCAGAGACATCCATCTCCTCGTGCCCTCTGTCCTCATCACCATCCCCCTGAGGGTTGCAGGCAGTCAAAAGTTCAGGCTCCACGTTTTCTGGAAGAGGGAGGGAAATATGTGTGTGGGGGATAAAAAAGTCCCCAAACTCAAATCACGCACACAGAACAACAAGCCATAAAACGGAACACCATTGGGAGAAGATGGGGTCACATGGTGGGGATCTGGATTGCAGGGGGGGGGCGGCACTTGAGAAAACGCAGCCTCCTCAATGGGAACCAGATGGGCTACGTGCTCTTAAATAGAATCCCAGACTTGCAGCGCTGGGCGGGAGCCGGCCCGGAGCGCTCTCCTCTTGGCCCCTTCCTGGGCACGGGGACATAGAGGCAGAGGGGGGGGGGCGGTGGCAGGCCCTGGGGCTGCGACAGAGCGGCTTCTAGACCCCAGGCTCCTGGCTCCGGGTCCGTGTTCTGCTCAGTCTGCCACGCCGTCTCCCAGCCCTTTGCCAGAATCTCCAAATTAGAAGCATATCGAGAAGCAGTCCTGTAATCCCCCCTTTCTGTTCTTTCTTCTAATTCTTTCTCTTTGCAGTATGATTTTGTAGGTGCCAGGAAGGACTCCCTGTTTCCAAGTCTCTCTCCCCATCCCCATCCACGTTTTTGCCTCCTGCCCCCTGCCCCACAGACAGAACACACGACCCACCTGTGACAAGCACGGTGCCCGGTGCCTGAGGTCTGCTTGCTTACGTAATTGTCCCAACGCCCCGGCAGGGAGGCAGGCTCGGTCTCCCACAGGAGAGGACAGGGGACTGCTGGAGTCCTGGCCTCACCAAGGCACTGCGTGACCTGGCCCCTGCTGGAGGTGAGGCTGGGGACACGGGGATCAGATACTGGCATTTTCTCCTACTGACCACTCAGGATTTCATATCTTAACCAGGGACCCTGTAGCCACAAAAGCAGGACCTAAAGTGGACCTGCAGGGGATGGTGTGGGGGGGGGCACTTGAGCTACTGAAATCTAAGCAGGGCCCATTACCCACCCTGCAGAGACCATTATGTGAAAACATGCAGGGGGATAGGCATTCCCTTTTCTCACTGACCTCTCCTCCCAGAAAAAAGGCATCATTCACCGGTCCCTTTCCCGGCTCCCCCGAGAAACAGATTCTAGTGATCACTTCTTAGGGGCGCGACAGATGGCCCTGCAGACTATACAATGAACAGCTCCGGGAGCACCATTCAAGGGGACCGGGATGTGAATGACAGCCCTGGCCTCCCCCCAGAGCTTTCCCGAGGCCCACCCAGGCAGAAGGTGGGACCTCTGGCCTCCTCGGGCCTCAGAAATGTCTGTGTCTCCTACTCGGAGTTGGGGCAGTGGAATTAAGCATCCACAGAGTTCTGTCCTCTTCTGGGTTGCCATGGGGCTGAAGATCCCTCCTTGTTAATCCCTCCTGGGGTTAGAGTTGTCTAACCAGGGTAGCATCGTCTCCAACAACTGGTCACTTACTCTTCCAGCCAAGGGCGGCCAGCACCTTGCAGCATGAGCCTGAATTGTAAGTGAAGAGTGCTAAGTGAGAGGCCCAGGCCGGGTGTCCTGACAGGAAGAGCCAGTGTAGAGAGGTCAGAGGCAGAAGTGTCTGGAATGCACGGGGGCTGAGGTGGGCCACAGTGAGGGGCGAGGAATGAAGGCAGCAGGGGATTTGAGAGGAGTGAGGTTGGAGCAGGGATCAGCTCGGGAAGGGTCTGGAAGATCATGGCCAAGAGTCAGGATTTCACTCAAAGAGCGATAGGGATGCTTTTGAAAGGCTTTCAGCAGGGAAGCGCTGAGATGAATTGACATGTTTGCGATGTCGCTGGCTGGAGTGGATTTTCAGGAGCGGAAGGAGAACACAACAGCACAAGAGGAAACTGTTTCGGAGTCCAGGTGAGAGAAGAAGGACCTGGGCGGCGTCAGTTAGATGGAGAGAAGTGGATGGATTTGAGTACATGTTGGGAAGAGACTTGCCCTGAATTCCTGCAGGATCGGGTGTGGGGATGAGGGGCAGAGAGCATCCTAAGTCTGGGGCCTGGATAAGCAGGGTAGCTGGAGGGGCCACTCGCTGGGACGGGAACGTTGGCCTCCTTCCCTAACCTCCGTCCCTGACTGCCTCAACCCGTGACTCCAGCAAGTGAGTAACATGTGCTGTGGCCTCTCCCTGCTCTCTTCCTTGCAGAGCAGATGGTGAGGGAAGGAAGAGGGCCAAGCCTCCGCGGCTGTGACTGTTCTTTCCACTTTTAGCTCAGCCGTTGGGAGCCCCATGGCCTTGCCACTCCTTGCCTCCCACTCCCGGTTGTCTTAGCTCTGCTCCAAATCAAATCCAGCCCCGTATTGTTTACGGAGCACCTGCTGTGGCCCAGCCACATGAAGGCCACCATGGGAGAAACAGGAGGAGCCCATGTGGCCCTGCCTTTGCAACGTGAGGAGAGCTGGGGCAGCCGGAAGGGCCCAAGCAGCCAGGGAGCATGGTGGAAAGAGAGTCCTAGAAAGCCGTGGGCACTGACTTGAGGTCAAACCATGGGAGTTGGGGGCAGAGTCAGCTGCTCTGATGAACTCCTGAGGCAGGGAAGGGCCAGCTCTACCTCCCTGGCTCACGCAAGCACGCGGGCACACACATGCGTGCACAAGTGTGCACACTTCCTGGAGGCCCCGCCTGGCTGCTCCTGATCTCCACCCTCAGCCTTGAAGTCTCTCTGATGAGGTGGAAAGAAGACTGAGCGGTCACTTGTCCACATCCCTGCCTCACCATCCCAGACTGCCCCCAGATAAGAGGCCTTCTAAGACAGCCATTGCTGACCCTCTGTTCTGATCTTCCCCACAGAGCAGGTCAACTCGTCTGTGTCTCTAGAAAATTCCATGGTTCTCAAGACGTGGACCCCAGACCAGCAGCATCAGCATCACCTGGGAACTTGACAGAAATGCACATTCTTGGGGGCACCTGAGTGGCTCCATCGGTTAAGCATCTGACTTTTGATTCCAGCTCAGGTCATGATCTCGGGGTCGTGAGATGGAGCCTTGCATCTGGCTCCATGCTCAGTGTGGAGCATGCTTAGATTTCTCCCCCTCTCCCTCTGCACCCCCCTCCCCTGGTGCTCTCTTTCTCTCTCTCTAAAAAAAAAAAAAAGAAAGAAAGAAAGAAAAGAAAGAAATGCACATTCTTAGGCCCCACCCCAGACTTACTGAATCAGAAGCTCTGAGGGTGGGCTCTCAGAATCCGTGTTTTCGTGAGCAACTTCCCCCCGGCCCCCGACCAGGGAACTCAGATGCACACTCAAGTTGTGTGTGTCCTTGACAAGCCTTGGCTGTCCTGGCACAAAACCCCAGAAAAGGGAGACGAGAGGAAGCCCCAGTGGCCCCTCCAGGGCCGAACCCTGCCTCCCCTGACAAGTCCTTTCCGTCCATATGGACTCTAGCTCTTCAAGCTTATTGCTGCTCCCGTCACCCCCAGGAGGCTGTGGGAGTGAAGGCCAGGTGGCCGCATCTGCCGCCGGGGCACCCGCCCTCCCCACTCCCAGCTTGGCTTGCCACATCCATGTGGTGTCCTCGGAGAAGCCAGTGCCATCCATGGAGATTCTGGGCAGCAGAATAAACGGGGTGGCTTGTGACAAGGGCGGGCAATACCCCACTTCAGTCCACCGGGCTCCCCTTTTTGCCCCAAAACCCTGTCCCTCGCGGTGGAGAGAAGCAACACCAGCCATGGGCCTTGCCGTTGGCTCCCTGAGGTGAGAGATGAAAGGCTGGTGTGGCCTGCAGACAGAATCAGCCATCTGCGGGCCGCCCCTGGGGAGGGCACGGCTTTGCTGCCCCTAGGGACCTCCTATGACAATGTTCTATTTAATCAGGGGCCCCTGTTTTCTCTAAAACTCCAGGAAAGAACCATCCACTGAACAGATCCTCCTTCAAGGAGCTCTTGCTTCACGGGGCCCTTGGCAGCGCCTGTGGGAGGGACAGAGTGGGGTACAGGGCTACTCCCTGCCAGTGAGGCCCCTCCTGTCTTATGAGCATTTGGCCAAATATCAAATTTTTTCATGGCAGTTTTTTTCCTTGCCTTTTATCATTTTCTGGTTTTTGTCATAAAGCTATGTATGCTTCAGCTGTACGTACTGGGTGGGAGTGGGATGTTTGGTGCTCGACTGGGCAGGACCAGAAGAAGGGGGGCACAGCGCAACCCCCCGCCTCAGCTGAGCAGACACCGGAGGCTGTGTGTGGGAGCGCACAGACCTAGCTCCCCACTAGCAGAAACAGAGAACTGGGAGTTCTAGCCCAAGCTCCATCACCGATAGACTGTGGCTCCAAGGGAGTCAGGCAGCACCTGGGGGCCTCAGATTACTTGTCTGACTAATGGGAACAATACTAGCCCTGCCTCCCCCTCAGGAGCATTGTGGATAATCCCAGGGAGCTAGTATCTGAAAATCTTGATGGCTTCCCAAAGCAAGGCAACAGAGTCCCAACAGGGTCATCTTGTCTTCTTGAAGGTGGGGCCTGCATTTTCCCATGTTTTGTATTCCCCAAAGCACCTGGTACAGCCCATGACAGGTGGTCAATCAGTACTTGCTGGATGGATGTAACAGAGCACACGGTCCCCGTCTCCATGGAATTGCAGATCTGACTGGGGGCTGGTGGTGGCGATGAGGAACACACAATGGAAGAAATGTAAGAAGAGCAGACAGAGGCCCTTGTTAGCTCAGACACCTCTAATTTAGAATTTGTGATGCTTTCACAAGGCTGGAGAGGAATTAGACCCTGCTGATGGGAACATGTGCTGAACAAACTCCTAGTGGGAACAAGATAATAATACTAGGAGCTCCTGGCCTGCAAGCGCGGGGTGTGCCCCAGATGGCAGAGAGTGCTGGACCCTTTGGTAATACCTGCTTGCATGGGAGCAGTTAGCACACCAATCGCAAGTGAACTCTGACCTCAGCTCTGAAGCAGCCAGTACCTTTCCTTGACCACTCTTTGTTAATGGCCATTCAGGGTGACTTCATGTATTTAAGGAACACAAAATTTTATTTTGTTAAGACTAGGCCATTACCGGCCTCCTCCGCCTCCTCCCAAGCAGCTCATTTCCATTCAGCTTCGAGTAGAGTTAGTGACAAAGAGCCCAAACCAACCCCATCGTACGGGCTCCCTTGGCAGCAGTCAGGGGGTGGGGGGTGCTGGGGCCTGGCAGATCACCGCTGGCTCTGGGGGACCTACCAGTGGCTGGCCCTTCCTGGGCCACAGGTGCTTCAACAAAATGAACCTCAAGGTAGGTGCCTCCTACGTTGGACTCTCCTGGTTCATGGCTGAAAAGCGCCTCAGCCTAGAACAACCTAAGAATAGGATGGCCCCTCTGCTGGACCCGGCCTCCTCCTGCCTGGTGGCCCAGGTTCTTTTTTTTTTTTAAGATTTTATTTGACAGAGAGAGACACAGCAAGAGAGGGAACATGAGCAGGGGGAGTGGGAGAGGGAGAAGCAGGCTTCCCGCGGAGCAGGGAGCCCGATGCGGGGCTTGATCCCAGGACCCTGGGACCTTGACCTGAGCCGAAGGCAGATGCTTAACCGACTGAGCCACCCAGGTGCCCTGGCCCAGGTTCTTTTGTCCATCCGTCCTGGTCTCAGATACTTGGGCCTGGCTCCAAGCGGGGCCTCAGACGGAAAAGGTATCCAGGGAAGCACTATCAGCAGAGGTGGGAGAGAGCATTCCAGAAAGAGGAAACCCATGGGCAGTAGTGTGGCGGCGGGAATGTGAGCACCCAGGTCCCTGCTGGGAAGAGGCAGTGTGGAGATGTGCTGGAGGGACGGGGTATGAAGGCTTGTGGTCCAGGAAGAGAGGAGCTCAATCTTAATTGGTAAGAGGGAGCCATTGCAGGCCCTGAGTAAGGGTGGGCCATGATGGAGGTCCCCTGCGCTGACCTGCAGCCACTCAGGTGAGATGCGCTGGAGTTGGCAAGGTCGTGCTTCTAAGTGGGAGGCCTAGGAGAGCAGTGGTTCTGCCCCCATAGGCTTCGGGGAAGAGGGTAGGTAGAAGGTCTGAGCTGGAAACCCCTCTAAAGGCCAGAATGCTGACTAGGGGCAGCAAGAGGGGCTCTGGGGAGACCCTTCTGCCCAGAAATATCCTAGATAATTGAGATTTCACAACCCTCCTCTCTGGCTTCCTGCAAAGCCCAGGGGACCGTGTGAAAATATCATCTAGTTTCCTTCCATAATCCTAACGGTCCTGCAACGTTGGTGTTATTATCCTCATCTCCTGAGTGAGGAGACCCAGAGCAGAACTAGCAACGTAGCTGGAGGCCCCATGCTGGGAAGACTCCCGGGCTCCTGTCTGACTCCAGAGGCCCTGCCCTTGCCACTGCCCGCCCCCCCCGCAATGCCGGCATGGCCCCATCTCTAGGCCAGTCTCCTCGCGTATCTTCACACCTCAGTCTTCTCATCAGCAAAGTGCGGCTAATAACAACATAGTGTGGTTATGAGCCATTAAATGAGATAACAGATGCTAAGTGCGTTTGGAAGTGGATGGCTTAGTTCCACAGATCATTATCTGCCAAGTTCCTGCCATGTCCCCTTGTCTACCTGTTACACATTCCATTCATCGTTTAAAGCCTGCTGTGAATACCATCTCATGCCTCTTGGCAGAATCGATTTTCCCTAATTTCTGCCCTGCTAGAAGCTTAGTAACAGCCTTATTGTGTGATTTATCTTGGTCTGGCTGTAATCAGTTGAAGATATGTCTGTCCTTCCAGACGGTGAGCCCCTGAGGGCAGGGGCTGCACTCTCACCTCATCTGTTTGCTCCTTCCTGGCTCAGGAGGGGACAGCGGCTGGGACAACTCTCGGCGGTCTCCAGACACCTGCCCTCTGGCCATGCCCACCCTGGCTCCCTCTTTTTTAAGGAGAGGACTCCCATTTTAATGCTCCATTTCCTCAAGGCTTCCTCAACTCCGGTCCTTAAGACCTGCTTCCTCGTCTCTGAGATGGGCCACCCAGGACCCCAATTGTTAGTCTTTATCTTGCTGGCTCTCTCTTTCTGGCTGCCTGATTATGCGGGCCACTCTTTTTTTCTAGAAATGATTTTTACCTTTTGTGTGTGTCAGTATTTTCTCAAGTTTCATCCATGCTCTGGCCACTCTCTTTCTCTATTATTCATAGCAGAGCTGAGTATTGTTAATACTTCAAGGTGATTCCAATTCAGGAAAACTCTGAGAAAGGTCCCCCCAAGATGGGGCTGAGCTCTTTCTCCCTGACATTCCACGTGGCCCTTCTTACACCTTATTTGCATATACTTATGCTTTGCTGTTGCCAAATAAACCAATCTAGATGGCCTGAAAGCAAGCACAATCTTTTTTTTTTTTTTAAGATTTTATTTATTTATTTGAGAGAGAGAATGAGAGAGAGAGAGAGCACGAGAGGGGGGAGTGGGAGAGGGAGAAGCAGGCTCCCCGCCGAGCAGGGAGCCCGATGTGGGACTCGATCCCGGGACTCCAGGATCATGACCCGAGCCGAAGGCAGTCGCCTAACCAACTGAGCCACCCAGGCGCCCCGAAAGCAAGCACAATCTTAGTGAGCCATCAACACGAAGTGAAAGACAAAGTCAATATGTGTTTATATCCACAGAACGGCAGACATGGTGGTTATGTTCTCCACAACTCAGTTTCTCTGCCTCCTGGGCCTGGCATTTCCCACCTCCTTTGTAGGGACTGAGTTCTGGCCAATGGGATATGAGCAGAAGTGATGGAGGACACTCCATGCCTAGCCCTGAAAACCGCTCCCCCCCACCCCGCCCACCACACAGTCTCCTATCCCGGCTGGATGTGGAGAGTCCAGCAGAGAGTTCTGGAACCATGGAGTTTGCAGATTCCAGGAGGAGAGTCACCCCATCAGCAATGCTTGCATTTGATTGCTATAATAGAAATAAACTCTTATCCTGTTAAGCCATTTCAATTTGGGGGTTGTTTATTATCCTGGTTATTCGACCCTAGCTACTACAACAACCCCAA